>NC_086110.1:24778849-25084811 GCF_963921235.1 Mobula hypostoma | reverse complement strand
AAAGCTGCTTCAAAACATTCAAATTGCAGGAAATTAACACATTCTTAGCAACTATTATGGGCACTCCAGGGGCAGAATAGCACTGAGAACTGTAGATTTCATAAATGTTAGTGCATTATGTTACCTTTTGGCCCATGAACTGCGCAAGAATAATAATGTATCTTGCAATCCAGTTTGTGGGTTATGTTTTCTGCAGACTGATGAATCAATTCAACATCTTTAACTCTCTGTGTACTCTGGCTGGCTAGAAAATTACTCAAAAAATTAATATCATTGAAACAATAATACTTCAGTCACATAGATCTACTTTCAATTTGTGTAAAAATCAACTAAGTTATTGCAAAACAACTGGAATAAGGAAATAATCAAGTGTCTGTGGCATGTTTGCTTTGAAGCAAATGATACTATTGAAATTCAATCAAGTAAAACTCCAGCTACTGTTTTAGAGTTTAATTCTTCGCAATAGTGTTGTATCTAATATCCCAGATCCACACCCTCATAGACCTCCCTCCAGTTGTTCTGGAATTAATTCCATTAATCAACTTGTTATGTGTGATTAAATAAGTTTCCAATTATGAAAGCTGGTCCTAGCAAGAAAAGAGGTTCCATATTTTACCAAATAAACGAGCATGAGGTCAACAGGGCTTGGCTGGGAATTTAAGTATAAATGCTGCAGTAATCTTCAACTACTGGATGGCTAAATGTCAAAATCTATCCTTTGTTGTTTGCATTGTACTTTCCCTCTGATTACTTTCATCACTAAATTGTTCCAAGTGGCAATGTTACTGTAAGTTGTGGTAAACAAGAAGTAAATTCATTAGAGAGTTAGAGAGTTATACCTTGGAATTTCAGGTAGTAAGTTTGTTATTCTTCAAAACCATTGAGTTGGCTGGTATTGTCCACCATAATTGTTCTCTAGAGGCAAGTACATTTTTGGTCTGGAGTCTCACGCTGGTCAGATCAGGCAAGGTTGATGGATTTCAGTGGTTCATGGTCTAGGAAGATGTTAGAAGAATGAGGTTTCGAGAATTTAAAGGCACAGGATAGAGTAGATCAAAATTAGCATGGTTTCCTCAGGGGCCACTCTTGCCTGACAAATCTGTTGGAATTCTTTGGGGAAGTAACAGGCAGGATTGGCAAAGGAGAGACAGTGAATTTTGTTTACTTGTATTTTCAGAAGGCCTTTGACAAGGTGCTGCACATGAGGCTGCTTAACAAGATAAGAGCTTGTGGTATTACAGGAAATATCGAGTCTACTAGGGGATTAGCTATATTGGTTATATTGTTATGTAATGAACTGGGGGCGATTAGGGAGCTTAAGGTTAAAGAACCCTTAGGAACCAGTGATCACAATATGATTGAGTTCAACTTGAAAGTTTTCTATGTTTTCTATGTTTACCTTCTTCATTTTTCCCAGAAACGCACGCCATTGCTGCTCTGCTGACATCCCTGCCAGTAGCTATGACCGGGATCTGGACCATACCCTCAAAATATCCGGACCTGCCACTCATTTTTTTTGCACTATCTTACTTTCCCTATTCCTATTTTCTATTTATGATCTATGATTTAAATTTTTAATATTTACTATCGATTTGTACTCCAGGGAGCATGAAAAGCAGAAGCAAATATCGCTGTGATGATTGTACGCTCTAGTATCAATTGTTTGGCGATAATAAAGTATAAAGTGTATACTAACAGAGATAAGAGGTTGGCTGACTGGCAGGAGGCAAATACTAGGACTAAAGGGGGTGGCTATTCTGGCTGATTAATCTCATTTTCTAAATAGGAGAATAATAACTGCTGGTGCAAGCTTCAAATAACTGCAGATACAGCTAATACTGATTTTCACTATACAATTAGCCAACAATCTGGACCTCTCTCCAATTTACTGCTGTTACTCTCATGTAATCCTCTTTATGACTTCATTCTTCTGGGGGAGGTATGACCTGTTCAAAAGGGATGGGTTGCACCTGAACCCGAGGGGGGGCCAATATTTGTGCAGGCTGGTTTGTTAGAGCTGTTAGGGAGGTTTTAAACTAATTTGGCAGGGGGTTGAGAGCCAGAGTGATGGGACTCAGGATAGGACGGATGGTAAACAAACAGCGTGCAGTCAGACTGTCAGGAAGGGCAGGCAGATGATGGGACATAGTCTCAGCCAACAGGGTGAGTATCAGTACATTAGGGATGCAAAATCAAAAAGGGTAGCAAATATGGTAGTCAAGGTGTTGCATCTCAATACGTGGAATATAAGAAATAAGGTGGATGATCTTGTTGCACTATTACAGATTGCCAGGTATGATGTTACGGCCATCACTGAATCGTGGCTGAAGGATGGTTGTAGTTGGGAGCTGAATGTACAAGGTTACACGTTATATCAGAGGGATAGGAAGGTATGCGGAGGGGAGGTGTGGCTCTACTGGTAAAGAATGGCATCAAATCAGTAGAATGAAGGAGCATAGGATTGGAAAATGTTGAATCCTTGTGGGTTGAGTTAAGAAACTGCAAGGGTAAAAGGACCCTGATAGCATTTATATACAGGCCTCCCAACAGTGGCTGGGAGGGGACCACAGATTACAACAGAAAATAGAACAGGTATGTCAAGAGGGCAATGTTATGATAGTAAACACAAAATAAACTTTTCCTTCGGTACATTGACGACTACATTGGTGCTGCTTCCTGCATCCATGCTGACCTCGTCAATTTCATCGACTTTACCTCAAACATCCACCCAGCCCTCAAATTCACTTACTCTATCTCAGACACTTCTCTCCCCTTTCTCGATGTCTCAGTCTCCATCTCTGGAGACAGACAGTCCACTGACATCTTCTACAAGCCCACTGACTCTCATAACTACCTCAACTATACCTCTTCCCACCCCGCCACATGCAAAAATGCCATTCCCTATTGCCAGTTCCTCCACCTCCGCCGCACCTGCTCCCAGGATGAGGCTTTCCATTCCAGGACATCTCAAATGTCGTCTTTCTTTAAGGATCGTGGTTTCCTTTCTACTGCCATCAATGATGCCCTCACCCGCATCTCCTCCATTTCCCGCACTTCGGCCCTCACCCTATCCTCCCGCAACCACAACAGGGACAGGGTTCCCCTCGTCCTTACCTACCACCCCACCAGCCTCTGGATCCAGCACATTATCCTCCGCAACTTCCGCCACCTTCATCAGGACCCCACAACTAAGCACATCTTTCCCTCTCCAACCCTCTCTGCTTTCCGCAGGGATCGATCCCTCCACGACTCCCTTATCCACACGTCCATCCCCACTGATCTCCCACCCGGCACTTATCCCTGTAAGCGTAAGTGCTACACCTGTCCCTACACCTCCTCTCTTCCAACCATTCAGGGCCCCAAGCAGTCCTTCCAGGTGAGACAACACTTCACTTGTGAGTCTGTTGGGGTCATCTATTGCATCTGGTGCTCCCGGTGCGGCCTCCTCTACATCGGTGAAACCCGACGCAGATTGGGGGACCGCTTTGTCAAACACCTCCACTCCGTCCACCATGACAGACAGGATCTCCCGGTAGCCACCCACTTCAACTCTGCTTCCCATTCCCATTCAGATATGTCCATACATGGCCTCCTCTACTGCCATGATGAGGCTAAACTCAGTTTGGAGGAGCAACACCTCATATACCGTCTAGGTAGTCTCCAGCCCCTTGGTATGAACATAGAATTCTCCAACTTCTGGTAATTCCCTCCCCCTCCCTTCCCCTATCCCTATTTCACTCTACCCCCTCCCCCAGCTCCCTCATGGTTCCGCCTCCTTCTTCTACCTACCACCCATTGTTTTCAGGGCTATGACGTCAATGCTTCCCCTCCCCCACCCCTTTGTCTTTCAAATTACTGGTCTATTAACTGACACTACAAGCATTCTTCAAATCCTTCCCCATCTTTCATTTTTCAGTCCTGACGAAGGGTTCCGGCCCGAAACGTCGACTCATCATTTCTGACTGATGCTGCCCGACCTGCTGAGTTCATCCAGTGTACTGAAAGTGTTGCTTTAATGTTATGATAGTCATGGCAGATCTTAACATGCAGGTCGATTGGGAAAATCAGGTTGGTAATGGCTCTCAAGAGAGTGAGTTTGTTGAATGCCTATGAGATGGCTTTTTAGAGCAGTTTTTTGTTGAGTCTACTAGGGGTTTAGCTATACTGGGTTGGGTGTTATGTAATGGACTGGGGGCGATTAGGGAGCTTAAGGTTAAAGAACCCTTAGGAACCAGTGATCACAATATGATTGATTTCAAATTGCAATTTGATAGGGAGAAAGTAAAGTCTGACATAGAAGTATTTCAGTGGAGTTAAGGGAAATTACAGTGGTATGAGAGAGGAGTTGGCCAAAATAAATCGGAAGGAGCTGCTGGCAGGGATGTCAGCAGAGCAGCAATAGCGGGCATTTCTGGGAAAAGTGAGGAAGGTGAACATAGAAAACATAGAAAACCTACAGCACAATACAGGCTCTTCGGCCCACAGTGTGCCCAACATGTACTTACTTTAGAAATTACCTAGGGTTATCCATAGCCCTCTATTTTTCTAAGCTCCATGTACCTATCCAAGAGTCTCTTAAAAGACCCTATTGTATCCTTATTGTATAAGGAGCAGGACATGTGCATTCCAAAAGTGAGGAAATACTCAAAGGGCAAAATAGTACAACTGTGGTTGACAAGGGAAGTCACTGTGGAAGACACTAGCAGTATCCCTGATGTTGCAGTGTGTGAAGGAAGAGAAGTGGGTGCAGTTACCATTACAAGAGAGAAGGTGCTCAAAAAGCTGAAAGACCTAAAGGTACACAAGTCACTCAGACCAGTTGAACTGCACCCTAGGGTTCTGAAAGAGGTAGCATTTGAGATTGTAGCAACATTAGAAATGATCTTTCAAAAATCATTGGACTCTAGCATGGTGCCAGAGGACTGGAAAATTGCAACTGTCTCTCCACTCTTTAAGAAAGGAGGAAGGCAGCAGAAAGGAAATCATAGACCAGTTAGCCTGATCTCAGTGGTTTGGAAGATGTTAGAGTCAATTGTTAAGGATGAGGTGATGGAGTACTTGGTGACACAGGACGAGATAGGACAAAGTCAGCGTGGTTTCCTTAAGGGAAAATCCTGCCTGACGAACCTGTTGGAATTCTTTGAGGAGATTACAAGCAGGATAGATAAAGAGGATATAGTGGATATTGTATATTTGAACTTTGAGAAGGCCTTTGACAAGGCGCCACACCTGAGGCTGCTTACCAAATTAAGAACCCATGGTATTACAGGAAGGTTACGAAGATGGTTAGAGCATTGGCTGATTGGAAGAAGGCAGCAAGTAGGAATAAAAGGATGCTTGTCTAGTTGGCTGCCGGTGATTAGTGGTGTTCCACAGGAGTTGCTGTTGGGACCACTTCTTTTTATGCTGTATATAAATGATTTAGATGATGAAATAGCTGGCTTTGTTGCCAAGTTTACAGATGGTATGAAGATTGATAGAGAGGCAGGTAGCGTTAAGGAAACAGGTAGGGTGCAGAAGGACTTACACAGATTAGGAGAATGGGCAAGAAAGTGGCAAATGAAATACAGTGTTGGAAAATGCATGGTCATGCACTTTGGTAGTAGAAATAAATGTATGGACTATTTTCTAAATGGGGAGAAAATCCAAAAAATCCGAGATGCAGAGGGACCTGGGAATCCTTGTGCAGAACACCCTAAATGTTAACTTGCAGGTTGAGTCCATGGTGAGGAAGGCAAATGCAATGTTAGCATTCATTTCAAGAGGTCTAGAATACAAGAGCAGGGATGTGATGCTGAGGTTTTATAAGGCACTGGTGAGGCCTTACCTTGAGTATTGTGTACAGTTTTGGGCTCCTCATCTTAGAAAAAGATGTACTGGCATTGGAGAGAGTCCAGGGGAGGATCGTAAGGATGATTCCAGGAATAAAAGGGTTATCATACAAGGAACATTTGATGGCTCTGGGAATCTAGAAAGATGAGGGGAGATCTCATTGAAACCTTTCGAATGTTGAAAGGACTAGACAGAGTAGATGTGGAAAGGATGGTTCCCATGGTGGGAGAACCTAGTACAAGAGGGCACAGCCTCAGGATAGAGGGACGTCCATTCAAAACAGAGATGCAGAGCAAATTCTTTAGCCAAAGGGTACTGAATTTGTGGAATCTATTGCCACGTGCAGCTGTGGAGGCCAGGTCATTGGGTGTATTTAAGGCAGAGATTGATAGGTTCTTGATTAGACATGGTTTCAAAGTTACAGAGAGAAAGCTGGGAAATAGGGTTGAGGAACAGGAAAAAGAAGGATCAGCCATGATTAAATGGTGGAGCACATTCGATGGGGCAAATGGCCTAATCCTGCTTCTATATCCTATTGTCTTATGATCTTATCCTGATCTTCAAGAATAATTAATTAAATGAATTATGAAGTACTGCGACCTAGATCCTATGATGTGACTTACATCTGTGGCATTTTGTAAGACTTAAAATGTGTTGTGAATTCATTACTAAAATGATCCAAGAGTTACCTTCGGATTGTTGATTTGAAGGAAATAGCCAAACCAGTTCTTCATACTAACTCTGCACATGAATTCTGTTGAGGATTGAGGTGTAGAAAGGCAGGGAATGTCAAGAAATTCCAAAAGGAACCTCTAACAACCCATTAATCTGCACTAAATGACTAACTAAAGTTGTCATGGACGAATGCTTCACACTTAAAGACTTTTAAAACTGCATAAAAATACCAAACATTCAAATTTAAATTAACTAGTAATTTAGTTCAGCTGTGACTGGAGCCACCAATGTTTCAAACTGTGAGCTACTTTGTTCTCTCCACATTTGCTAACACAACTGCTATTCATTAATTTCAGGTTGTTTTGTCACAGAACTTTCAGAGGAGAATAAGGGGACTTGGTGAAGATCAATGGACAGGTGAAATAGACAGCAGTTCAATGATCCTTTCTCAATTTGATCCCATGCTTGGAATAGTGAAGTTACATAATGGCTCTAAAGATAGCAAATATTTTTTGTTACATGGAGAGCATCTTCTGTACTAAGTCAAGATTCCTTCTCTGAAGTTAAGGTTTTTCTGGTGCTGCCTTCTTCAGTGTTTTTAAGCTGTTCCTATTATTTAAGCATTAACCTATTCTTTACGATCTCCATGGTCGAAGACCAACAATTCCCAAGGATGGAGTTAGGTCAGCAGGTGCTGAGGACGAAGACCAGCCATCCCTGTAGTCAATGGGCCCTGTGGACAAGGGCCGGTGACCTCTCTAGGTTGGCAAGTCACAAGGTCAGAGGTCATGGCCCAGAGGTCGAAGTCTTGTGATCAGTGAGTCTTGGGGTCGATAACCAGAGTTTGGTGAAGTCCGGGGTTCAAAGCTGGAGGTCAAATTCCAGAGACTGGCATATCTCTGCCCGAAGGTTGAAGCACCTGGGTCACCTTGTCCAGAGATCAGAGGTCAAAGGTCTACAAGTCTGTGACTTTGGGCCAGGGATTGGAGGTTGGAGTCCAATGTTTATGAGTCAGAGAATTTGGTGCCAAGGACTGGAGGCACAGAAGTGGCCTATCCTGTGATTGGAGGCCTGTCTCCATGTGTGAATGGATGGGTGGATAGGAAAGTGGGAAAGGGGCTTGTTGTGTTGTTACACATACAAAATGCTGGAGGAACTCAACAAGTCAGGCAGCAGCCATGGAAATGAATAAACAGTCAATGTTTCAGACAGATTGTGCAAGAGATAAGTAAATGAATCTGAATCTGTTGTATGTTTTCACCCATCAGTCTTCTTTTATCGTCTTATTGTTAGGAGTTTTTATTGGAATCGTTATTGTAAAATATCATTGGATTTTTATTGTAAAACAAGGAGTTGCTATTGTAAAAATCTTGTGCGGTATTTGATAAAATGTACTGTGGGCAAATTAAGAGTAAATGTGCTGTTCGTTCAATCCTAGATTCATTGCAGTCATTATTCTATTTCCTGGTACACTTCGGATGGAACAGGAGGTGGGGAGCTAAGAGACCAATAATAAACCCTGGGATTTTATAATCTACCTTTATTAATATTATCTGACATTTTATTAAATAATTGTTTTGACTTTCATGAGAAATTTCATGAAAAATCAACACATAAATGTCAGTAAGTCTGGAACCCCTGCACGAATGAAATTCCTGAATTTCTGGCAGATGCTCCTTCGGGTTTTGCTGCCTACGCAATACCGCTGGACCACTCATGAAATTTGAAATCTCTCCGGTTCCCAGTATTTGCACTGGGAAATTTGCCTGTTCAGCAGGTTCCAGGTTGGTTCTTGCACAGGAACAGCAACTCCATTTATTTCGACAGGGAGAGGACATTGAGAAGTATTAAATAATTTCCTTTTTGTTTTGAATTAACACAGTTTACATAAATCTGTTGTATTTAAACAATAACATATAGGTTGAATAGATCATCCAAGACTTTTCCAGGCCAGAAATAGCTAATACCAGGGACATAATTTTAAGGTGATTAGAGGAATGTATGTGGGGTGTCAGAGGTAGGGTTTTAATACACAGAGTGGTAGATGTATGGAATGTCCTGAATAGAGAACATAGAACATAGAACAGTAAAGCAGAGGAACAGGCGCTTCAGCCCACAATGTTGTGCCAAACCAGCTAAAAAGCAAATTAAAAACACCCAAACATTAATCTCTCCTACCTACATAATGCCCATATGTCTCCCTCACATCCATGACCTATCAAAACGTCAATGAAAAGCCACTAGTGCGTTTGCCACTACCACCATACCAGGCAGCATGTTCCAGGCATCTGCCACTCTCGGATTAAAAAATTTACCCCTCACATCTTCTTTGAACCTACATGCTCTCACCTTCAATGCATGCCCCCTGCTATTAGGCATATCTACCCTGGGAGAAAGATACTCCCTGTCTACTCTATCTATGCCTCTCATAATCTTATAAACCTCTATCAGATCTCCCTTCAGGCTCCGCCTCTCCAAAGAAAAGAACCCAAGTTTGTCCAGCTTCTCATGATAGCACATGCCCTCTGAATCAGGCAGTATCCTGATAAACCTCTTCTGCAGCCTCTTCAAAGCCTCAGTATCCTTCCTATAGGGGGGCGACCAGAACTGTATGCAATACCCCAGATGTGGCCTAACCAGATTTGATAAAGTTGCAACACAACTTCTTGACTTTTGAACTCAACGTCTTGACTAATAAAAGATATCACTTCCTGCTAGTAAGTGGGATGAACCACCAAATACTATGGAAAAATACGTAAGTTTGTTTAAAAAGTACAGCATTAATCTTACAGTAATTAATCTGATAAAAAGTACTTTTTTAAAAAAAACTGGTTTCCAACCAGGGATATGGGCCAATCGCTGGCTTGTTTCGGCAATTGCCATGGATGAGTTAGGCCAAAGGGGTCAAATTCCTAAGACCTATTTCCCTTCGGGGTAACTCGATGAGTAATGCATCTTAGTAAAGTCTTTGTAACCACCCTTTCGACCTCTGTAGCCACTTACATGGAGCTATGAACTGGTAAAAGAATCTTGCCCTCAATAGTATACAGTCTCCTTGCATTTGCCCTACCCAGGTGCAACACCTTAGATTTATCTGGACTAAATTCCATCTACCATTTCTCTACCCATGTTTGCAACTGATCTATATCATGCTGTATTCTTTGCCGGTCTTCTACACTGTCCACAACTCCACCAACCTTGGTATCATCTGCAAATTTACGCCCATCTACATTTTCATCCAGGTCATTTATATACAGTACAGGTCCCAGTACAGATCTCTGTCGAACACCACTAATGACAGACCTCCAGCTGAAATAACTTCCTTCAACCACTTCCTTTGATTTTCTGTGCTCCAGCCAGTTCTGAATCCAAACAGCCAATTCAGTGCAGACCCCATGCGTCTTAATCTTCTGGATTAGCCTCCCATGAGGGATTTTGTCAATCACCTTACTAAAATCCATGTAGACAACATCCCATGACCTGCCCCGCACGAAGCCATGCTGGCTCTCCCTAATTAGGTCAAGGTCTTCCACATGCACATCCATTCTATCCCTAGGAATTTTCTCCAGCAATTTCCCTGCAACTGGCATGAGAATCACTGATCTATACTTCTCAGGATTTTCCCTTGTTCCCTTCTTAAACAAGAGGTACAACATTAGCCACTCGTCTGTCCTCTAGGACCTCGCTGTGCGTAGAAAGGACATGAAGATACTGGTCAAGGGACCAGCAATCTTGTCTCTTGCCTTCTTCAATAATCTGGGGTAAACCCCATCAGGCCAGGCGACTTATCCACCTTAATACTAGTTAGGAGGCCAACGCTTCCTCCTCCTTGACCTCTAAGTATCCTAACGTATTTACTGTATATACTCAACACTGTTCTCCTGGTCCTCCATGTCCTTTTCCTTTTAAATACTGAAGCAAAGTACTCATTAAGTACCTCATTGACATACTTTATGTTCAGACAAATGTTCCCCTCTTTATCTTTGAGTGGTCCTGCCCTCTCTCTAGTTATCCTCTTGCTCTTGAGGTCTTTTGGTGGCAGAGATACATTAGAGACATTTAAGAAACTCTTAGATGGGTACATGGATGGTGAAAAAATCGAGAGCTATGTAGGAAGAGATGGTTAGGCTGATCTTAGTTTAGGTAAAAAAGTTGGCACAACATTGTGGGCCAAAGATGCTGTGTTGTGCTGTAGTGTTCTAAGTTCCCTGTTCTGTGATTAGTCAGAGATGGGTAACACATCTTTTGGACCCCCCCCCCTCATTAATGCCCACCTTTTTTTGTCCGGCTATACTTTGATAAAATGAATGCAAGCAGTAAGCTCACTATAAAAATTACAAATGATTATTTCAGCAAAGACAATTTCAGTTCATAATAAGCTTTGAGAATCCTTCACTGTGAGTTTCAAACACAAGACTGGAAACTCGAGAAGATTGTATGATTGCTTTGTTATACTTTGGTATCTAAACTATAGGAGCTTGGAATCTCAGAGCTGGAGATGATTATACAGAAGGGCAGCATTGTAGAGTTATCAGCTAACCGGAAGGTAATACAGGACAAGAGGCATGGTAATAATGTCTAAATACGTTTTAATTTGCTTTGGGATATCAACAGGAATTTTAGGTTGCTGGAGTGGAGAGTGGACTACCAGACAGGAAGATGCCATGCAGACGAAGCCATTCTATTTTACTGCCCTGTTTACAGAACCTTATCCTGCTTAGGCTCATGAAAATGAAAGGAGTAGAACGAAAAAGGCGACATCCACCACTGCTTTTAATAAATCCTGATCATATTATGAAGTTAGCATTTGTAATGGATGTTTCCATTTTAAAAAATGAACTTCAATTATTTTTATTAGCATTGCATCATTCTTTCCTTCCATCCTTCTTGCTGCTGAAGATAACCTGGGTATTGGTTTGTCCCCTTGTGTTAGCCAGCCAAAGCTTTAATTTCAGTTGGTTATTCATGCTCACGGATTTGACGCCATGGTTAGTGGGATTTGTACTTTGAACGACTACAGAGGAGTGGTCAGGGAGAACATGAGTCTTCTTCTCTTTCTTTCAGTTCAGCAAAGGAGAGTTTGTTTTACCCTTCACCACGATTCAGGGTCAAGGACCTGAATTTACAGTGGCGGGACATTCAGAATTAGGATTACAGGCTTGCACCTGATTGTACACTGAGTTGTTGCAGGTGTTATCTTGCAGCATGCAGTGAGGAAATCTGGTTAATTGGGCTTGGAGAAAAGAGGCAGCATCCACAGATTATGCAGACATAATGGAGAAACCAAGAAGGATTCAGGACTTGGGTCTTTCTGCAACACATAATAACCAAAAGGGGAATGACAAGATAGAAGTTCAAATGCTTCCTCTACTATGAGAATGAGGAAATATAGCTGCAAAATAAAGAGGAGGAGATACTGTATAAACTGTGGTGCACAGAAGTTTTTTTTTTGCAGAGGGTTACCGATCACTGGAATCCTCCACCTTGGAATCCCAGAAATATCTGCAGGAGGTAGATAAATTTGTGAAATATCAGGGAGTTCACGGCTATGCGGGACTGACACAGAAGAGGAGTTGAGGCTTGGAGAAGAACAACCATGGTTATATTTGGTGCCCAGACATGCTTGAGAGCCAGAAGTCCTAATCTTTCCTCCTGATTTCATCTGTAATGATAACTTATGTGAGCAAACTCAATGCCAAATCCAACATAGAAAATGTGGCAGGGGAAATTTAGCTTAAGAAAGACGAAAATCCCACCACAGCAGTTGAGGAAATTTAATTTATGTCATTAAATAAATGTGCAATCCATTGAGTCTGCACCGCCATTCTAACATAGCTGGTTTATTATCCCTCTCAATTCCATTTTTCTGCCTTCTCCCTGTAACCTTTGACACCCTGACTAATCAAGAACCTATCAACCTCCACTTTAAATATACTCAATGATTTGGCCTCCACAACCATCTGTGGGGATAAATTTCACAGATTCTCCACCCTCTGGCTAAAGAAATTCCTTAAAGTCTCTTTTCTGAAGGGACATACTTGTATTCTGCGTCTGTGCCCTCTGGTTCTAGATTCACCCACTACTGGAAACATCTTCTCCACATCCACTCTATCTAAGCCTTTCAATATTCCGTAGGTTTTAATGAGATCCCCCCCCCGCCCCCAACTTCATTCTTCTAAACTCCAGTGAGTACAGGTCCAGAGCCATCAAACGCTCCTCAAAGGTTAACTCTTTCATTCCCGGAATCATTCTCCTGAACCTCATCTGGACCTTCTCCAATGCCAGTATATCTTTTCTTAGTTAAGGGGCCCAAAACTACAATGTTCTGTCATTCTACAATTCAACATAATGCACAGTCAGAAGAAGCAAATCTAGTCAACTGCAGCAAAAAAAAATACTTAGGAAGCCCTGAATCAGCAAAAGGCATTTCTTATCTAATACAGATTGACTTTAGTCAATCATTTTTCTGAATATTGCTACTAAATTCCTGTGTCATCGTACCACAGTCAGTCAGGCATTGACTATAAAACTGACCTTGCTCTACTCGTAGAAGCAGTAAAATAGACTTAAAGAGCAAGCTGAAGAATCCATTGACAATGGGTAGCAACTAAAACAACAGACAAACTGTGATGCAAATCCTGGGGCAACAAGTGGTTTGACAGCAACCTAACTCCATTTACCCACCTTATATCTAGAACATAGAACTTTACAGCACAGTATAGGCCTTACATCCCACGAAGTTGAACCGACCTTATAACTGACACTAAGATCAATCTAATGATTCCCTCCCACGTAGCGCTCCATTAACAATTGGGACAATAAAAATAGGTGAGGATAGAGACTTTAACTATTAATTCATCATCCACCAAATAGCTTCTCTCTCATTAATAGATGTTAATATAGGAGCATAGGTAAAAGAGATGGCCAGTTAATCCCCTGAGCAAGTTTCAGCTTCCAGTGAGATCATGACTGATTGGTAACCTAACTCTATTTACCCATTTGGATCTAGAACATAGAACATAGAACATCACAGTACAGTACAGGCCCTTTGGCCCACGATGCTGTGTCGACCTTTTAACCTCCTCTAACATCAATTTAATACCTCCTTCCCACGTACACCTCCATTTTGCTATCATCCATTTGCCTATTTAAGGATCTCTTAAATATCCCTAATATATCTGGCATACCACTACCCCTGGCAGCACATGCCAAGCACCCACCAGACTCTTTGTAAAAAATTTGACACTGCCAACCCCTTATATTTTCCTCCAATCTCCTTAAAAATATGTCTCCTCATATTCGTCATAATCTGTATGCATTTAAAACCTTTCATTGGTAAAAATCTATGAACTATGAAATGAAAATTATTTATTGCATTTCATGGCAATGGTCATCCAGGAAAAATGAATAAAATGCATTACAGAATATTAGACTTTCCATTTATATACTTAGACAGAAACCCAATAGGGATTTTTTTCAGTTACAATAACACCAGTGTTGCAAACCAGTGAAAAAAACACTTATCTGTTTAGAAGATATATTAACTGAATGTGCTGATTGATTAGTGAGAATGCTGAATAACAGTCAGAAGTTAAAAGCTGACAGTTGGTTTGAAATAATTCAAAGAGTTAGGGACTGCCTACATTTTGGGAGGAAAAACCTTTGCAGCTTGTGCTTATACACTGTCAGGCCTGGAATTTCCAAAGGATTCATACAAGTTTGGAAGGAAAGGGTAACAGGACTCAAATACACATTTGATTAAAAAAAAATTAACACCTCTGCCCCATGTATTTTTCATACTTAAGCAAATACAATAATATTTGCAGAAATTCAGAATTGGTGTGGGAACATCGTTGGTGCATTCTGATGACCCGTTTAAGACACATCACTTTCAAATAATGACCTCACCACTGGGCACAGATGTTAAGGTTAACATTTCTGTATTTTCAGAACGTGAACACCACATGGATCTCATTAAAACTAAAGAGGTGCCCAAATGTGGCTCAATCTATGAATTTTACTTTTGGTGCAGATGAATTCTCATAACGAGCAGTTAGAAGCTGAAGAACGAAAAGGAAGCCAAACTTTTCGAGTCCAAAGAAATGGCCCAGATGACAGTATCCTCCGTTTAAGAAATCGATACAGACTTCTGAAATTATGAACTGGTTTTATTATAGAACCTCAAAAGTTTAAGGTGAAACACGATTAAAATAAATCAGATTTGAAACTCCAGATGTCCATCTTAAATATAAGTAATTCTGTGAAGTTAACTCCCTGTTCAAGTGATAGAACAAAAGTGTTGCATTTATATAAGTTCTGAAGACGTCACAGAATGGTTTAGAACCAATGAAATAGCTTACTGCAATATGATCACTTTTGCACTTAAGGAACCTGATCATCTAGTGTGTCGAATAAGTACCAGCAATCAGAAGTACAATAACAACCAAACTATCAGTATTTGTAAAATAACTGCAAAGTGCTGTAAGAATTCAAGAGGTCAGCAGCATCTGTGGAGGCTGTTATGCTTTGTAACTCCAAAACATAAAAGCTTATTGCAAGAAAAAGATAGGAGCCCAGGAGAATGTGTCTTAGTTTCATGTTTACTTTAAGCAAGGTTTGCAAGTATGACATGATAACTCCATGATGTATGCCATTTACGTACTTTTACATATAACCCATAATGCATTTTGTAAACAACAAAGAATGCTTAATCAAACTATATATTTACAGGATTACTCAAATATTTCTGAAATATTAAATACACAACACTCATCCCTGCTGAGCTATAAACTCCAACTCAATATAGAATCCATCATAACTCTACATACAGTGTACTATATATAATACAACTACTATATAGACATCCACAGCACAGCAAATTTTAAATTGTCCCATTCAGGCTTAAAGGTTTAATTGCTGTGGGGGCTTTCTTACTTTTGTGATACAACATCTTTCCTAACAAGTCTCACCTGCTCGGCAAGTAAGACTTGTGGCTGTGAAATAATCTCAGGTTCTAGGAGCCTCCTCTGTGGTGGTTGTAAGAGTTGATTCTGGGACCACAGGAAGTGGTTCTGACATCTCTGTAGATCTTTCTTCTGGATATGATGGCATCCCAAACAGTGCATGGCAAGCTGCTCGATCAGGCCACCAGACAAAGCTTTGAGCCAACGATTTAATTTTGACCACGTCCAGATGACTGTCATTTAGGTGGTACCACTCTTAATCGTCACATAAAGCAGCATCTGACAAAGGCAAGTTCATCCTGGAGCTGGTAAAAATGAGGGAACTGGGATTGTTGCTGCACAGTCCAGACATTTTGAATCACCATGTAGACCTGAGACAGTATGGGGTCTTTTCTGGTTTTTCTTTGGATCATCTCTGCTGTAATAGGGAGACTTTCAATTTGAATTAGGGAGCATATGTCAAGTGGAGTATCCTCTTTTGTAAGTTTTCAGGTATTTTCTTTTCCAAAAGTAAATGGGACAATCCATAAACATTTCCCCGATTAGTTGTCCTCTTGAATTCAATCTAGTAACTGCATTCTCCAAAAACAGAACCCATCTCTGCATTCGAGCTACTGCTGTTAGTGGAACACCATTCTGCTGACAGAAAATGGACACTAGTGGTTGATTACAACACAAATAAAAGTTGCTGGTGAATGCAGCAGGCCAGGCAGCATCTCTAGGAAGAGCTACAGTCGACGGTTCGGGCTGAGACCCTTCGTCAGGACTAACTGAAAGAAGAGCTAGTAAGAGTAAGCTAGTATAGAAAGTGGGAGGGGGAGGGGGAGATCCAAAATGATAGGAGAAGACAGGAGGGGGAGGGATGGAGCCAAGAGCTGGACAGTTGATTGACAAAAGGGATATGAGAGGATCATGGGACAGGAGGCCTAAGGAGAAAGAAAAGGAGGAGGAGGAAAAAAACCCAGAGGATGGGAAAGGGACAGAGGGAGAAAAAGAATGTGTGTATATAAATAGATAATGGATGGGGTATGAGGGGGAGGTGGGGCATTAGCGGAAGTTTGAGGAGTCAATGTGCATGCCATCAGGTTGGAGGCTACCCAGACGGAATATAAGGTGCACACATTCTATTTCTCTCGCTCCTTTTTCTCCCTCTGTCCCTCTCACTATACCCCTTGCCCATTCTCTGGGCTTACCCCCTCCCCCTTTTCTTTCTCCCTAAGCCTCCTGTCCCATGATCCTCTCATATCCCTTTTGCCAATCACCTGTCCAGCTCTTGGCTCCATCCCTCCCCCTCCTGTCTTCTCCTATCATTTTGGATCTCCCCCTCCCCCTCCCACTTTCAAATCTCTTACTAGCTCTTCCTTCAGTTAGTCCTGACGAAGGGTCTCGGCCTGAAACGTCGACTGTACCTCTTCCTAGAGATGCTGCCTGGCCTGCTGCATTCACCAGCAACTTGTATGTGTGTTGCTTGGAATTCCAGCATCTGCAGATTTCCTCGTGTTTACTAGTGGTTGATGATCTGTAACGAGGGTAAAGTGTCTCCCATACAAGTATTGGTTGAAATGTTTTACACCCCAAACTAGACTCAGGGATTCTCTGTCAATCTGTGCATAATTTTTCTCTGCAGCAGTAAGGGAACGTGCTGCAAAGGCTACGGGGTATTCACTTCCATCACTCATAACATGTGACAAGACCACACCTGTACTATAAGGTGAGGCATCACGGGCAAGCTTCACTAAATGATATGGATCATAATGTGTGAGTACAGTATCTGATGTCACCATTTCCTTTACCTTTTGGAAAGCCACCTCACACTACTTTGTCCATTGTCATTTCTTTCTGCTCTGCAATAATGAGTTCATGGAATGGAGCACCGTAGCAAGGTTTGGCGGGAACCATATGTTTATAATATTACTCAAATTTTACTGAAATGTTAAACACACACCTGAGGCAAAGGGATAGTTGATTTTTGGATTAACCATTCTTTTGCTTTCAAGATGCTGCCTGAACCATTGAGTTGTTCTGGGAGTTTACTTTTTGCCTCATATTCCAGTATTTGTCAGATTTCACCATCAGACCTTTAAGGATTAGTTCCCGGCCAGGGAGCAGGGCTATCCCCATTATAATAAAGAACAATGAGATCAGATACAACTACCTGAGGGAGCAAGGAGGGCCTGAGGTTAATATCTGCTGTGTTAGATGAGACCTCTGACAACTTAATAATCACTTTGTGCAGCAATGATATTTTAACCTGCGATATTATGGAAAAGTATCTGGAGTAGAACTTGAACCTACAAACTTTCGGTCAAGGTTTCTGCCATCCAACAGACAGATCATGAAAGAGACCATTTACATCTGGAAATTTGAGTTAGGAATTTGAGTCATTTTGGAGTTAGAAATTATGATCTTTCTCCAATTTACTGGTGTTTGAGATGCCATCATTTCTGGACTTAAAGCTTTCCAAATTTGCTGTTCAGTTTAATGGATCCATAACCACAAGTTTTTTGGAAAGGACTTCTCTATTATTCTTAATTATTCTCTTGCCCATTTCATGTTAAAGTCAGTTGTTACAATGGGAGTGTCATCCCTGTTGTTATCAGTTCACTTAAAACAGACCAGGTAATGAAAACAGAAAATTCAAGTCTGCATATTTGAAGTACAAAGCCCAGGAGACAATTAACAGCACAAAGAAAAAAATCTTCTCTATAATACTTAGTCAGTAACTTATCCTATCTGGATTCATTGTTCAGGAAGAACCAAAGATGGGAAGGATCTGCTTCTGTTAGCAGAAGGCTCAGAATTAATTAATTAAGTAGGGAACCAGGAGGAAGTTGAGGAAGATTATTCTCACTTGTAGATGATGGGATTCTAAAATAAACTGAAAGAATTATGGAGGCAGAAATTTATTGCACATTTTAATGCATCCAATGTTCTAAAAACCACAAGGGCATGAAGCTGGATCTATGGTGCGGTATTAAGCCACATTGTTTGTTCATAGCCAGCACAAAGGCAATACAAATTTCTACAGCACATTTGTCTGAGTACATTTAGACTCAAACATGGTTTATCCGGGTTATAAATATTATTGGGAATTTGCAAGAACAGACTCAAAAGCAACAAAATAGTAGAGGGAAAGTTTAGATCAAATATGTTACTATATATTTTGCTTTATTACATACCATTCTTCATTACTGCAAATAATGATGGCAGAAATTAAACAGTTGTGTTCCTAGTTTGACAGTCACAAGAGATTCACTTTCAAAATCCAACTTAAAATATGGCAAGCCCATTATTTATTAAGAAATCTGTCTAAAGGCAGTTAGTCCATAGAGAAAAGACCTGATTCCAGTCACTCATTGCCAGTCTTCTCGTCATATAATAAAATACCACACTGGCTTTATAAGTCCCATTTGTCAACAGAGGCTGGAATCAGACTACTTATCCTCATTCAATCAACCTAACATAACTGTGTGTTAGTCAAATGTTTGAGAACACCAGGGGCTAAACCGGCCAACATCAGAGCAAAACAACCAGCATAAGGGGAACAAGCAAAAGTTCAGAGTTAACTTTCACAAGGAATTAGGTTTGAATATTACAATATATTCTGCATAGCGGAAAGCTGACATTTCTTAATATAACCTCAGAATCACTCAGAGCATTCCTTCACTCAAAAAGTGAAAAGTGCACTGCATTAGAAGGATTCTTCAGAAGAACACCAGCAAATATTCGTCAATTTTTCATAAACCCTTTAGTCAACTTTGTATTCAAAATGAAGGTCCATTTCCCACTCCAGTTATTATTTCTGACGCAATACTTCTACAGTCGATGATAATCTCATTAACTCTAACTGGATATGTTAATTTTTCTTGTTTTCTTGCTTTTCTAAAAATTATTATTGTATGATATCATAGGTAGTTGAAGAATCCTGAGCTATTTCATATTCAATCAGATATTTTATGGAATTTCAGCTTACCTGTAATTATCTTCTTAAGGGAATGTCATCAATGGATATGAATGCAAATGAATGATGGCATAGATTAGAATATGAAATGAGGATATGGATTAGTCTCCCATAGAAAGAATATTTAATATCTATTTCAAAGGATGTAACAGAACAGAGCAGGAGATTCTACTGCATTCTCATGATCTTATGTGAGAGAGTGTATTATTTTATCAACCATGTATTATTATAAACAAGATAATGGTGTATACAAGTATCTTAAACCAATAAAAGTTGCTTATTTCATTCTTTTTTATGCTAATGAAAAATCTTTTATCGTGCCTCACAGGAGCTCAAGTTTAATGTTGTTATGCAGAGAAGCAATAGTCCATAGGTAAACATCAGTCAATCAAATTACTAATTCAATTGTATTGTGATGTTAACTGAGGGTTAGATATTTGCCAAGAAATGGGAAGATCTTTCCTAATCTTTGACAAAACTTCTGTCCGTGGACTCACTTTACACCGCACGCTGTCGGAGCAGTGCTGCCAGGATAATCAAGGACACGACCCACCCAGCCAACACACTTCTCGTCCCTCTTCCCTCCGGGAGAAGGCTTAGGAGCTTGAAGACTCGTACAGCCAGATTTGGGAACAGCTTCTTTCCAACTGTGATAAGACTGCTGAACAGATCCTGACCCGGATCTGGGCTGTACCCTCCAAGTATCCAGACCTGCCTCTCGGTTTTTTTGCACTACCTTACTTTCCATTTTTCTATTTTCTATTTATGATTTATAATTTAAATTTTTAATATTTAATATTTGTCATCCAGGAAGTAGGAAGCACAGAATCAAATATCGCTGTGATGATTGTACGTTCTAGTACCAATTCTTTGGTGACAATAAAGTATAAAGTATAAAGAACTAACAGATTCCTTTGCATCCATCTGAAAATCCTCATCTAATATCAGCAGTGACAAGTGTCAGTCAAGAGTTTGCATAACCAGGATCCAGTTTGTTAGCTGCTACCACCAGTTGAAAAGAGCAAGCTCTGATCAAAGCCAAATAGGCTTAGGAGATGGAGAGGTGCTTTGTGCAGGGAAAAAGTTGTGGTTGTTTAAAAGTTGTTAAACGAATCTGGCTATGGTAAATTACAGTGGGATGTCCCCATGGCCTGTATCAAGGAAAGCCATCAACAGGGTTCTCCTCAACTAACTCTTTCCAGCGGCTCAGGATAAAAATCATAGTTTAGATTCCATCCTCCCAGATGCACAGTGAACATGATAAGTCACGGCCTGAAAGATTGACTGTTTATTCCTCTCTGTATAGATGCTGGCTGATCTGCTGAGTTTCTCTAGAATTTTGTGTGTGTTACTGTGAACCTTGTCTGCAGGACTACTCCAGTGCAGAAAGAATAAACTCCTGAGTGTACCTTTTTTGATCTCCCTAAAGCCTCTGAGATTGTTGGTCAGGTGGGGACAAGGGAACAGCTCCTCCCATTTGATTGCCCACAGAAACTGGTCAACATCTATTCTTGCTCCATGATGATATGAAGGACATGATATCAACTGGACTACAATATCAGTGTCCTGATGAAGGGTCTCGGCCCGAAACATTGACTGTTTACTCTTTTCCATAGATGCTGCCTGGCCTGCTGAGTTCCTCCAGGATCTTTTATGCAGTGCAACAGAACCATTCTCAGTAAAAACAACGCTGATCCATTTTCTCATCCTTTCCTGCCATGGCACTGAATTTCACCTCTCACAAACTTCCCACGGGAGTGGGAATAATCCTTATATATAATGAAAAGCTATTTAACTGATAGCATGACACATTGGAGCCAAGAGCCTCAAACCTCCGTGGACAAGCTGCAGTATGCATACTCAAAGACTAAGTCGCAATTCATTGCTGGAATTTTCACTGAAACATACAAGAAAATGGGCCTTACACACAACATTTGCAAGACCAAGGCCCTTGACCATCCTGCTGCTGCTTCGCAGATCTTCATAGTGAGACACTAGAGAAAATCGAACTGCTTCCCATATCTGGGAAGCCACCTGTCATTGAAGGCAGATATCTATGATGAGATTGATAGCATCTTCAATGCACCAGCACAGAGTCTGGTCAATTGAGGAAATGGATACCTGAAGACAAAACCTCAGACCTTGCACAGAATCTCATGGTTCACCGAACAGCCATGAGGAGGAGAAGATGGCGGCACGACGTAGCACGCAGCGGCCACTCCGGTGAAACGATATCTGTTATCTGTCAAGTAGGGTGCCATGCACAATCTTAATTTGATGGAGACAGATGTGAGAGCACAGAGGAACATCTGGAGAAACTTCTGAAATGCCTTCTTCGCCGCTGCTGCTACTGTGTGATCCAGAATCTCCAGAGGGGAAGGTCCCGAGTCCTCGGCTTTGCTTGTTGCTCAGTGACTGGGGCAGAGTCGAAGCGCTCGGCAGAGAATGGTGCTCGGGAGTCTGTATTGGAGGGGATGGTTGGAGGCTCGAAGTTTTTGGATGGACTCAGAGTCGGCTGTGGTTGGGTGCTTCCAATGCATCGGCAGTTGTCGGCGCCTGGAGGTTTATGGCAGGGAGAGTTTCTCCCTTTTGCTGCCTGCTATCGGGACTACCGGGAGTCAATTGGAACTTTGAGACATTTTGTTACCAAGCCCATGGTCTGCTCTTTATCAAATTATGGTATTGCTTTGCACTGCTGTAACTATATGTTATAATTATCTGGTCTTGTCAGTGTTAGTCTTTGGTTTGTCCTGGTTTTTTTTTGTGATATCACCCTGGAGGAACATTGTATCATTTCTTAATGAATTCATTTCTAAATGACAATAAACGAGGACTGAGTGTCCTCATAATCTTAAAAAAAAGCCTGACCTCTTAGTCCTTCTGAGACTGGACTATCTGCAGCTGATATCTCAAGGCAGTGGAAGAATAATCACCAAATCTGTCACTGCAATATGTTCAAATTCACTGGAAGGATGGGCAAATCAAAGAAGGAGTAACTGGGCAAACAGTGGAAAAGATCCAAAGATCTCTCAAAGCCTTCTTAGAGGAATCCTCAGATTTGCTGGCCCATGATCACTGAAAACAGAGAAGAAGCATTCCAAGTGATGTTGAAAGTCTCAAGCTCATGCATCAGGAGCACAAAGAAAAGCTGCCAAAGCTACAGAAAGAATAGACCATCTCATTAACTACCAACCTGATTCCCCAGGAAAAGTCTGCAGTTCTCACACTGGCCTCGTCAGCCACATCAGAACCCACAAAACTGGAGTGGAATTAAGTCATGCTTGATGCAGAGGAACCACCTGAAGAGAAGAAGAAGACTCACCTACTACCAAGTCCATGACTGCCTTACATATTGCTGAGGCAATACACTCTAATCATTATCTATTAACCAAGAGCAGAACCTAACTAGCAAATCTATCAACAGAACCTTCACACTTCCTGTTACTCCAAGTCTCACACCTACATGCTGTGCACACTGGCAACACCTCTCAGTAACTTCACCTTTGAATAGTCTCCTGATATTCTGGAGAGGAACATCCACCCTGATGAACTATCACTTCCCAGCACCAAGGATGGAATTGATGTTTGCATGGCACGGGTAGAGAGTTAAGAGACTTGTAGGTAGTTGAACATGATCAAAAACATGACGAATCCACTGGTGGACCAGGCCCACAGAATACCTACCGCTCATCTTGTGCAATACATCAAGCCCATGAGTGATAAGGCCATTCAAGTGTTGCTCCTTCTGAGGAGGGAAGAGTACTGTTCCCTCATTCTTTTCTCCATCATTCCTATTTGTCAAGAAAGTCCCCAGAGCAAATATGCAAATGGGCTCTTACAAACTTGATATCATGGACCACAAGCACATAGAGTCCCAACATGATCTACACAGTGTATCAGCAGGCCAGATGAAACCACTGCACCAGGGCTGCAGCTTAATCTATCCAAATCCATTGTCATGATCTGCTGTGCTAGATTTTTGATAGCACATACTCTGAACCAAACTTAACATAGTTGTTAACCGGTCTCATATCTTCCAAGGGATTATTAATATCCGATAAGAGCTGGCGATGTATCTAGTGTATTTTCGGTGCTAAAATGAAATATAAATGGTTTAACACTGGAAACACACAAATCAAATGTAATACAATTCTAAGGACTCAAAGTCCTACATTTCCATCATCATAATGCCTAAATAAACAACTTCAAAATGAGTTATGGAGGCAGAGTGATCATGTTACACTACCAGGGTTGTTTCATATTTTGTAGACTCTTGTGAATTGACGTCAATTAAAGGTCAACTGTCTAGGCCATGGTTGTCATGTCAGAATTTATATGGCTACACTAATAGACCAAATTTATTTTCAAAGAGTTGTGTTTTATCTGGCACTTTTCCCCTCAGCTTTTGATATTTTATGTTCTATCTTTCTTCTATTAGGGTTTCCATTGCCATTCAATCTGGGTCCAAACACGCAGCGTACATGAAAATGGGTCAGACTTTATAATAACTCGGGCTACTTTTTCCCCACTGTCGGGAAACATTTTGCCCAGAAGCATCTCCAAATTGTTAAGGAGAAGTGAATTTTTGGTACACCTCAACTGTGAACCCTACACCACCGCCAACTCTGCAAGGATACACAACAAATTTACTTTCTGTCAAGACGACACAGAACATAGAACATAGAAGAGTACAGCACAGGAACAGGCCCTTTGGCCCACAATGTTGTGCCTAGCCAGCCAAAAAGCAAATCAAAACACCCAAACATTAATCCCTCCTACCTACACAATGAAAATATCCCTCCTTCTTCCTCAAACCCATGTGCCTATCTAAACATCTCCTAAAAGCCTTTAATGTGTTTGCTTCCACACTACACCAGGCAAGCGCATTCCAGGCATCCACTGCTCTCTGAGTAAAAAATTTACCCCTCACATGTCCTTTTAACCTACCCCCCTCACCTTCAATGCATGCTCTCTGGTATTAGACATTTCAACCCTGGGAAACAGATACTGCCCGTCTACTCTATCTGTGCCTCTAATAATCTTATAAACCTCTATCAGATCTCCCCTCAGCTTTCAGTGCTCCAGAGAAAACAACCCATGCTTCTTCAGCCTCTCATGATAGTACATGCCCTCTAAACCAGGCAGCACCCTGGATAACCTCTTCTGCACCCTCTCCAAAGCCTCAACATCCTTCCTATAGTGGGGCAACCAGAACTGTATCAATACTCCAGATGTGGCCTAACCAGAGTTTTATAAATTGTACCGTCTTCTTATATTTGCCCTACCAAAGTATAACACCTCAGATCTATCTGGTTTAAACTCCATTTGCCACTTCTCTGCCCATAGCTGTAACTGATCAATATCATGCCGTATTCTTTGCCAGTCTTCTATACTATCCACAACTCCACCAATCTTGGTATCATTCACAAACTTACTAACTCATCCATTTACATTTTCATTCAGGTCATTTATATACATTACGAACAGCAGTGGCCCCAGCACAGATCCCTGCAGAACTCCACTAGTTACAGATCTCCAGCTTGAAGAAGTCCCTTTAGCCAATACCTTCTGTTTTCTATGCACAAGCCAGTTCTTATTCAAACGGCCAATTCACCATGGACCCCATGCATCTTTTCAATATTCAACAGGTTTCAATGCGATCCTCCGTCATTCTTCTAAACTCCAGCATTGCAAGCCCAGAGCATCAAATAATCCTCATATGATAACCCTTTCGTTCCTGGAATTATTTTTGTACACCTCCTCGGGACCCTGTCCTATGTCAGCACATTCTTTCTGGGATAAAAGGCCCAAAACTGATCACAATACTCCAAGTACAGTCTAAACAATGCCTTATCAAGCCTCAGCCATTATTGGCCATTGTATGCTTTTGTCATAACCATGACCTCTGCCGTGGAGTCTGGGTGCCCTCATAGGCCGACAGCTGAACAAAGTCGGCCATTTAGTGTTTTACTATGAACTGTTCACTCCACTTCATTGTCTCCCCCTCTGCTCTTGGGCCATCATCACACGTCCTTGTCAGCAAGACTCAACCACCAAAATGGACCCAGTGGAGAAAGAACAACTGGTCGTGGTGCAAGTTTTCACAAATAAAATGGCAGAAGCATTTTAGGTTTAAGAGAAACCATAACGACTTCTTTATCGTCCTCCAAACACAAAAAATAAAGCATGGTAAATAATTTCATATCACGACGTCCTCACGTCAGACCAGCCCCTTAAAGGAGACCCCAATTCAATGTCGATGGCTGTGAATTACGCAGATGTTTCCACCCTTTACATTATCCTACAAAGGCACTTGCAGAACGACAAGCCCAGCTCAAACCGAAGTTCATGGAGAGGTTAGAGTCGGTAGAGTCTGAGTTGGCAGAAGTGACTCATGCAGTGTGACAACTACTTTCAGAGCGATAAGCCCAATCCAAGCAGGAGGAATAGGTGTCAGACTTGCAGCAGCAGTTCAGCAACATAGCACAGAGAGCTAGAATCAGATGGCGGCCATTATTGCTCTCACTGCTACTGTTGAGCAACTCACTACTAAAAGCCATATCTGCTTTTGCGGCCGCAAATCAGTAGCCTTCAGCCAGGACAGTCCCACTCCCAGCGTCCGCACCACCTGCATCTTCCTCTATAGCAACCTAATCTGCCTCAGCTACTACTGCCCTGACACCCGTGTCAGTGTCCAGACCAGAACCGAGTATTCTTCCACCAGGCAGATACTCTGGTGACCCCGAAGGCTGCAGGAACTTTATTACCCAGTGACAGCTGACTTTCCAAGCCAAGCCAGGTTGGCTCAGTGATGATGCAGGTAAACTGGCTTGCATGGTGAATAAATTCGACAGACCTCACTCAGCACTCAATGCTCCATGGAAACAAGATTCCCCTGCAGTCCAGCCTTTGAAGTAATTTGTATTCGAGTTCAAGAGAGTGCTTGGTCTTCCACGACTTGGTCAGGAGCCTCCTGGACCTGCGCCAAGGGAAAGGGACAGTGAGGGACTATGCAGTAAGCTTCTGCGCTGTTGCGATGGAGACAAGGTGGAACAATGGATCCCCCAACAATGCTTTTCAGCGTGGGCTGAGCGCAATGGTTTAGCATGAGATTGCAGTGTGTGATGAGTTGGACAGCCTAGATGACCTGATAAATCTGGCCATTCAAACTGACAACAGAGCAACTGAGTGAAGCAGAGAAAGTATGCCCGGGGCTTCCTACTCTTTAGATTACCAACTGTCTTCACTCTCTCCCTCATCGCCCAGTGCACAGTCCGCAAAGGAGCCTATGCAGGTAGGCCGCATGTACCTATCTCAGGAGGAACAGGGCTGGCACAGGAGAACAGATTCCTGCCTCAAATGCGGCATTCCAGGACACTTCCGGGCATCATGTCCCAAGCGCCCCATAAGAGAGGAATCCTGGTAATTCTGATAGGTCGATTCTCCCTGCGCGCATCCGTTCCAATCACGTAATGCTCCCAGCTTCCTTGTCATGGGGGGTGGGGGGTCCCAGACCCATGAGCTTCAGGCATTTATTGACTCCAGGGCAGCTGAGAACCTCATTGATATCCCTCTGGCTCAAAGATAGAGAGTTCTGACTTAGCAACTGAGAGAGGATATCAATGTCAAGACTCTGGATAATCTGCCTCTGGGCACCAGCAAGATCCACCTTTCCACAGAACCCCTCCAACTAGAAGGCAACCATAGGGAACAGCTCTCCTGTCTCGTTGATTCACCTGAACTGCTGCTGATGCTTGGCCTTCCCTGGCTATCTCAACACAATCCCTGGATTGATTGTTCCCAAAAGGATCTCCGTGCCTGTCTATCTCTCTGGGTCCAGCTCCAGTCCCTGTCTGTATGCCCATTCCAGTGCCAACTACCTGTGTGGACCTGTCTAGTGTTCCAGCTGAGTATGCTGATCTTCGTCAGGTCTTCAGTAAGCAGAAAGCCACCTCCCTTCCTCCACACCAGCCATATAACTGCACCATTGACCTCTTGCCTGGTGCTAGTTCTCGGGCCCAGCTCTTTTCCTTCTCTCATCCTGAAATAGTGGCCATGGGAGAATAAATCAAGGAGGCATTAGCCTTGGGAATTATCCATCTGTCAACCTGGCCAGCAGGGACGGGCTTCTCTTTTGTGATCAAGAAGAATGGTAGGCTCTATCCCTGCATTGATTATCAGCCCCTCATCAACATCACAATGAACTGTTACCCTATTTCCCTGCTTGCCACTGCATTTGAACATCTCCACAGAGCAACCACATTTTCCAAATAGATCTGTGCAATGCTTACAACCTGGTTTGCATGCGAGAAGGGGACAAGTGGAAGACAACATTCAACACCTCTACTGGCCACTGTAAATACTTCATGATGCCGTTTGGTCTGGCCAGTATCGCAGCTGTTTTTCGGGCCCTGGACAATAATCTGTTCTGGGACATGTTGAATCGGTTTGTTTTTGTGCTTCTGGATGACATTCTTATTTATTTCTGCTCTTGCCAGGAACACACCCGGCATGTCCAGAGGGTTAGAAACATATACATAGAAACATAGAAAACCTACAGCACAATACAGACCACAAAGCTTTGCCGAACATGTCCTTACCTTAGAAATAACCTTGGGTTGCCCATAGCCCTCTATTTTTCTGAGCACCATGTACCTATCCAGGAGTTTCCTAAAGACCCTATCGCATCCACCTCCACCACCATTGCTGGCAGCCCATTCCACGCACTCACCACTCTCTGCGTAAAATAACTTATCCCTGACACCTCCTCTGTACCTACTCCCCAGTACCTTAAAACTGTGCCCTCTCATGCCAGCCATTCCAGCACTGGGAAAAAGCCTCTGACTATCCACACAATCAATGCCTCTCATCCTCTTGTACACCTCTATCAGGTCACCTCTCATCCTCCGTTGCTCCAAGGAGAAAAGGCCGAGTTCACTCAACATATTCTCATAAGGCATGCTCCCCAATCCAGGCAACATTCTGGTAAATCTCCTCTGCACCCTTTCCATGGTTTCCACATCCTTCCGGTAGTGAGGCGACAGATCTGAGCACTGCACTCCAAGTGGGTTCTGACCAGGGTCCTGTATGGCTGCAACATTACATCTCGGCTCCTAAACTCAATACCACAATTGATGAAGGCCAATGCACCGTATGCTTTCTTAATAGCAGTTAAAATGTCAGATGGCTCCTTCAGAACAACCTTTATGCCAAGTCAGAAAAGAGTCAATTCTGCAAAGAGCAGGTGTCATTCTCGGACTACATCCTCACCCCTTCCAGTGTTCAAATGGACCCATGTAAACTTCAGGCAGTCACAGAGTGACCCACATCATCTACAGTCAAACAAGTGAGGCCCTTCGTGGGATTTGCAAACTTTTTTCACTTCTTCATCAGAAACTTCTGCTCCACCACAACCCCCATAAACGCACTCACCAAGAAGACGAATGGACAAGTGAAGCAGACCAAGCATTCTCAGAGCTAAAGTACTGGGAGACCTCAGTCAGTCCAGATGAGAAGCAGCATCTCCAACACCATCACACTGAGCATGGGGGCCCCCCCAGGGCTGTGTGCTCAGTCCACTGCTGTTCACTCTGCTGACCCACGACTGTGCTGCAACACACAGCTCGAACCACATCATCAAGTTCACCGATGACACGACCGTGGTGGGTCTCATCAGCAAGAACGATGAGTCAGCATACAGAGAGGAGGTGCAGCGGCTAACAGACTGGTGCAGAGCCAACAACCTGTCTCTGAATGTGAACAAAACAAAAGAGATGGTTGTTGACTTCAGGAGGACACGGAGCGACCACTCTCCGCTGAACATCGACGGCTCCTCTGTAGAGATCGTTAACAGCACCAAATTTCTTGGTGTTTACCTGGCGGAAAATCTCACCTGGTCCCTCAACATCAGCTTCATAGCGAAGAAAGCCCAGCAGCGTCTCTACTTTCTGCGAAGGCTGAGAGAAGTCCATCCCCTATTCCCCCATCCTCACCACATTCTACAGAGGTTGTATTGAGAGCATCCTGAGCAGCCGCATCACTGCCTGGTTGGGAAATTGCACCGTCTCAGATCGCAAGACCTTTCAGTGGATAGTGAGGTCAGCTGAGAAGATCATCGGGGTCTCTCTTCCCGCCATTACAGACATTTACACCACACGCTGCATCCACAAAGCAAACAGCATTGTGAAGGACCCCACACACCCCTCATACAAACTCTTCTCCCTCCTGCTATCTGGCAAAAGGTACCGAAGCATTCGGGCTCTCACGACCAGACTATGCAACAGTTTCTTCCCCCAAGCCATCAGACTCCTCAATACCCAGAGCCTGGACTGACACCAACCTACTGCCCTCTACTGTGCCTATTGTCTTGTTTATTATTTATTGTAATGCCTGCACTGTTTTGTGCACTTTATGCAGTCCAGGGTAGGTCTGTAATCTAGTGTAGTTTTGTGTTGTTTTACGTTGTTCAGTGCAGTTTTTGTATTGTTTCATGTAGCACCATGGTCCTGAAAAACGTTGTCTCATTTTTCCTGTGTACTGTACCAGCAGTTATGGTCAAAATGACAATAAAAAGTGACTTGACTTGACTAGCTTCACCACTACCCCAGTGCTGCAACATCCAGACCCTGCCTGTCCATTCAGTGTTGAGATTGATATATCATTGTCAGCTTCTGAGTTGTACTTTCTGCATATGGCTGGTTGCACCCCTGTACTTCTCTTTCCCATCGCTTGACTCCTGCAGATTGTAATTATACTATTGGGAATCGAGAACCTTTGGCTGCCAAGGAAGCCCTGGAGGCATGGCGATGCTGGCTGGAGAGGGCACAGTACCTCTTTCTGATACGGACAGATCAAAAGAACCTCTCCGAGATCCATGACGCCAACTCCCATCAAGCCCGTTGAGCTCTCTTCTTCACCCAGTTTAATTTCACCCTCACCTACCATCTTGGCAGCTAGAATGTGAAAGCTGATGTTCTCCCCTGACAGTTTAATGTTACCGAGGACAGCATCACTCCACAGCCTGTACCTCCTTGCTCATGCGTAGCTGCCTTGGTGATTTGGGGAATAGAAGCAGAGGTGAGGACTGCCCAGCAGTCAGATCCAGGTGGGGGACTCCCAGATTGCTGTTTGCCCTGGCCTCTGTGCACCCCAGAGTGCTGGAGTGGGGACATAGCCTCAGGATTCTGGGAACTGCTTTTCCCAGAGATTGGTGAATCCGTGGAATTCTCTGCCCAATGAAGCAGTAGAGGCTTCTTCATTAAATCTATTTAAGAAAAAGTTGGACAGATTTTTGCACAGTAGGGGAATTAAGGGTTATGGGGGAAAGGTAGACAGGTGGAGATGAGTCCATGGCTAGATCAGCCATGATCTTATTGAATAGCAGAGCATGCTTGACAGGCTAGATGGCCTACTCCTACTCCTATTTCTTATTGTCTTATGTTATGTTATTCTTCCTGGCTGGTTGACCATCTAGGGATTCAACATGCCTGAAATTTGTAAAGAGACAATTTTGGTAGTTGTCTATGTCCCTAAATGTCCAGGACTTTGTCTCTGGTGGTTGTGGACTAGTTCACCAAAGCTGCTCACTTCTCTGCTCTCCCCAAGCTCCCATCAGCTCAAGAATCTGCTATGCATGTGTTCAGCCTGCAGGGATTCCTTCAGGGCATAGAGTCTGATCAAAAAGCACAGTCTGTGTCCCATTTTTGGACGGCTTTTTGTTCTCCTTTGGGAGACACCATCAGCCTCTCATCTTGTTTCCACTCCCAATCTAATGGCCAGACTGAGTGAGTGAATCTGGAGACAACCCTGCACATATTGGTACCAATGATATAGCTTGAAAAAGGGTGGAGGTCAGGAAAGCAGAATACAGGGAGTGAGGAAGGAAGCTGAGAAGCAGGACCTCAAATGTAGTAATCTCAGGATTGCTATCTGTGCCATGGGACAGTGAGTATAAGAATAGAATGAGGTGGAGGATAAATGTGTGGCTGAAGGACTGGAGCAGAGGGCAGGGGTTCAGATTTTTTGGATCACTGCGACCTCTTCCGAGGCAGGCGTGACCTGTACAAAAAGGACTGGTTACACTTGAATCTGAGGGGTCCGATAACCTGGCAGGGAGGTTTGCTAATGCTATTGAGGAGGATTTGGACTAGATTTGCAGGGGGGTGGGAACTGAAGTGAAGCGACAGAGGGTGGGTAGGTTGGAGCACAAGTAGGGGCAGCTTGTAGGGAGTTTATGAGGAGGGATAGGCAGATGTTAGAGCGAAGAGGCATTCAGGCTAATGGTTTGAGATGTGTCTATTTTAATGCAAGGGGTATCTTAAACAAAACGGATGAACTTAGACCGTGGATGAATACATGGAACTATGATGTTGTGGCCTTTACAGAGATTTGGACGTCTAAGAGCAGAAATGGTTGCTAAGTGTGCCAGGCTTTAGATGTTTCAAAAAAGACAGAGAGGGAGGCAAAAGAGGTGGGGCGTGTCATTGCTAATTAGGGATAGTGTCATGGCTGCAGTAAAGGAGGAAGTCATGGAGGGATGGTCCGCTAAGTCAGAGTGGGTGGAAGTCAGAAACTACGTAGCCTCAGAATAAATCTGGTTCTATTTGCATTTCTCAAGTAGAAATTGTATTTTATATCCCAATCAATTTGTTTTCTACTTGTGTAAATTAGGAAGATGCATCTAAAGAAAAATAATCTGTGTTGGTATAACGTTTATTAGATGATGGAAAGTACAGAATAGTTAAACTTTATTATCCAGCAGTGCTATTTCTGTATTTCTGAAGCATAAATGTTTATATAACGAGAGTCAATGCCAGCAGCAAGTTTCTCTATCTACATAATCAAGAATCACATTACCAAATTTGCTTACGCAAACACTCACTTTTCTCTGCATCATTGTGTTTGTGGAATTTGTTTTCATCAGTTCAAATGTCATCAATTGTTATTGAAATACCATATTGTTTCATTTTTCTTATGTCCTCCAGTGTTAATGCTGACTGCTATTTCACCCTGAGGACATCTTTTATATCTGAAAACAGATCTGAAGCTCTTTTTCTTCCTTTGCTTGAGTGATAGCGTCTGATCTCAAACAAACATTCTAAGATGTCAGATCATGGAGAATTTGTAGAAAACATAAAATTGTTCATCTTCAGAAACACCTGTGCACTTTTCCACCACCAAAAGATGACTTACTCCTTGATTTCCACTTTCAAAATTTGCGCTGCTCACTCCCGCATCAAACAACCTCGTGAAGCTATGTAAGAATACAAACTGATGCAAATCTGTCTGCCCCAACAAATTTTTGTCCTGCATTTTTAGTTGCATAGAACAAAAAAACAAGCTTTTCGACCGAACATTTACTGCTAGTGGTCCAGATCAAAAATAATGTGTTTATTTTTTAAACGTCAGTCGTCTTTGTTACTTCATTGGTTTAATTACATCTCTTTTTATTAAACTTGAAGAACACACTATACCTCTTAAATGTGGAAGACGTTTTGCAATTGGGTGGTAGTCAAGGATACCCAAAAACAGCACAGCAGCCAAGTAAAAACATGGACTGGACTTTACTCTCTTTTCTATTCAATGTCTCTCATCATCAGAAACTGAAAAACATAGAGAGGTGCTCACTAATCTATAACACCAAGACTGGAGAATTGCAAACATTTCTTCCCTATATTGACCTGTGCATGGGAGAATACTATGGCCCTCTGTCATATTTCTTTCCTTGTTCTTGTATTTCTTTTCTTTCCACTTGTTTTACAGCTAGCCCACAATGTCCTATACTTAATGCTTCTTCCCCCAGAACAAGTGCACAAAAGAAATTTAACAAATCTCTACAGAAGTTCCTGACGGCTTGCATCACTGTCTGATATGAAGGTGCTGTGCCAATGCCCAGGATGGTAAGAAGTTTCAGAGGATTCCAGCTCCATCACAGACACAAGCCTCCCCACCATTGAGGACATCTTTAAAAGCCGGTGACTCAGGAAGCTGGCATCCATCATAAAAGACCCTCATTGTTGTGTTTTGTAACTTCAAAACATTAAATTAATTCAAAGGATGACGCAGGGAGTAACTTCATCTTTATGAGAGTAACTTCTACTTTCAGTGACGCATGTATGTAGTAGCTTGATGATGTATGCAATTAACATATTTTTACATATAACCCATAATTAAGTATTTAAATGAACAGGAATGCTTAATCAAATAATATATAAATACAAGATTACTTAAATATTTTTGAATTATTAAATACACAACAGTCCTCCCTGCTTAGGTATAAACCCCAACTCAGTATAGAATGCATCTCAACCATATACACAATATACTATACAATACAACTACTATATACAAACATTCACACTGTAGTAAATTTAAAATTGCACAATTCAGGCCTAATGATTTAGTTGCAGTAGAGGATCTCTTACACTTTTGGGATAACGTCTTTCCTGACAAGGGGGAGTCACTCTGCTTGGTGGCTGTGGAGGTTCTGGGAGCCTTCTCCATGACGGTTGTAGGAGTTACTCTGAGACTGTAGGAAGTGGTTCTGACAGCTCTGGAAACCTTTCTTCTCCTTTTCCCTCTCTGGACCTAATTTGATCCCTTTCTTTTTTCTCACATTCCTTATTTCTTTTGCACAATTCTCTTTCTTGTTCACCTTCCTTCTCTCCTTCTCTTCCCTCCTTTTTCTTCATCTCTTTGCGTATCTTGATCTTGGGAAGGTCCACTTAGTTCACTGGAGTATTCCACTATTAATGCTTCTATTACTCCTTTTACTATCTGATCTCTCCTCTTGGTTTCCTCATCCACAGCACTCTCTGACAAGTTCTCTGTTTTCATATCTCCATTGATTCCTTCCTTTTTCACCTCCCAAGCCACATTTTGCAAGCAGCTGCCTGATTAACATATTAGAAGCTTTCTGAGATATGTTGCTTACAAAAACTGTTGTAGTCAGACCACTGCTTCCGTTATTGCTATGCTTCCTCTGAGCAGCGTGGTCCTTCCTTGGTCCAAAATGCTTTGCAACCAATGGCAACGAGGTCGGGATAAAACACCTATCTGGCCTCTGTTGGGCAACAGTTCGTGGGGTGCGGCATGGAGACAGTTGTGGCATCATCCAATACTGTTCTTAATTCACTTTCATATGACTTCATTGCAGGGGATGTGGCATGCAAATGGTGGATGGATCTCCAATCAAGCTGTAGTTGTCTCAGCCAATTACATCCTCACAATGCTAGTCCATCTGTTTTTGCCACATACAGAATCAGAATCAGGTTTATTATCACCTGCATGTGACGTGAAATTTGTTAACTTAGCAGCAGCAGTTCAATGCAATACATAATGTAGAAGAGAAAAAAAAATAAATATAAAAGTAAATCAATTACAGTATACATATATTGAATAGATTAAAAACGTGCAAAAAACAGAAATAGTATATATTTCTCAATTTGGCTATTTGGTTGTTTTGTTTCACTGTTGTGGAGGTCATTCCCACAGGAGTTATCTCTTCTCCAGCATAAGTTCTTAGTTGGATATCTGCAGGCTTCAGTTTAGTATCTTTGAAATGCCTCCCAAAATCCATTTTTTGGAATGACTGAAGCAGCAGAGCCAGTGTCCAATTCCATTTTAATTAATTTGCCGTTCACTTCTGGCATGAGCCATATTGCCTGTCTATTGTTAATTTTCACACTGTAAATTTCAGAGCTACATAGTCCCGTGTCACTGTCATCATTATCAGATTTTTCATCAACAGCATGCAGATTAGTGCTCGTTTTGAACCTGTAACTTGACCTTTTAGCTTCTTCACTTCTCCGTGCAGTCCATTTACTTTCATCTGCCCGACATGCTCTTTGTGTTTATCCTACTTTGTAGCATTTTCTGCAAGTTTCGCCTTTAAATCTATTTTTTTTTTGGTGTATGTGAGCTCCTGCCTCAATAGTAACACAAATTGTTCTACCCAGCTGGTTTCTGTTGAGGCCATGTGATAGTGTTCACGCTCACTTTCACTCCTGACTGCAACTCAATTGCATCTCTGTCAGTAGCTTTCCATTGAAATAACAATTTCCACTGCTCTTTTATATGTAAGTTATGCTTCAGTTAGGAGCCGTTTTTGAAAGCCTTCTTTCAAGAGTCCATAAACTAAATGATCTCTCAGTGTATCATTAATCCCATTTCCAAACTGCCAATGCTCAGACAATCTCTTTAATTCAGCCACATACACTGAAATGGACTCCCCTTCTTGTTGATTCTGCATATGAAACTTGAAGCATTCTGGAAACAACAATGGACTCAGTTCCAAGTGTTCCTGCATCACTTTTACAATAGCAGCAAAGCTCATTTCTGATAGTTTGGCTGGAGCAGCTAAACTTTGAAGCAAACTGTATGCCTTTAAACTCAATGCACTGAGCAAAATTGGCATTCCCTTCTCATTGGCTGCTTCACTTACTTCAAAATACTGTTCCAATAGTTCAATGTGCATGAGCTAATTATTCATTGTGTAATCAAACTCATCAATCCTGTTCTTTTAAATAGATAGTTTACTAGTTCCATATGTTCTGGGTGGTGCAGATTATATCAGAATGATTAGTTCCAGGATATTGGATAGTGATGTTTATTTCAGTGCTTATGCCAATGCAATAGGATGCTGTCTGCTGATGAGGTCTAGGGTAGTTGATTCATTTCTCAGGAAAGGGGATAGAATCAGATGGACTGTGATCTTCTCCTGACATGAAGGGCTGTGACCATGTGAAGAACAGCTTGACATTGCTTCCTGGACTGATGCTGATGATTCTAACAGCTCGGCCCTAGAAAGTTACCGGAATGTTTGCAGGCAGGATTAGCAAGCCCTGACAATGTTTCAGAGTGGAAACGTGAATGCAACTCTGTGACTAATAAATTTAGTCTGTCTGTCTTTTTCCCTGTCCATGGATGCTGCTTGACCTACTGAGTCATTCTCCATTAATATCCTTTTGCAGGTGCATCCAGGCATCGCTCAAAGTCAGCACTCCCTGGAAACTGGAATCACATAAATGAGGAGTCAACACAAAGTTCACGTGATGCCTCCATTAAATCCATGGCATGAGTTTTAGGTTTTTTTTAGATTATGAGGACACGCAGTCCTCTTTTATTGTCATTTAGTAATGCATGCATTAAGAAATGATACAATATTCCTCTGGTGTGATATCACAGAAACACAGGACAGACCAAGACCGAAAAACTGACAAAAACCACATAATTATAACATATAGTTACAACAGTGCAAGCAATAGCGTAACTTGATGAAGAACAGGCCGTGAGCACGGTAAAAAAGTTCAAAGTCTCTCAAAAGTCCCACATCTCACGCAGACAGGAGAAGGAAGAAAACTCTCCCTGCCATACCCAACCACAGTCCGACTCTGAGTCGTCCGAAAACTTCGAGCTCCGAACAGCCCTCTGACACCGAGCACCGAGCACCATCTCTGCCGAATTCTTCGACCCCAGCCCCGGTCGCCAGCAGCAGGCAAAGCCGAGGATTTTGGGGCCTTCCCTCCGGAGTTTCAAGTGACATTGCCCTCATTTTCAGATGGCATTGAAGCAATCAGACAACCAGTACATACTCCAGTCAAACCTTCTCTCTCTCTATCTCCTTCATCTATTCCAACACAATATCCTACAATTCCTTCCTCCATCATGTAATTTACAATATTCATATCAGTGTTGGTGCATGGCCAAGTGGTTAAGGCATTCGTCTAGTGATTTGAAGGTCGCTAGTTCGAGCCTTGGCTGAGGCAGCGTGTTGTGTCCTTGAGCAAGGCACTTAACCACACGTTGCTCTGCGACGACACCAGTGCCAAGCTGTATGGGTCCTAATGCCCTTCTCTTGGACAACATCGGTGGCGTGGAGAGGGGAGACTTGCAGCATGGGTAACTGCTGGTCTTCCATACAACCTTGCCCAGGCCTGCGCCCTGGAAACCTTCCAAGGTGCAAATCCATGGTCTCATGAAACTAACGAATGCCTATATTTATATCAGCTTCACTGGGTGCTAGTGAGTTCCACATAATCACTAATCTGGATTCTCCATTAGATTTGTGATGACTGCTTTATTTTAATGGTCCCAATTCTGGCAAAGTGGGGAAGTCCTTTCTGCATTTGCTCAATAATTTCAATGACAATAATACATTGCTGAATACTGTAAGCATCAGTGTAAGGAGCTAACTGGAACTAAAAGGTGTGTCACCAAAACCCCAAGCCGATTTTGTCAATAGCAGTAGCCTCCACCAGCATTTACTTTAAAGTTTATAACTTCAAGGTCAGTTTCTCAATGGCAGATGAATATGGTCTGCAGAACTGAAGGAAGAATTTCTTTAGCCAAAGGGTGGTGAATCTGTGGAATTCTTTGTCACAGATGACTGTGGAGGCCAAGTCACTGGATATGTTTAAAGTAGAGGTTGGTAAGTTCTTGATTAGTAGGGTCATCAAAGGTTTCAGGAAGAGGCATGAGAATGGGGTTGAGAGGGATAATAAATCAGATATGATGTATTATTGTGACTGTGGAGTAGATTTTATGGGCCAAATGGACTACTTCTGCTCCTTTGTTTTATGATCTTATGGCTGATGTGGCAAAGACTCTCCAAACCAAATACAGTGTCCTTGGATTCCACCTGAATCTGCGCTGAGACAGTTTAATGGTTCTTCACTGTCCTTTATCACCATCTGACTCCAAATGTAACTAAAATTAACTTACTATCGTTCCCTCAAGTATCCACAACCTTCTGTTCTAATGATTTCCTAGCCGCTCTGACAACTTCTGTTGCCTTAGGCAAAGGATGATACCTTTCCCATTTCAACTTGGAGCTATTTTTTGGAACATCTATTTCTTTTTTTTTTAGCATGAGAATGGCTTCAAATATATTCCAGGCTGTATTTATTATTGCCCTAGCAAGCCCTCCGTCACTTTTGCAATTTTGCCCTTTTGATATCTGGAGCTAGCATTAAATGGTAGATGCTAAGGAACATTTGAGAATACTGTTCTTGGTTCATCACTTGATGTACACTTTGAAATGTCCTTGTAAAATCTGTGCTTGAAGCATTTATGAATGTTAATGCTAGCATATTGTACCCACTTACTAAATGTAAAACAGATCTGGAGTAGATCAAAAGTCATCAGCATTGCAGCAGTCCAAAGCTATAAATGTCAAATGATTTTGGAGGAATTAATATCAGAGGTTTATTTGGCAAAAACATATCCTAGCATAATTTACAAGAAGCAAAAAAGATATTGCTAAACTAGACAGAGAGCCTTGATTTTTTTTCTCCCCTATGACTGTATGACCCTTAAGACATTGATATTTTTGTCATTTTTCAGATACTTTTTCCAAGCACTTATTTTAGCTTCAAATGTGCTTCTTTTTTTTAATCTCCATCTTTCATGGAGGCTGTCTGGTTCACAGATCGAGGTGAAGCTGTTGGAGGCTGCCTTATGTGACTCTGTCTGTTCTATGTCTAGAATCCAACTATATCATTGATTGTAACTTTATGCAAAACAGTTACTAGAATTCTGACACAAGGAAATCTACAGATGCTGGAAATTCAAGCAACACGCACAGAAAATGCTGGTGAACGCAGCAGGCCAGGCAGCATCTATAGGAGGAGGTACAGTCAACGTTTCAGGCCAAGACCTTGCAGATGTAAGATCTTGCTAGAACTCTGAGCTCTGAGGGCACACTTCAACCTATGTCACATAGCAAGAAAAAAGATGTACTGATGACTATTACAATTCTATATCCACAGATGCTGCATGAACTGCCAAGTATTTCCAACAGTTTCTGTTTTAATTTCACAATTTTAGCATTCAGTGCACTTGTCATTTTTAAATGTAGAGTGTGCATGCATTGTTTCCTAATTACAGTCACTGTCATTTTGCTTCCTGCACGTGTCACTGAAGCATTTTGGAGCATCACTTATGATGTCAAAAGACCTTTCCATACAATAATAACCAAAAAAAAAAACCCTGCAGGTGTTGAAAGTCTGAAATAAGAACGGAAAATGCTGAAAACAATCAGCAGTTCAGATAGAATCAGCGGAAAGAGAAACAGAGGACCTTGGACCTGAAATGTTAATTGTTTCTCTTTTCAGCAATACTGCCTGATCTGTTGAAAGTTTTCACCCTTTTCCAACCCCCAGTGCAATTTAGAAGTACAATACAAGTAGAAGGCAGAACTGGACAGGTTTGAAACATTAATGGAAATTGGAAGGGTCACTCCTTTGCAGGTAGACAGATTATTGATATCAATGTGGATAGACCCAGCTGGAATTCATGAGCCTATTCCAAATCCCTGATTTTTATATTTAATTTACTCCTAAGCCGCTGAGAATCTAAAGGCTCGAACTGAGAGTCATTCTGGTGACTTTACTGTGGTTAAAGACAAAGAAGCAACATAACTGACGTCATTGTAAAAACATTATCTTGAAAGTGAAGGAATAGCAGCAGTGATCTTCGTTAAATATTGCTGGTGAGGGATTAATATAGAGCTGATCATCTGGGAAGTTGCATCTGTCCTTGTGATCCTTTACATCTGCACAAGAGGGCACACAGGAACTTAGTTTAAAGTCTCATTCAGGTCATATTTTGGACAGTGCTCTTTCACTGCACTAGGGTTTTGGGTTTGAGTCTCCAGAGAGTGTATTAAACCCATAACCTCTCAATCATTACCAATCCAGCCACAGCTGACACTACTAGATGTAAAGGTTAATTCCTCCTCCATTCATCCTCATATGTCTGAGGCTAGTCTGTTGCACACATTTAAAAACGTTGTTATATCCACAGTGGACCAGATTTTTCTGATTATAGGTATGGAATGCTGTTAGCAGAATCACTGGTATTTACACACTTAAGTGACAGCAAGCTCAAGACATTCACACATGCCATCGAATACAACAGACCCGGGTTTGCTCACCTTTAGTTGGAGAATTCATTTGTTGGATCATCAGACCCAAAGATATAGAAGCAGAACTAGGACATTTAATCCATCAAGTCTGCTCTGCCATTCCATCATGGCTGAGTTATTATCCTCTCAACCCCATTCTCCTGCCTTCTCCTGTAACCTTTGATGCCCTTACTAATCAAGAACCTGTCCATCTCCACTTTAAATATAACTAATGACTTGGCCTCCACAGCCATCTTGACAACTACTTCCCCAGATTCACCCCCCTCTGGCTAAAGGAATTCCTTCTCATCTCTGTTATTAAGGATGTTCTTGTATTCTGAGGCTGTGCCCTCTGGTCCTAGACTCTCCCAATAATGAGAATACCCTCTCCAGGTCAACTCTATCTAGGCCTTTCAATATTTCATCAATTTCAATGAGATCCCTCCTTATTCTTTTAAACTCCAGTGAGTACATGCACAGAGCCATCAAACGCTCCTCATATGTTAACCCTTTCATTCCTGGGATCATTTTCAAGAACCTCCTCTAGACCCTCTTCAATGCCAGCACATCCCTTCTTAGCTGAGGGCCCCAAAGCTGTTCGCCATACTCCAAGTGGAGCTTAGATTCCAGAGTTAGAGCTCCATCTTGCTGACGTTTTCCAGACTGCTATTTGCTTCTCAGATCCGAGGCTAGGTTAACCCAATCGCGGGGCCTTCAAGCTTATTGATATGTGTGGGGATTCTCCAGCTGTGGGGAAGAAAGGCGAGGAAAGGGCAAGGAGTTCCCTTTCTCTTAAGCATCTGTATTTTGTGCTTAATTTTAAAGTCTCATTTTTTAGTTGATCAAAACACACAAAATGCTGGAGCAACTTAGCAAGTCAGGCAATTTCTATGCAGGGAAATAAGCAGTCAACATTTTGAATAAGCTACTTCAGCCTGAAATGTCACCTATTTCCCTCCATAAATGCTGCCTGACCAGCTGAGTTCCTCCAGCATTTTGTGTGTTGCTCGGATTTCCAGCATCTGTAGATTTTCTTTTGTTTGCAGCTGAGTTCCTTCAACATTTTGTGTGTTTTCCAATATTTACAGAATCTCGTATGTTTCTGTTTTTAGTTGATTCCTTTTTAATTGTAATCAGTTTAAAACTTGTTTAGCTTTTGGTATCTTTATATGAATGGAGACATTCAGAAACATTTAAAGTAACTTAGATTTGACAGGTGACAAAGCAGGGGGTAGTACTTTACTGGCTGTCACTGTTTTCAGAAAGTTCTGGGAATTCACTTCTTTGTTTTCAGGGCCTTTTTATTGCATGATTGCACTGGGTAAAGAAGATCATTGTTGCACAGCAGGAGTGCAAATGAGTGGGAGTTTGGGCATGGAGTGACCACATGCTCTTAATGTTGTATATGCACCAGAAAATCCCAGGCAAGTTGCAAAGGTCACCATGCAGCATCAATGGGAAGGAATAGGCTATCCTGGCATCTTCTTCCTCTATTGAACAGTTTCACTGTCCTGAGACAACAATACGACTCTTTATTTAATGAAGTTGGCCATCCTCAGAGATTCATACTTTACTGTTAAGTGATATGGTTTTATATTAAATATTGTTTCACTTCACTACATGATTTCAAGAAAGAGAAATTTTAATTCATTTCAGGGTTCTCAAATAAACTTGTGTAACAACAGATTTCACAGAAATAGGTAATATTTTTAACTAGCTTTCTTTGAGCAGAGCTTGGGCCAATTGCTCGCAATTCCCACTCATCTGCACTCAGCTAGACCAAGTACAGTGATGATCTTCCTGTCCCAGCGCACCCTTCAGCTGAATTGTACTCCAACAATGTTTGTCAAGAGACAATAAAAAATGTCAAACTGTAATCAAATAAAATATATAAGTTACTTTGAAATGGAAGTTAATTAAGAACATTATTTTGAAGGAAACGATTCAACTGATGTAACTATTGGCCTAGTTCTTGCAAATGCCACCAGCTACCTACATTTCCCCATGGAACTTCTGATTTCCAGCGCTGACCTGAGCCTCAGCCTCTAGTGGTCGCTTTCAGCCTGTCTTAGTGTTGCTCTGTCAACTCTCAAATGGGGAAACTTGCCACAGTTTTAAGCAGGTGCAAGTACATTAATATGAATGGGATAAATTGGCTTCTGGGAAATAAAGGGCAAATAGTCAATTTTACATTATTTATTTGAGTAAATTTCAATGTCTTCACTTGATATGTTTTTGGCTTAAAGACTTATTTTAGACATTCACAATTGGTAACATTGACATTTGGAGAACCTTGGACTGGGGAGATAGCAGGGGATGGGTTGGGGATGGGGCTCACAGGATGTTAAAGCCAGTCCTCTGAGTGCTGCTGGGTGCCTGAGTGGGAGAGTATGTGTCACGCCCAGGCAAGGGGAGTCTGTGGAACTCTGCAGTCAAGGCCATACTGAGCAAATGGTTACTCAGAAACAGGCAAGAGATCATTTTGTAGCCATAAAAGGTTTGTTCCTCTTATTTTAATTACTTTTCTTGTTATTTATCACCTGCTGTCTTAAAATCTCCAACAAATCAATAGGACTAGGGAACAAAATGTAATGTTTCAAAGTTTATTAAAGATAAGTAAACAGATGGAAGACCATGGTGATTTTGCAGGACATAGATAGATTCAATGATTAGATGAAAACCCGGTAAATGAAGTTTAATGTGTACCATAGTGTGAGGTCCTGCACTTTGGTGGGAGGAAATAAAAATTGAGTTAACAGATAGAGAGAGGCTGAAAAAGAGTATTATTCCTTTTTTTTTCGGGGATCTTTGGGCCAGTTTACAGCATTCAAACGGGAAAAATCCCTCCTGAAATCTTACCCCAATAATAATTCATATTTATATAACATACTTGTTGAAATTGCTTGCTTTTAATGCGTTGTTATACAGTGAGTAATAAAAATCACATATAAACAGTATACTTAAGGTGGATTAGGCTGCAGCTCTTCAGTGTTGATATTTGTAACATAAAGCTTCCATTGTCATCAATGGTGCAACTCCTGTTGAATATGAACACTGTGGTGATCGGATCATATAATAACTTTTTTTAATCTGAGACAAGGGAATTTGCACTAATGGTTGGTTGGTGCTTATGGCTGCAGGTTAGTACATAGTCATACTTTATTGATCCTGGGGGAAATTGGTTTTCGTTACAGTTGCTCCATAAACAGGCACCATACTGTGCCTGTTCTACACTAAAATGAAGATTAAAGTTGCTGTGAATGATCACTTTGAATTTAATATTCTGATAACATAAAAGATGTATATTTTTATAGTTTACTTCATCATGTCTAATGAAGTACTTGTGAAAAGCATAATAAGTGATGATGGCAGAATAACTTAAAAAAAGATGGCAATGACTTTACTCCTGCAACGAAGTACTGGCAATGCCAAAAGTAACCACTGAGCTTTTAACTGTTTCAATGGGAGCAAGTCCAGGACTTCCATGCACATACTGCCAAAAGAAAAAAATCATAATGTTATTGACTGATTCGATCATTGAATCTATGAGTTCACTTTGTTGCTGACCACCATATGAATAGAGAGACCAAGCCCAGATTTGCTGAGATTCCCCAGCCCTTGTATTGAGGAATAGGCTCATGGACCTTGAGTCAGGTCAGACCTGCCTTGCATCTAACTACAGGCATATTGAGGACTGTCGGCATTCAGACAATAACACATAAATCATTAAAAACAATTGAGTTTGGTTACAAGTTCCTGATTATTTACAAGTATTTTAAAGTACTTTTAGTTATTTTAGTGAAACAAACTTAATTTTTATAGTTAAATTTTTAATGTTTTATGTCATATTCAGTATGCTTTAGAAATCGCTTGCTGCTTTGACAACTGACAAATCCATGGTGAGACATTACCAGCTGCCAAAGCTGAGGAGACAGGCCTTCTTTACTAAACCATTGGCATTGTCATCATTGCTTAGGCCATGTTTCCGGGGATTGGGACACTTTTGACCAGCAAAGGAGGCCCTCCACACCTAGATTTACAAAAACTGGGGATGAGGGATTTCAATTCAATAAGGTTCAGCCTATTTTAATTACATAGAAACATAGAAAACCTACAGCAGAATACAGGCCCTTCAGCCCACAAAGTTGTGCCAAACATGTCCCTACCTTAGAAATTACTAGGGTTATCCATAGCCCTCTATTTTTCTAAGCTCCATGTACCTATCCAAAAGTCTCTTAAAAGACCCTATTGTATCCGCCTCCACCACTGTTGCAAGCAGCCCATTCCACACACTCACCACTCTCTGTAAAAAAAACCTACCCCTGACATCTCCTCTGTACCTACTTCCAAGCACCTTAAACCCGTGCCCTCTTGTGGCAACCATTTCAGCCCTGGGAAAAAGACTCTGCCTATCCACACAATCAATACCTCTCATCATTTTATACACCTCTATCAGGTCACCTCTCATCCCCCGTTGCTCCAAGGAGAAAAGGCCAAGTTCACAACCTATTCAGATAAGGCATGCTCCCCAATCCAGGCAACATCCTTGAAAACTTCCTCTGCACCCTTTCTATAGTTTCCACATCCTTCCTGTAGTTAGGCGACCAGAACTGAGCACAGTACTCCAAGTGGGGTCTGACCATGATACTATATAGCTGCAACATTACCTCTCGGCTCCTAAGTTCAATTCCATGATTGATGAAGGCCAATACACCATATGCCTTCTTAACCACAGAGTCAAGCTGCACAGCTGCTTTGAATGTCCTATGGACTCGGACCCCAAGATCCCTCTGATTCTCCAATCCTCCACACTGCCAAGAGTCTTACCATTAATTATATTCTGCCATCATATTATATATAGGCATCCGTTAGTCTCATGAGACCATGGATTTGCGCCTTGGAAGATTTCCAGTGCGCAGGCCTGGACAACGTTGTATGGAAGACCAGCAGTTGCCCATGCTGCAAGTCTCCCCTCTCCACGCCACTGATGTTGTCCAAGGGAAGGGCATTAGGACCCATACGGCTTGGCACCGGTGCTGTAGTAGAGCAATGTGTGGTTAGGTGCCTTGCTCAAGGACACAACACACTGCCTCAGCCAAGGCTCAAACTAGCGACCTTCAGATCACTAGACGAACGCCTTAACCACTTGGCCACGCGCCAACACATATTACGATTAGATAACCTAATTTCAATAGTACTGGTTGAGGAATAAATATTGGCCACCACACCAGGGACAACTAATCCTCTTCCGTGCCTTTTACATCTGACTCAAAAAACAGATGGAGATCTCCAGTTAATTCATCCTACAAGTGCAGCACTTTGGACGGTAACCCTCCCTCACTGCTTCACTGGATTATCAACGTCAATTTCTTTTACAGAACTATCTGACGCAGATATAAGTCAGTAATTTTCTGACTCAAAGGCAAGGTTAATAATGAGATGGAATATTCCACAAGGATTTATGAGTTGTTCCATTTTAATTAACTGTTTATTAATAATAGATAAACTTATTAAAGATAATTTTAAGTAGACATAGATTAATTAATTGCTTTAATTTAGCTCCTCTTCTAATAAGTACAAGAAAGCTGAAGCATTAAGAACCTTTACTTGATTTTAATAATATATGGCACAGCTCATTTAATTAATTTGAGGCACAGAATTTTGCTGACTAAACTACAACATGACTAAATCCAATAGCAGAATAAGAATTCTCTGTGTTGCTTTATTTCAATTCATTCAGAACTCAATTACTTCAAATACCCAGTAATGCGAGAAGGAATTTGGATTAGCTTCCCCTGGTATCAAGTCTTTTATTTAATTCAGGTGAAGGATGTTGCATTGTTACTCAAGACAATAACAATGTAATTGGTGTAATTGCATTGTTACTGACTTGCATAACAATGCAATTACACCAAGGTTAGCATTTTTGACAAGATGTCAGTCCTGTGGTAGCATTGAGAGAAGGGACTTCATTTATGTAACAGCTAATACCCTTTCTTCATTCCCATCTTGCATAGTTAATCCATTATGATATCATCCAATTTTTTATGCTGGTGGTCCAAAAGATTATTTTTTGGTTTTAGAAATTTGTATAAAATTTTGGTTAGATTGTATATGGAGTATGTGTGCAGCACTGGTGACCCCTTTAAAAGAATCATGTAGAAGCTATGCCTGGATTAGAGGGCATAAACTATAAGGAGAGGTTGGACAAACTTGGATTATTTTTCTCTGAAGTGTTAAAGGTTTTTACTTTGGATTGAAATGTTGAACACTGAAGACCATAACTTGTATGTGAGGGGCAATGTTTAAAGATGATATATGGATGTCGTTTTTTTTTACAGGAGAATGGTATTGCATATCCTTCGATATCCCTTTTATTTATACTTTATACTTTATTGTTGCCAAACTACTGATACTAGAAAGTACAATCATCACAGCGATATTTGATTCTGCACTTCCCGCTCCCTGGATTACAAATATTAGATATTAAAATTATTAAAAATAGTAAAAATTAGTAAATATTAAAAATTTAAATTATAAATCCTGAATAGAAAGTAGAAAAATGGAAAGTAAGGTAGTGCAAAAAAAACTGAGAGGCAGGTCCGGATATTTGGAGGATATGGCCCAGATCCGGGTCAGGATCTGTTCAGCAGTCTTATCACAGTTGGAAAGAAGCTGTTCCCAAATCTGGCCGTATGAGTCTTCAAGCTCCTGAGCCTTCTCACGGAGGGAAGAGGGACAAAAGGTGTGTTGGCTGGGTGGGTCGTGTCCTTGATTATCCTGGCAGCACTGCTCCGATAGTGTGCGGTGTAATGTGAGTCCACGGACGGAAGATTGGTTTGTGTGATGTGCTGTGCCGTGTTCACGATCTTCTGCAGCTTCTTTCAGTCTTGGACAGGACAACTTCTATACCAGGTTGTGATGCACCCTAGAAGAATGCTTTCTACAGTGCATCTATAAAAATTAGTGAGGTTTTAGGGGACAGGCCAAATTACTTTAGTTTTCTCAGGAAGTAAAGGCGCTGGTGGGCCTTCTTGACAGTGAACTCTGCTTGGTTGGACCAAGTCAGATCATTTGTGATATTGACCCCGAGGAACTTAAAGCTTTTGACCTGTTCCACTTGCGCACCACCGATGTAAATTGGGTCATGCGGTCCGCTACTCCTTCTGAAGTCAACAACCAACTCCTTCATCTTGCTGACGTTGAGGGATAGGTTATTGTCTTCACACATTGCCACCAGGTTCTTAATTTCCTCTCTGTACTCAAACTCATCATTACCCGAGATACGGCCAGTGAGTACAGCAGGGGGCTGAGTACACAGCCTTGTGGGGCACCGGTGCTCAGAGTGATTGTAGAGGAGAGCTTCTCCCCTATTTTTACAGCCTGGGTCCTGTCTGTGAGGAAGTTGAAGATCTTTAACCTTTAAAAGGTTAAATAGGCTAATGAATAAGCAGAATATGGAGGGATATGGATCATGTGCAGGAAGAAGAGATTAGTTTAATTTTGCATCGCACTCAGTGCAGACACAATGGGATGAGGGGCCTACGCTGGTGCCGTATGGTTTTATGTTCTGTGTTCCATGTACCCAGCAGCAATCCCTTGCGGCATAGGGGGCTGATGCAAATTCAAACCATCACAATGCTCTTCTTATGATTTTGAGTATGTAATTATGAGTTTGAGGTCACCAACTCTGTAGTTCATTTGACCTTATACAAATGCAATTGTTCCAAGTGATCTGTTGGCACACCTTGATGTCTTTTGCCTCTCTGGGTCTTAAACCATGTTTCCAGGTTATACAGCCATAAATAATAATAATCAGCACTGTCCAATGTCAAAGTATGAGTCATGGTTTTTATGTAGTGTCATTAACTTGGTAAAATGTTTACAGTAACATAATCAGATTTTAAAAACCAGTGAGACAAAGAGGAAGACATTATGATGCAAAGTCCGATTAGGCTTGATGTTTTTAAGTGAGGGTTTCGACACAGAAGGAAGAAGTGGGGAGGTAACTGGTTAAGAACACGATTTCTGAGTGTAGAACCATGTGAGCATGGAGATGATGAGTGAACCTTACATTGTGTGAATTAAACATGAGCAGCAAATATTCGATATTGCCTTTTGCTTAACATTTCACGTACACTCAGTGGCCACTTTATTAGGTACTTCCTGTATCTAATAAAGTGTCATTGAGTAGATGCTTGTAGTCTTCTGCTGCTATAGCCGGTCCACTTCAAGATTCGACATGTTAGGCATTCAGGAATGCTCTTCTGCACGCCACTATTGTAATGCGTGGTTAGTTGAGTTACTGTCACCTTCCTGTCAGCTTGAACCAGTCTGGCCATTCTCCTCTGACCTCCCTCATTAGTAAAGCACTTTCACCTACAGAACAGCCACTTACTGGATGTTTCTTTGTTTTTCACACCATTCCCTGTAAACTCTAGAGTCTGTTGTGCATGAAAATCCCAGGAGACCAGCAGTTTCTGAGATACTCAAACCATCCCGTTTGGCACCAACAAACATTCCTCAGTCAGTCAATTAGATCACATGTCTTCTGTATTTTAATGCTTGATCTGAACAACAACTGAATCGCTTGACCGTGTCTGCATGCTCTTATGTTTTGAGTTTCTGCCACATGACTGGATGATTAGATGTTTGCATTAACGTACAGGTCCCATACCAAGACATTGGAGCAACTCATCCGAGAGCTACTCTTCGCTGACGATGCTGCCCTTGTTGCCCACACAGAGACAGCCCTGCAACGTATAACATTCTGCTTCACAGAGGCTGCCGAGCTCTTCAGACTGGAAGTCAGCTTGAAGAAGACAGAAGTTCTCCATCAGCCTGCACCTCAGGAAGATTACCACCCTCCCTGCATTACCATCGGTGAAGTAGAGCTGTAGACAGTCCACCAGTTCAGCTACCTGGGGTGCACCATCTCGTCAGATGCCAAGATCGACAAAGAGATTGACAACAGACTGACAAAGGCAAACAGTGCATTTGGCAGGCTGTACAAAAGATTCTGGAGCAACAAGCATTTGAAGAAAGGCACAAAGATCAGTGTGTACAGAACCGTTGTACTGACCACCCTCCTGTATGACTCCGAGACGTGGGTCACCTACCGTCACCACCTACGACTCCTTGAGCGTTTCCATCAGCGCTGTCTCCGCGCCATCCTCAACATCCACTGGAGTGACTTCGTCACCAACATCGAAGTCCTCGAACAGGCAGAGGTCACCAGTGTCGAGGCCATGCTGTTGAAGACACAGCTTCACTGGGTAGGGCACGACTCCAGGATGGAGGATCATTGCCTGCCCAAGACTGTGCTGTATGTCGAACTCTCCACTGGCCACCGTGACAGAGGGGCACCGAAGAAGAGGTACAAAGACTCTCTGAAGAAATCCCTTGGTTCCTGTCACATTGACCATCGCCAGTGGTCTAATCTAGCCTCCAATCGCGAGGCCTGGCAACACACCATTCACCAGTCTGTCTCCTACTTCGAGAACGCACACAGGACTGACATTGAGGACAAGGAGAAGGAGGAAGACCCATGACACAGCAGCACCAAACCCAGGACAGAATTTCCCTTGCAGCTGCTGTGGCCGGACCTGCCTGTCCTGTATTGGCCTCGTCAGCCACCAGCGAACCTGCAGAAGACGTGGGCAGCCTCCTTCCTAAATCTTCATTCGTGAAGTCAAGCCATTAACCTGAAAAAGTGGCCTCTGAGTACATATTCTTAACTGGTGTGATTAAGTCCAATTGCATGAGTAGGCTGTGCTGCAGATTCTAAAACTATAGAGAAGATTTTAACATTGAGCAGCAGGTTTGGGTGAAGATGGAATGGGGGAAGGGTGATTTAAATATGCCTGATCAATCAGTATGTGATCCAGTTCCTATGTACAATTTCCAAGTGCTGTGCTAAATGTGAGAGGCAAGCTTGCAAGCTGAATACCAAAATTAGTGCTTTGAATTATATTTTAATAGTATTCAAGCTTAATAATTCAGGTTTCCTGGATTTTCAGAAACTCACATTTAAAAGCAAGGTGAGGATCAGGTGGCCATTCAAAACTTTTCCGATAGGAGCTACTGATCACAGTCATTATTTTACCTTACACCAGGACAGGATGTGTTGTGAATACTTCTGTTGAGAAGCTAATTTATTGGTTAAGATGCTTTTGGCTGAGAACCTCTGGAAATCTGAATGTGTGAGTGGAGAGTCTTACTGATGGCTGTTGCAATGGCACACGGGCAGAATGTTCACACATCAGAGAGAAGGGAGTGTCTCAGCTATTGACTACAGAAGAACCTTCAAGAGAGAAACAAGAAACTTTTGAGTGAGGTTTCTGTTCTGTTTCTCCTTCCGCAATCCTTTTTCTCATGGGGTAGCCATACTTAATTTATTGTCTGCTGAAGAGCAACTTGTTGGGTACATTCCATAAGCCCTGGGCTGAGATTTTCATTGCTCCACTGGAAGTGACAGATAAGTTGGCACTCAGTCTGAACAGTCATGTTCTTTACTCCTTCACTCTGAATAAATTTTGGATTTAGCATCAAGATCTGAGCAGCCCACAGTGCTGTACAACATTTCACCTACCTTTCGCTTTCCCCCATCTGAGCTTTGCACTTGCAAAGTTGTGTGAAGGTTTTATTTGAATATGTGTATTTTGTCCAAAATATGGCCTTTGGCTGATGTGAATACTTCCTTGATTTTGAAAATTCATTTAGTCATGGCACAGTTCATTAAAAATAAGCAGTGTTGGGAAAGAAGCCATTAAAATGACAATGAGTTTTTTTGGCAAGTGGTTTATTTATTTTTTCCATGTGTGAAGTAATATGCCAGAGCTTAACAAATAACGCCAAATTACTTCATTCTTCTCGGCAGGTTATATGGAATGTCTTTACAGAGAAAAAGAAATAAACAACAGACAAAAAGTGCGGGAGGAACTCAGCAGGCCTGGCAGTATCGATGGAAAAGTGTACAGCCGACATTTCGGGCCGAAACCCTTCATCAGGATGAAGGAAAAAAGATGAGGAGTCAGAGTTAGAAGGTGGGGAGAGGGCAGGAAGAAACAGAAGTTGATAGGTGAACCAGCTGGGTGGGGGGGTAGGGGTGAAGTAAAGAACTGGGAAGCTGATTGGTCAAAGAGATACAGGGTGGAGAAGGAGAAATCTAATAGGAGAGGACAGAAGACTATGGAAGAAAGGAAATGGGACAGAGCACCAGAAGGCCGTGATGGACAGGTAAAGAGATAAGGTGAGAGGGAAAAGGGAATGGGAATGGTGAAGGGTGGGGGGAGGGGCATTACTGAAAGTTAGAGAAACCGATGTTGATGCTATCAGGTGTTGCTCCTCCAACCTGAGTGTGGCCTCATTGCGACAGTAGAGGAGGCCATGGATTGACATTTTGGAAAGGGAATGGGAAGTGGATTTAAAATGGGTAGCCACTGGAAGACCTGCTTTTTCCGGCGGACAGATTGTGGGTGCTCAGCAAAGCAATCGCCCAATCTACACCAGGTCTCACCAATACACAGGAGGCCACACCAGGAGCACCAGATACAGTAGATGACCCCGACAGATTCTCAGGTGAAGTGTTCTCTCGCCTGACAGGACTGTTTTGGGCACTGAATGGTAGTGAGGGAGGAGGTGTAGGAGCAGGCGTAGCACTTGTTCCACTTGCGAGGATAATTGTCAAGAGGGAGATCAGTGGAGAGGGACAAATGGACAAGGGAGCAATCCCTTTGGAAGGCAGAAAGTGTGGGAGAGGGAAAGATGTGTTTGGTGGGGCATCCTGTTGGAGATGGCAGAAGTTGTGGAGAATTATGTGCCGGACACAGAGGCTGGTGGGATGGCTGGTAAGGAGAAGAGGAACCTTATCCCTGGTAGGGTGGCGGGAGGATGGGATGAGGGCAGACATGCGTGAAATGGAAGAGATGTGGTTGAGGGTGGCATTGATGGTAGAGGAAGGGAAGCCCCTTTCTTTGAAGAAGGAAGACATCTCTTTCGTTCTGGAATGAAAAGCCTCATCCTGAGAGCAAATGCAGTGGAGATGGAGGAATTGAGAGCAAAGGATGTTGTTTTTACAAGTAACGGGGTGGGAAGAGGTATAGTCCAGGTAGCTGTGAAAGTCATTGGGGTTTAAAGTAGACATCAGTAGATAAGCTGTTTCCAGAGATAAAGACAGAGAGATTGAGAAAGGGGAGGGAGGTGTTGGAAATAGACCAGGTAAATTTGAGGGCAGGGTGGAAGTTGGAGACAAAGTTGATGAAGTTGAGGAGTTCCACATGGGTACAGGTAACAGCACCAATGCAGTCGTCAATGTAACTGATTTTTTGCCTGAAAAAGCAGGATCTCCCAGTGGCCACCCATTTTAAACCCACTACCCATTCCCATTCCGACATGTCAATCCATGGTCTCATTTACTGTCGCAATGAGGCCACATTCAGGTAAGAGGAGCAACTCCTTATATTCCGTCTAGGTAGCCTCCAACCAGATGGCATGAACATTGATTTCTCTAACTTCTGGTAATGACCACCCCGTATCATTCCCCATTCTCTTTTTCCTCTCCTTTATCTCTTTACCTACCCAGCACCTCCCTCTGATGTTTCTCCCCATTTTCTTTCTTCCATGGCCTTCTGTCCTCTCCTACTAAATTCCCCCTTCTCCAGCCCTGTATCTCTTTCACTTATCAACTTCCTAGCTCTTTACTTCAGCTCTCCCCCAGCATCCAGTTTCACCTATCACCTTGTGTTTCTTCCTCCCACCCCCCCACCTTCTAATTCTGACTCCTCATCTTTTTTTTTCAGTCCGGATGAAGGGTGTTGGCCCGAAATGTCCGACTGCACTCTTTTTCATAGATGCTGCCTGGCCTGCTGAGTTACCAGCACCTGCAGATTTTCTCTTGTTTGCGAAAGAAAAACAATAGGCCATCAGACAAACATACAGTATATAGAACAAAATAATATAAGTAATTCATTTAGAGTTAGAATTATAGTGAATAAAAACCCTACAGCAATATTTAAAGTGCTTAAAATAGAATTAACTCACAATGAGTTAATGTCTACTTGTCCTGATGGTTCTTCAAGTCTGGCATACAAGATGCAGCAGTTGAGTTTTTTTCTAAGATGAGAAATGGGATGTAAGTGATGCTACACAGTCCAAGACTCCAAAGTTTAACAGCCAAAGTTCTGTTTATAACAAAAGGTTACTTCCATGTTATTTCAAGAAAACAAGTTAGTTGCAAAGTTAACAGCCCTTACATTATGTGGAGTGAAGATTCAGTCTCTGCAAAATTACTGTCCTGTTTTCCTGGAAAGATTACTACACTTTCATTAGATTTCTTTGGCCCTGGAGTGTTCAAATAGAGGAGCTGTTTGTTATGCAATTGATGTTTTTCTTTATATTTGTCTCACAGCTGGTCCTTCAAAGAAATGGTCTCAGTTATCTGTTTCCGTACAGTCTGAGCGTATGTGATTTAGTAACTCGGCTGATGATGACAACTTGTATTCATTTCACTTATTAATCAAAAACAATAATAATGCAGTTTTCCATTGTGTTAGTGTTAACCATAATATGGAGAGAGATAATGTCACCATGCTAAATACATTCATTGTTTGCTGTCCACTTTGTTGCAGGGTCTGATCATATCGCAATGGGAAGGGAGCTGGCCAACTTACCCAGGTTTGCACTGGCCAGGTGGGAGGTGACAATCACGTCCAGGTTAGTATAGGCCAATGGGGAGATGCCTATCTCACCCAAGGTGGGACATATAGGTGGGGAGGTGGCTATCTCATGCAGGTTTAGGGGGGCCAGTGTGGAGGTGGTCATCTCATCCAGGTTGGACAGACTGATGGTGAGATGTCCATCAGACCCAGCTTACAAGATATCAATTGCCTAATAAGGCCTGTAGTTCCTATGGTATGGATGAACAAATAAGTAAACTTAGATCTGAGAGAAGTGTGTCGCACATTGAGACTATTTCAACTAAGATACAGATCTAAAGTTAGTATTAATTTCAGTACAAGGGAAAAATCATGTGATTCTGCATAGGATGTCTAATCATTAATGCCAATTTTACTCTTATGATATCAATTGACAATTATTCCTTTTGTATCCAGATACAGTGTTGTGTATTTAAAATTTCAGTAATATTGTAGATATATTGTTTGATTAAGCATTCTTTCATTGTTTAGATAATTCATTATGGGTCATGTGGAAAAGTGGCGTACGATATTTTGCTATTAAGTCATAAGCTCATGCCTTACTAAAAGTAATAGGAGTGGACACAGTATTCATGGCTCCCTGTTTCTCTTTCGATTAGTTTTATGTTTTGGAGTTACAAAACATAACGGCGGCAATGGGTAAGGTTAAAATCAACCTGAGGCAACTATCTACCTGTTGAAGTGCTGAACGTTCTTTCTTTGCAAGGGAGGGAGAGAGAGACATACAAATTTAAAAATATAGCATGACACTTCTTTATTTTCAGAAGCACGGTAAGATATTTGAGTTTTTTTAAAAAAAGTATGAAATTCATGAATCATAAACAGTGAGTACTAGGTGATAATTATAAAAAATTTTAAAAAGTGGAAATGGCTGGCCACATCAGAAAGATAAACATGTGTGATTGCACAAGAGAACCCAGTCAGTCTGCATTGGCAACAATATCTCCTCCACATTCTTCATCAGTACAGTTGCACCAGAAGGCTGTATGCTTAGCTCCCTGCTCTAATCACTTTAACCTTATGTCTGCGTGGCTAAACACAGCTCCAATGCCATATTGATGATATCGCTGTCGTTGGCCTAAACAAAGGTGGAGAAAAATCAGCATATAGGAGGGAGATTGAAAACCTGGCTGAGTAGTGCCATAATAACAACCTCTTACCCCATGTCAGCAAGACCAAGGAGCTGATCAAGAATTGGCATGATATCTAAAACTTTGAAAAACTTCCATAGATGTGCAGCGGCGATGAATATTAATTGACTGCATCACAGTCTGGTATGGAAACACCAACGCCCTAAAATGGAAAATCCTACAAAAAGTAGTGGAATTGGCCTAGTCCATCATGGGTAAAACCCTCCCCACCATTGAGCACATCTACACAGAGTCTTTTTGCAGGAAAGCAGCATCGATCATCAGCAAAACCCACCACCCAGGTCATGCTCTCTTCTCACTGCTGCCATCAGGAAGAAGGTACAAGAGCCTTAGGACTCACACCACCATGTTCAGGAACAGTTATTACCCTTCAACCATCAGGCTCTTGAACCAGAGGGGATAACTTCACTCAAATTCACTTGCCCCGTCACTGAATAATTCCCACAAACTATGGACGTATTTTCAAGGGCTCTTCATCTCATGTTCTCAATATTTATAGTTTATTTATTATTTTTCTTTCCTTTTTTCCTTTCTTTTTGTATTTGCACAGTTTATTATCTTTCGTAAACTGTTTTTCTGCCCTGTTGGGAATGGTCTTTTATTGATTCTATTATGGTTATTGGATTTATTGAGTATGCCTGCAAGAAATAGAATCTTAGTGTTGTATATGGTGACATATATGAAATTTGATAAAACATTTGCTTTGGACTTTGAGATAACTGGATATTGCATATTGAGTGAATTGAACAGTATTTTGAACCAAATAAACAAGCGAATGCAAGGCGAGTGCCAGTTTTGCTGAGTGCAATAGGTGGAAGGACAGACAGTTGGCTTAGAAGTTTGATTACCCCAACCAAACCAGCTGAAATGATCTTTTCCGATATTGTGAAAGTAACTGAGGAGCATATAGAACCAAAACCATTGTTGATTACGTAACAATGTAGGTTTTCTAAGCAGAATCACCAGGAAGGGGAGTCCATGTCAGAGTATGTGGCTGAATTGAAGAGATTGTCAGTTTAGTGATGGCATTAATGATGCCCTAAAAGATCATTCAGTTTGTGGAATCTTACTAGAAGGCATTCAAAAACAGCTCCTAACTAAACCAAACCCACGTTTAAAAGACCAGTTGAAATTGCTGTATCAATGGAAACCGCAGACTGAGTTGCAATCGTTGCAGTTAGGAATGAAAATGAGCGTGAACAAAATTGCAACAACAAACAGAACCCAGGTTGGCAGAACAGACTGTGTTACTGTTGAGGCAGGGGCAAGTTTACGGGCAAAACTAATAGAAAATTCAACAAAGTAGGACTCGTTCAAAGAGCATGTTGGGCAGACAAAAATAAATGGACTGCACAGGGAAGAGGAAAAGATAAAAAGTCAAGTTGCAGTGTCAAAAAGAGCACTAATCTGCATGCTGTTGATGAAAAGTCTGATAATGATGAGAATGACATGGGACTGAGTAGCCTTGAGATATACAATGTGAAAGCTAATATGAGACAAGCAATATGTTTTACCCCAGAGGTGAACAGCAAATTAATTAAAATGGAATTGGACACTAGTTTGGCTGTTTCAGTCATTCCACAAAATCATTTTGAACAGCATTTCAAAGATGCTAAAACGAACCCAGCAGATATCTAATTAAGAACTTCTACTTGAGAAAAGATAACTCTTGTGGGAATGATACTCGTAACTGTGAAATACAACAATCAACAAGCCACATTGGGCTTGTATATGGTAAAAACGGGAGGGCCAGCATTGTGGGGCTGTAAATAGCTGAAACAACTAGAACTTGATTGGCGATCAACTCATTATTTTCATGCCACATCCCCTACAAAAGAGTCAACTGAAAGTAAGTTAGAAAAAGTACTGGATGATGCCACAGTAGTGTTCAAGGAAGGCACTGGAAAACTCGAACATATCAAGGGTAAAATAGTGTTAAATGAAAATGCCACCTCCAAGTTTTACAAAGCCCATACAGTTCCCTGTACCATTTATTATAAAGTAGCCAGTGAGCTAAATCTCATGGAGGCTAAAGGGATTTTTTCCAAGATTGAGTGGAGCCCATGGGCAAAACCAGTTCACCCAGTAGCCAAGAAGGGTGGAGCTGTCAGGATCTGCGGCAATTTTAAGATCACCATTAACCCAGTACTAAACTTAGATGAATAGCCTCTGCCCAGAATAGAGGATATCTGTGCAAACCTTTCTGGAAGGAAACACTTCAGCAAAGTGGACTTAGATGGAATTCATGGAATTGGAGGAAGAGTCCAAAGTGTTTCTCACCATAAACTCTCACATAGAGATTTATTGATTTAATAAGCAATTGGAGTAGCACCTGGACCAGCTCTCTGGCAGAAAGCTCTGGAAGATGCTACAAGGCTGTCCAGACACTCATTGTTACCTGGATGATGTCACTATTACTGATAAGGATGACAAAAAGCATCTCCCAAAACTCAAGACAGTGTTAAAAGGATTAGAAGATTATGGGTTCAGAGCATAATGCAACAAACGTGAATTCTTTAAAACAAGCAGCATTTACTGTGGTAACATAATTCTTGCACAAGCATTACACAAATGTGCTGAAAAAATTCAAGCCATGGTGGATGTCCCAAGGCCAAAGGATATGGTCACAGTTGCAGTCCTTTTTAGGATTTGTCAATTACTATAATAGGTTCCTGCCAAATCTGGCTTCTGTGCTCAACCACAGATCGGGAAGAAGTGGCAGTGTGAGATGGATTTTGAAAGGTTAAGGAAATAGTGATGCTAGACACTACACACACATTATGATCGATATTCTACAGTGAAGCTTGCCTGTGACACCTCAGCTTATGGTCTACATAGGTGCAGTCATGTCGCATGTTATGAGTGATTAAAGTAAACTTTGTATCACATTCCCTTGCACTGCAGAGAAAAAAGAAATTAAACAGTGGCCTTGAGTCTGGTTTGGGGTGTAAAATGTTTCAACCAGTACTTGTATGGGAGAGAGTTTACCCTCGTTACTGACCATCAACCACCAGTGTCCAGTTTCCACCTACAGAAGGGCTTTCCACTAACAGCAGCAGTATAAGTACAGAGATGGGCTCTGTTTCTAGGAGGACAATATCACAAGATCAAATTCAAGAGGACAACTGATCGTGGAAATGCTGATGGATTGTCCCGTTTACCCTTGGAAATGAATATACCAGAAAAATTTACAAAAGATGACATGTCTCTCCTGGATATATTCTCCCTAATGCAAACTGAATGTTTCCCTATTACTGCAGAGACGAATCAAATGGAAACCAGAAAAGATCACATCCCATCTCAGGCCCATATGACTATCCAAAATGGTTGGAATTTGCAACAGAAATTCCAGTTCCCCCATTTTTATCAACACCAGGATGAACTTGCCTTGATGGTGGTTGCCTACTGTGGGGATTGAGAGTTGTTGTAACAGCCAAGCTGAGAGCTAAAGTGTTAGAGGGGCTAGATGCCAGTCACCTAGGCACGATCAAAATGAAAGCATTGGCTCAAAGCTTCGTCTGTTGGACTGGGATAGATCAGCAGATCAAGGAGCTAGCCATGCACTGTTCAGGATACCAAAATGTCCAGAGGAAAGGTGTCTCAAGCTGTCAGAGCCATTTATTGCAGTCTCAGGTCCACTTCTACAACCACAATGGAGGAGGCCCAGAACCTGGAATTGTTTCACAGCCACAAGACTCACCTGCCAGGCAGAGTGATTCTCCTTGTCAGGAAAGATGTTTCAATAGGATTCAACAGGTACATTTAATGTCAGAGAAATGTATACCATATACATTCTGAAATCCTTTTTCTTCACAGACATCAACAAAAACAGAGCAGTGCCCCAAAGAATGAATGACAGTTAAAACATTAGAACCCCAAAGCCGCCCTCCCAATCCCCCTTCCATGCACAAGCAGCAGCAAGAAAATGACCACCCCTCACCCCCACCAGCAAAAAGGCATCAGCACCCCCCACCGAGCACTCAAGCGTGCAGCAAAGCATCAATAACGACACAGACTTGCAGTACCCCAAAGACTATTCATTCACTCGGTAATTCAACATACCATAAACTCTCTCTCTCCCGAATAAAGGAAAAAGATGTGTCCCCATTTCACAGTGCAAGGGGAGACATAACAAATAACTCACTGATTTACGATGTTAAAAGTCTATGCGTTGCTTTTTCTGAGCTCTGCTTCCAGAGAGTCGGCACCAAAAAGGCACAGCTCTCCAGACACACAAACCCCGGCAGCTAACCCGCTGCTTCCGATGTTCCATGTTCTCCCGCGACGCTTCAGTCAGAATAATTTCTTATTCTTGTTATCCCACAAGATCAGCCCCTCTCTCAGTTGTTCAGCTGATCAGAGAGGTGTCAGGAAACTTAATGGAGGCCCAGTGGGGGAACGTTTCAGGGTCTCTGGGGGAAACGCATTCATAGCAATGTACCAAGGAACTCCAGGAAGGAAAAGACCCTATTTCTGAGGGCTTAGTGGGACCACGCTTCAGTGTGTCGTTAACAGATGAGGGGAAGCTATGCTAAGGCCATCCTCGACACCGGGGCGCAGGTCAACTTGTTGTACAGTTCATTCTACAACCGGTATTTGAAGCATTTACCCATGACACCATTCCGGGTACTGGAAATTTGGAATATCGGTGCTGGGGATTATCCAGAAGACGATTATTGGTCAGTGAAACTGGAGTTCTCGGAGGCCAAGGTGGGGGTGTCTGAGGTTCATGAATCGTTAGTGCTGATGTGTCTGGACACTGTTGAGACAGACAGCGTTTCGATTCTGGAGGGGACCAACACCCCACTGGTGAGGAGGTGCATGGGGGCCTGCCAGGAGGAGGCAGGTGAGACCAGTTTGGGGGCGTTGTCTGTGCACCCCATGTTTCGAGCTGCTTGTGAGGACGTGTGTAGCAGCATTGGGCCAGTACCGAATTTAAACGAGAGAAATGGTGGTAGGGCTCAGGGGAAGTATCTGAGGGTGAGACCTTCTTAGTGGACACTCTGATGTACCACGAGGGGAGGGAGTTGACCGCTGAAGACACCTCGGTGAGAGAGAGGTCATGGCGACTGGCCCCTATAGATGTGGAGGACGCAGGCAGCGTGTGTGTGGATTATAGGACTCTGAACAGGCGCACTGTCATTGACCAGTATGTGGCCCCGAGGGTCAAAGACGCGCTGCTCTGTCTGAGTGGTGCAAAGTGGTTTAATGTGCGAGATCTGAGGAGTGGATGTTGCCGGATCCAGATGGGTGAGGCCGACAAGGAGAAGACAGCCATTGTAAGTCCCCTGGGATTCTTCCAGTCCAAAAAGATGCCCCAGGGCATATCCGGATCCCCTGCAACTTTCCAGTGGGGCATGAGGAAGATGATGGGGGATGTGGAATCGTTTGGAGTTTTTGTGTATTTGGATGATCTCCTAGTACTTGGATCTACCTCGGAAGAATATGAAGCGAGGCTGTTGCAGGAGCGGCTGAGAACGAAAGAGTTAAAGCTTTCCCTGGACATGTGCCAGGTCTGGCGAAGGTCGCAGCTCATGAGTGACTGTCTCTACAGGATCAAGTTTGAAGTGAAGACGGAGAGACAAAATTCCCAGCAGAGACTGGAGAAAGTGATCCAGAACCAGTTGGAAGACTTGCAAGTTGGGGAAGACAAAGAAAGCTGTCTGGCGAAGGCCAACAAAAAACCGAGAGCCCAGAGAGGGGAGTTTGACTACACTTCCGAGGAGGTGAAGCAATTGCGGACAGATCTCGGAAAAGGGAAACGGACGCTTGAAGGGAACCTGAAGATGACCATTGACAGTTTAAATGAAGTGGAAAAACTGCAAGTTGATCTGGAAGAAGTCATTAGAAAGAAAAAGCTGGAGGTAAGTTCAGTGAACACTAAATTGGAGGCTGAACCATCTTTAACTGCTGCTTTTCATGTCGGGTGGAAGAGGCTGGTGGAGTAACTGCGTTCCAGATCAAGATGGCCAAGAAGCTTGAGTCAGAACTGCTGATACTCTGGCGAGATTTGGAGGAGTCCAAGAAGAAGCTGTCGTCTCGATTACCGGAGGCTGAAGATGCTGCAGAAGCAGTCCAAGCCAAGTGCTCCAGCATGGAGAGAACCAACCAGCAGCTACAAATCGAGGAAAAGGGGAAGAATACGGATTTGACAGATGATGAGATGGAAGTGTGGTATATTCTGTCTTTCACTAACTTCCCCTTGTTGGGTGAAGAGACTCCTGGCCCTTCTCCCACTGAGTCAGGTGAGGGGGGGGCTAGCTGTGGGGCAGCCTGGGTTACTGCAGGACCCTGAAGGAGAGACAGGGGTGCCTGGACACAGGACAGGAGGCTCCGAGTTGCAGTGGGGGCGTGAGTGAGAGATTGAGAGAGGAATTGGCAAGCAAACCCGAGGTATCCCCAGTAGTGTTCGAGCCTGAAGGGTTTAAGTGAGGGGGTACGGAGGTCTCATAGGATTAGGAAACTCCTAGATAGGTTGGCCTATGTAGCACCTGGGGAACAGGGCGTAAGGTCTACTGTCTGGGGAGAAACGTCACTGTTTGTACCTAGATTGGGTTTTTGTGTTTCCAGGAAGAGTTGGGGAATTATTTAGAAGTCATGAGGACACAACCTTATTTGGTGGAGAGAGAGTGTAAGGGTTTCTTCTTTTATGTTACTGCTAATGTGAATAAAATGGCTTCTCTGTACTGTTAACTGCTGAGACAGTGGTTCTCTATAGTAGCATGTTTGGGTTATAATTAGTGATAATAGGACTTGTATTCATTTGCTAACCAATTGGGATGGATATTATTCTTTCTGTCTGTGTGAAAGCTGTTAGATTGCGCGGGCTTGAGGGAGAAGGCTCGAAGAGGATGAAGAGAGAAGATGTGGCTTGGGGACATGGTTGCCGGATCTGCTGGGCCTGGGCTTGGAGCGGGAGCTCAGGGGTGAGTGAAGGAGGATCGACGAAAGGGAATCCGTGAGCTCCAACGTTTGTGCACTGGACATGTTTATGAGATTATTGCTGCCTTTTGTTTGTTTTCCTTTTCTTTTATTTCTCTACTAACCCCATACTTAAATATAAAATCTCAATCATTTAACCACACATTGTGGACTGAATGTTATTTCGGGTTATGATGTTACACAGGGGACACAACATGCAGCATCCACCCAAACAAGAGCGCTAAAGTTTGGCCAGGTAGGGGGCGCCACCCCCGAGATCATGCCACTAGGCAAAGTGAGACTACGTAATCAGGGAGGAGTGTGTAATTAATATTTCAATAATATTTGAGTAATATTGTAAATATATTGCCAATTTTACTCTTTGATGTCAAGTGAAAATTATTCCTTTGTATCCAGGTACACAGTGCTGTGTATTTAAGATTTCAGTAATATTGCAAATGTTTTGTTCAAAATATAACAGATAGGACTAAGAAATCTTTCACTGATGATTATAGTTACTACAGTATTTACAGCTCCAAGAATTGTAAATTGTAAGTGCACATTAAACATGGTACTAACTTTCCTAACTGTTAAAACAGATCTTAGGAGCACTGGGGCATCTGGAGCCTAAATATTATTCAGGGGGAGGAGCTAAGGCTCTTCTTAATCCTATATATTTCCATCCTACTTAAGAAAATGTAATATGATATGAAATATGCTTATTGCAAAAAAAACTTTATCCATAGTAACAGCTTCTATCTACATAAGAGTAGAAGACAGTTTTAAATTGTGGGAAGTTATGTAGAAAAGAATATGGTAGCAATGTGTAAAGTTTAGAAATTATTATTTTGAATCTTTGCAAAGGGTTGTATCGCTTTTGGGAGAGAAAGCACTATAGACAAATACAAATTGCATATAAATACTTATAAATGCATAATCTGACCAGATTTTCATCCTTTCATATTTTTCACTGTATGTTGATATTGGAACAAATTAATAAATAACTTGGAACTTTTCAATTTCACACAATTTAAAAAATAACAGGAAACAACAAGCTAAAACAAGAGTTTAATAATTGTAGTTCTCCAACCTCTCCTTGGTCACAGCTGTACTGAATCTGTAACCATGATGTCGTAATTACAGCTTCCTTATCTTCACAGCAGGTCAGTCCAATCATTTTTTTCTCTAATGCCTAATTAAAAGACTAATTATTGAGGTTAGTATGCTTAGGACACCAGTTTGGGTTGCTTCTTAGAATCTAAGTGTTTACATTTTCCAAGCCCTCATGAGACCGCTTGCTGTTTCAACCCTTGGTGTTATTTTGTGAAAGCTAACGTAAAAGACTTGGAATGCTAACAAAACAAGTTTCACAACACTGGCACTGAAACACTCAAATTTTCATTTCCTCTAATTCGATAGATATTCCTTAGCTCCCAGGTTTATGGAAAATATTTTAACCCCAGCAAGCGTACCACAAAGTATGGACAAATCTGGGGTCTTTATGTTTCACCACTCATTGTCTATCAAATTTTGGCAAGTTATTGATATGAAATGTGAAAAGTAATTTCCTTCTCCCAGACCATTTATTATTTTCAGAATGAGGGGAAAGCTTGCACCAAGAATCAATCAATGATATTAAGCACATCAATGTATCGACTTGCTTTTTGATATCCTTCCTTCCCAACCTCACTCCCAACGTATAGCTCTTCTGAAGGCTTGGCTACTGCTCACTTCCAGGGAATGAGTTGCAAAGCTATGTTTTACAAATGAAGGCAGAACTATGCCTGCCCAGAAATCTTTGTGAGCTTCAGCACCACAAGTGTTCCTGGAGTATGTTTGCAGTAACTTCTGGATTGAATCACACAGTATTGAAAATACAACCAGGAACTTCCTGTCATGATTACATTTGCACTATTGATGCCGTTTCCACTTTTGACACACAAGAATGATTCTGTTAGCACCCTGCTTAGAAAATAAAGTCATATTGTTCTGGGGTGCACGTGCAACTGGGCTCTTTGGAAAACGGACGTAAAAGCCGGCAGATACTGGAATCTGTAGGAGCTCAGTGAGTCAAGTAGCTTTTGTGGAGGCGGGGAGCAGGTCAATATTTCAGGTCAAGACTGAGTATGGAGAGGAAAGACAGCCAGTATAAATTGGATTGGGGGGTGTGGGGAAATAAGACAGGAGTTAGGTGGAATGAGAAGGGGTGAAGGTGGTGGGGGTAGAGTTGGACTTGGAAGGCAGGTGGGCAAGAGGTGGAGGCAGAAAACTGAAGGGAAAAAAAGGCAGATAGAGCCAGGTAGGTGAGGTAAGGGTGAAGGTGGAGACAGAGGGTGGAGGGTGAGAAGCGGAAACACAATGGCTAACAGTGATGTAAAGACATCGATAATGGCAACCATTAAGGGAGAGGTGAAGGACAGAAGGAACTTGAGGGGAAAGGATATCCATTGGGGGAATTGTGTGGGAAATAGGCAGAAGGAAACAGGAGAGGGAGGCAATGAGAGGCTGGAGGAGGGGTATGGGAAGAGAACAAAATAGGAGGGGCAGAGGAAGGTTGGAAGGAAAGAGAGAATGGAATAAAGAAGGCAACAGTTAGCTGAAATTACAAAATTCAATTGTTATAGCATTGTGTTACAGACTACCAGGAAGAATATTTTAGTTTGTGTCGGACCTCACACTGACAGTGCGAAAGGTAGAGGGTAAACAGCTCTATGGACAGAGTGTTGAAGTGACAGGAGGGAGATGGTGGTCAGAGCTCAGACCACTCTCCTGGTCTGTGGTTGATCTCATCGATGCGAAGGAGAGTGCATCAGGAGAACTGAGTGCACTAGACAAGATTGGAGGAGGTTCATGTGAAACCCATAATTTACTTGGAGACATCATTTTGGTCCCTGGATGGTGGTTTGGGTTGAGGTGTAGGAACAAGCGTTACACCTCATAGGGTGGCCAATTAAAGTGCCAGGGGACAGGAAGAGGTTGGTAGAGAGAAAAATCAAAGAGAGAGTGGTTCCTGCAGTGGGAGGAAAGGGGTGAGGAGGAGAAGATGTGGCTGGTGGTGGCAGCTAATGAAGGATGATGTGCTGCATGCAGATGCTGGGGGGGGGGAGGTGAGAAGAGAAAACCAACAGAACTCTGTCTCTGTTCTGTTTGGAGAAAGGGGATAAGAACATCAATGTAGGGAATGGAGGAAATCTGAGTGGGGGCTCCATCAATATTTGCACACCCTCCCTTGATCTGCCACATCTCTCATACCTACTCTTTTTCCCAGACTTCTGTTCTCAGCTCCCCCCACCCACCCTTCCCCTTCAGGGCAGGGAGGCAACGGGTGGCCAAGATGAGTGTGCAGGAAAAAAAACCTTATATTCCAATCTGATGGCATGAATATTGATTTCTCCTCCCAGTTAAAAAAATCCCTTCCCCCTCTTCCTCTTTTCCCCACTCTGGCCTTTTGCCGCTTCTCGCCAGCCTGTCACTTGCCCCTGGGGCCCCTCTCCTTCCCTTTCTCCTATGGTCCATTTTCCTCTCCTATCAGATTCCTTTTCTCCAGCCCTTTACCTTTCCCATCCACCTGGCTTCACCCGTCACCTTTCATCTAGCCTCCTTCCCTTCATCCCACCTTTTTATTCTGGCAATCTTCTCCTTCCTTCTCAGTCCTGAGGAAGGGTTTCGGCTCAAAACTGTCAGTACATTTGGATATGGCCCAAGTGCCGAGAGACAGAGAGAGATGTTGGAGCAGTTCAATAGTCCACAGACTTCAATGCAAACAGAGGTAGAGGGAAAGGAAAACAATAAACTTAGTCTAAACAGAGCCGTTAACTATTACTCTCAAATGGGAAATGAAGCCAACACTGCGGCTAAAAGGAATAACTAAATACAAAACAAATACCACTAGTCTTCAGGGCCAGTTGACTGGACAGTCCAATTTCTCAGGCAAAGCCGAATGCAAGCAGGCAGCTAAATGTTGCCGTGCTTTGCGCAAGTCTCAACAAATGCTACAACGAAAAGAATGGAGTTAAATACCATCACAATAATTAGCTGAAACGTGCATATTCACGCGCGCAATTGCCACATCTGCTGAGCAGACGAATCTGTGGTTGTAACAATAACGTTGACTGCTTATTCACTTCCACAGATGCTGCCCGACCTGCTGAGTTCTTCCAGCATTTTTTGTGTTTTGCTAGAGAGCAAAGAAGGTTGTGGAGTTCAGTCATGCAGAGCCATCCATAAAAACATCTTCATAATGCTCTCCCTGACTACCTCCTGTATCTGTTGTTCAGCAAATGCAGTGTAAATCTCACCATCCTCTACCCCAATCTCCTAGAGCAATCACACAGATTCTGAGTAATACCACCTTTAAACACTTATCGTTAGTTTACCTCACTGATCTATGAAGTAATCACAGAGTCATACAGCATAGTGACTTACATTGACTTGTTTAGGAGAGTGGTTGATCAAGGGTTGAAGGTGACTTGAAATGTTGAGCTGATAAACCCGCCGAATGTAACTAGGGGTCTCAAAGGTTAGGGATGTAACTACTTCAGATAGGACAGAAACTTGCATCTTCAATTAATGGATAGTCAAGGGGAAAAAATGGTAGCAGATATTGCTCATCACTTCAGGCTTGAAAAAAACACACAGAATAGAACAGAATGGTTTATAAGCTGTAGAGAATTAGGAGCAGTGCAAAGAGACTTCGTCCTTTCCTGAACAGTACTGAATTCTTCTCCAACTGCTGATTTCCACCTTAGGTTAAATGATACCCTGTTATGCAATGAAATTTTGGAATTTAGGTTCAGGTTTGGATTCTGATTTATTATCCCATGTATATTGAAACATGCAGTGAAATGCAGTGCTTGCGTTAACAACCAACACACCCAAGGATGTTCTGGGGCAGCCCACAAGTGTTGCTACGCATTCTGGTGCCAAGGTAGCACGCCCACAAGGTTCAGTAGAATAACACATGGAGCAACAACAATAACAACAGCAGCAAAGCAAGCACCTTTCCCACCCTCCCACCCACTCACCCCCTCACACACACAGACGGGCCTCTAATGCCAGGCCAGGCTGCCTCCGGGCCGCCAGTCCAGTTCTTCAGCATCAGAGTGCCTCAGAATAACTGTGCCAGCAGTGTGAGCAAGTAAAGGAACTTCTTCCAAAATGTGGCACTTTCAGGCACTGCTATTTCATGACTTCCCTGCAATATCAGCTATGGCCCATGCGATAGAATTCCTACTCAAAATCCAAAGGATTCTAGGAGCAAATGCTGCCGTAACAACCTGACAGAAAGTCAAGGCTGGCACTCTACCGGAGTACTGGAGGAGTACTGAACTGTTTTAGCTTTCACGCTGAATGTTAAAGCAATGCATGCCCTTTTGGATGAACGTAAAAGATTTTGCTTTCCCTGGAATGAATGGTTTCCTTCTCACTGTAAACTTCTTATCAGAGCATGATTCTGAAGTGGTCATGCTCATGAAATGTTATATTCCTGAGTGGTGAGTAACAGGAAACCCTAATATGTAGCCACAGGGGAAAAGAAAAACTATTTTATTTTGGATAAACTTTTGCAGATATTTTCCCCTCCCTGTGTGGTTACTAAACAGTCCTGACGTTGCATCCCTGCCTTTGACACAGTTGCTATTGTTGGTCTCAGGTTTTTGTGGGAGGAAATGGTCTCTCCACCCTTTCTTCATTAACTACTCAGTAACCACACAATCAAACTCAACTGACCGACTCTCTTACAGTAACCCTAACTTGATATGTTTTTCTTCACTTTGTCCTCCTTGGCACTGATGACACTAAACCAATCTTGCACAAATAATTTTGCAAGCACAATGTAGAGCATTTCCTTGCAGTTTGTGGGCTTGAAAACTGTTTGTACAGACTCAGGGTTCTCCACATTCAACACAGCTCTCCCAAGGTAAACTAATCTATGTGGGAATGCATTTAAAGACAGCGGGTCTGCTAATTTTCCTGCACCATCATTGCAGCATGCATCAGTGCCTGACAGTGTGCAACATTGAATTTCAGGCAAAGATTAAAGTTAAAGTTCAAAGCAAATTTATTATCAAAGTACGTATATGTTACCATATACAACCCTGAGATTCATTTTCTTGTGGGCAGACTCAATAAATCGAACAACCATAGTAGAGTGATTGAAAGGCTGCACCAGCAGGACAGACAACCAGCGTGCAAAAGACAACAAGCTGCGTAAATACAGAAAGAAATAAAAGAAATAATAGTAATTAAGTAATAAATATTGAGAACGTGAGATGAAGAATCCTTGAAAATGAGTCCATTTGTTGTGGGAACAGTTCAGTGATGGAGCAAATGAAATTGAGTGACGTTATCCCCTCAAATTCAGGAGCCTGATGGTTGAGGGATAGTAACTGTCCCTGAACCTGGTGGTCTAAGATCTGAGGCTCCTGTACCTTCTTCCTGAAGGCAGCAGCATTAAGAGAGCATGACCTGGTAATTGTAGTCTGTGATGATGGATGCTGCTTTCCTGCGACAGTGTTTCACTTAGATGTGCTAAATGGTGGGGAGGGCTTTACCCATGATGGACTGGGCCATATCCACTACTTTTTGTAGGATTTTCCATTCAAGGGCATTGGTATTTCCATACCAGTCTGTGATGCAGCCAGTCAATATTCTCTCCACCACACACCTATAGGAGTTTGTCAAAGTTTGAGATGTCATGCCATATCTTTGCAAACTCCTAAGGAAGTAGACATGCTGCCGTGCTTTCTTCATAATTGTACTTACGTGCTGGGCCCAGGACGGGTCCTCTGAAATGGTAACACTGAGGGATTTAAATCCACTTAACCACTGCACCCCTGATCCTCCAAAGAGGACTGGCTCATGGACTTTTGGCTTCCTCTTCCTGAAATCAATAATCAGCTCCTTGATCTTGCTGACACTGAGTAAGAGGTTGTTGTTATGGCACCACTCAGCCAGATTTTCAATCTCCCTCCAATATACTGATTCATCTCCACCTTTGGTTTGGCCTACAACCATGGTGTCATCAGCAAAAGTACTGAGTTAAGATACAGTATTACTACTTGTGTGTTCCCTCTGTGCCTTGTGCAAACTTTCATTGATCCCAGTAAACTCCATATTTCATAATGACAGAGAAGAAGACCACTTTCAACTGATCAAGTCTATGCCAGTTCACAGAGCAATCCCATTTCTCTAACATATTGTCTATCAAACCACTTTTTGATGTTTAACATCATGTTCATGTCAAAGTGGCTCAGAACCAGTCAACTAGTTTCTGTTGGTTTGTATTGGCTCTAAGTACTGGTAATGAAAATTCTACTATCTTCATGCTAGATCCCTTAATTTGATGATACTGGTTGAGATTTTGGAGTCATTGGTAATGTGACGAGAATACACATAAAATTAAGATGTTTGCTGGCCTGGGTTAGCATCAGTGGCATCAGCAGTTGGTCTGCCACCTGTCCTCAGGGGAAGGAGAGATAAGGAACAATGAAGCAGCATCTGGAGATTTGTAATGAAGGGACGGGAGAGAGAGCTGTCTGGAGCAGCTCCCTCTTTGAACCCTGAACTGTTTGAAGTGATGGACAGGCGATACCCCAGCAGGGGGATAAAAAGGGACAGGTTCGCTAAGGCAGGACACACGACACCCGAGGTAACGAGACCCTGGAAGCGGTGCGCCTCTCACGAGTCGGTGGGAAGTATCGGACCTTAAACGCACAGGGTGGAAAGGTACGATCAGCGGGAACCCGGTGTGTGTCCACCCTTGCTTGGGTTCCGGCTTCACTGCAGAGGATCGACCGCATCTGGAGGAGGGGTCACAGTCGGTGACCTCAGGTGACATCACAAAGGACCCGCCCGAAAGCTGCTTATGAGCAATATCGCCGGTCTGTGAGTGAAGCCGTGTCTGAATGATCAGTCGTTCTCGTTCTCTCTCTCTCCCTCCTCCCACGTTGTCCATCGCCATGGCAACGATTACTGCGAACTGAACTAAATCGAACTGGACTTTTGTGTCACTTTGAAATTGGTCATTTACCCCTAAACAACGATAGAGCTTGATTGATGCTGTTATCTTAATTCTGTGCACATGTGTGTTTATCATTGCTGAACTGTTGCATTTATTATCCTTTCGATTACTGTGTTGCTTGTTTCTTTAATAAAACTTTCTTAGTTCTAGTAATCCAGACTCCAACTGAGTGATCCATTTCTGCTGGTTTGGCAACCCAGTTACAGGGTACGTAACAGTAAACAGCAGAGTTGTTTATTATTCCTAAACTTTTCATTGGCTTTTGCATTAGAACATTATGGTGTCCTCAACAAGGGCTCTGTAACTTGGATTCAAAGAACAGGTCGTTTTATTTCAATCTCCTTAACAATTTACATCGAAGAATTCTTATCTAGTTATGTATCAGCCAGGGGTAGAGCAGTAAACCAGAATAATTAATTCAATATCAAACTGTGTACAAATAATTTTTGAAAATATTCAACAATAATTCACATCTGAAGGAACGAGGTTGGTCACTTACTAATTTTTATTGTCAAGGAGGTTCTTAGTGTCAGAGAATTTGAGACCTATTGCACTGTTAGGTTGATTTTCCATTGCAAGGTCTAATTATTTTATGACCTGCTCATTCGATAGAGATTCTGTATGCATCTCAACTCTACTCCTCTCCAGGTGTCTTTGTGGCAAATCTCTGGGCTGGAGATTGTAAAAGTGAAGCATCAGAAAACATTTAATCATCCAGCTTCGTTGTTTAGCTCTGGATGCCAGTGCCTGCTGTCAGATGCCTTTATAGGCAATACCCTCATGGTTATTTCTATCCCAAATTCTCAGCAAAGGTGAACTCTTCACTTGAGTTTGGACATCAATTTAATTGATAGCTTTGCTTGCTCTAACAGCAGTACTAAACTAACTTTGGTATCTGACAGTCCCTCCAGTATACCGTGTCTTATAAATTGGTTGGATCAAAATTCCTCTTAAGAACTCAAGTATTTTCTGAGTGCTACAACATTAACTGCCCAGTTAACCTGGCTAGCCTACTATTTAATATGTGATCTCAGAAGACAGCATTTTTGTGAGAAGCAATATTTCATACTTTTGTTGAAACTGGCAGCAGCTGTTGAAGTGATGCAGAACTGTGATGTTAACTTTGGCAGAATGTCACAAAAATATCCACCTTCAAAACAGTGTAGGTTTAATTTTGTGTTTGTTTCAGAGTCTCTCATAATCTTATTTATTGCATGCCGTGACCCACAACTATCATCAGTGGCTTGAAATAGCAGCAAAGGTTCAAACAAGAAAACAAATTTGATGTACTCTAAGTACTGTATGTGTTAAGTTAAGGCTCTAATCTAATACTAGAAGGATAGGACCATTAGTGGGTCTGTCTGCTCAAAGTGATCTTTCAAAAATGGTTGAATGCACATCAGAAATCTACACCTTCTTTGTAACAGAGGAGGAAAAGCTAAAGATAAAGAATTTATTCTTGTCGTATCTATATTAAGATGTCTTATACCAGCAAAAGAGATCAAAAGTTTCAGCCAATAAATAAAATTTACTTCTTAGGAGATATGATCAAGAAAATTGCTTCAGACTTTGGTGAAAACATTTTCAAACCTAATGGCAAGAAAATAAATTTCAAATTCTTGCTGGGTTTAAATAATTCTAGTCAGATAGCAGATCTGTTCTGACATGGCATCTGTGAGCATGTTGTGTAAGGCTGGACTGTGCCTTTGATGAGGTTGCACTGTTTGCCCATTTATTTTGGCTGTGCTTGTTTGGCTAAATGGTGCCTGGGACCTTGCAGATCTGGCTAGTTAAGCTGGTTTTGTAATTTAAAATACACAGTAAGTCGGACAACATCTGTGCATAGAGGTATACAGATCTGACAACATCACCCCTCAGGTGCTGCCTGACCAGATGAGAATTTCCAACACACACAAAATGCTGAAGGAACTCAGCAGGCCAGGCAGCATCTATGGGGAAAAAAAGTACAGTCGATGTTTCAGACCAAAGTTCTTCCATAGGACTGAAGAAAAAAATCTGAGGAGTAGATTTAAAAGGTGGTGGGGGGTGGAGGGGAGAGAGAAACACTAGGTGATAGGTGAAACCCGGAGGGGGAGGGATGAAGTAAAGAGCTGGGAAGTTGGTTGGTGAAAGGTACAGAAGGCCAAGGAAGAAAGAAAATGGAAGGAGGAGAACCGGAGGGAGGAGAACCAGTGGGAGGCGACGGGCAGGCAAGGAGATAAGGTGAGAGAGGGAGAAGGAGATGGGAAATGGTGAAGGGTGTGGGGGTTGGGGGGCATTACCGGAAGTTTGAGAAATCAATGTTAATGCCAATCAGGTTGGAGGCTACCCAAACGGAATATAAGGTGCTGTTCCTCCAGCCTTAGTGTGGCCTCATACAACAGCAGAGGGGGCCATGGATGGACATATCGGATTGGGAATGAGAAGTGGAATTAAAATGGGTGGCCACTGGGAGACCCCGCTTGTTCTGGTGGATGGAGCATAGATGCTCGGTGAAGCAGTTTCCCAATTTACCTCAGGTTTCCAGCATCTTCAGATTTTCTCTTGTTTTAGACTTTCGAACATCCTCAGTTTTATTTCAGACTTTCAGCATTTGCGGTTCTTTATTTTTTTTTCTTTCTTGAAGTACATGGTTATGTTTGCATAATAATAGTCGGTTGTTTGTGATCACTTCCATCAAAAGACCATAAGACACACCATAAGAATTAGGTGATTCAACCCATCGAGTATGCTCCACCTTTCAATCAAGGCAGATTTATTTTCCCTCTCCTGTCTTCTCCATGTAACCTTTGACATCCTTACTACTCAAGAACCTATCAACCTCCACTTTAAAGATACCCATTGACTTGGCTTCCACAGCTGATTGGGGGTTGTAGTGGGGTGGGTAGATGGGGGAGGTGTGAATCTGCCAGGCAGCTTGGAGGAAGTAACAGCTTTTGATTCTGGTGGTCCTGGCATGGATGCTGTGTAGCCCCTTCCCTGATATAGTCTTATATTCTTACATTTTATATTGTCTTTTCAAAATTAATGTTAAAATTGTATTTGCCTTCCTTGTAATGGCTCAATCTGCAAGTTAACCTTTAGGAAATCCTGCACTAGGGCTCAAAGTCCTGTGCACCTCTGATTTCTGAATTCTATATTGAACGATTCTGAATTCAATACAATAAACAACCTCAATGCAAGCACATCCTGAGAACTGCAGCTTTTGCAGTCTCGATCTATGAGAAAGTTGTTGAAAGTTGTACACCATTACTTCTGATCCACCTGGGAGCACTATCTCACTAGCTAATGTAAAAACTGATTTGAACAGCAACTTTTCACTACAATTATACTGATTAGATTTTTCTATTTCTTAACCACTGGTGTTTAAAATTAATTAACAGGGACATATCAGAAGTGTTTTACTTAAGTAGCTGCTGAAGAAATTATCTTTATTTTTGTAGATTTTTGTTCATCACTGGGAATTTCTCTGCTCATCTCTGTTCCTTGTCCTCAGTCCATAACTGGAAGCAGCCACCTCAATTATCTTTTATCGTTTAGAAGTATTTGGTCCTCTCTATTCACTCTGCACTCAAAAGCAGCTACACAGTTCTAGCATATAGCCTCACCAGGTGGCTTCTTGTGCTACAGGCTACTACCAAAGCCTATCATCTGGTTCCATTCATCTCTCCTCTTTACCTCTGTATCACTCTACTTCCTTTTTTTCCGGCTTCTGAATACTGTACTCCTAAAGGCCCAGCCCTTTGCCTTTCATCATCTTTTCCGTTCTCCCATCCTGGCTCACCTCCATCCGGATAGTCCCTCCCTCCCTGCCTCCCTTGCACCCACCACCATCTCGGGGCAGTGGCCATTGCCCCTGAGAGGGCAGCAACCACAATTCTTCAAGACATTCTCTCTCTGTCTTACAGCTGCCCTCCCCCCATCTCCCCATCCACATCCCAGACACTTGCAGTGAAATAACTTTGTCAACCTCCTGCACAATCTACTAGCTTTGACTCTAACAACTAGGTGAAACAGTCATCACTGCCCCTTCCTATGATTTGTTCCAGATAGTACATTTCCTTATGAACAAGAACCCTAATATCCATGAGCCTGTTGAGGATAATTGCTGCCTCTGCTTTCCTCCTTAAATCTCTCCCTATCAGTTCTTTTGCCATTCTCATTGTGGTTTTGCACATTCACCTGGCTTTGCAAATCTGATTTTAAGCAACACAGATATTGCAAATTCTAATCATTCCCTTTATTTCTCTCCACCCACTTTCTCGTTCCATCCCATGTCTACCTTTTTTCTGAGTCTTTTTCATGAAAAACATTTCTCCATCAAATCACTTATTAATACACATTTAAACTTTCAACCACTTTGAACCTGGGTCATTAATGATCATGCCCATTTCTGCAGCTGCCAATCATCTGCACATTCTCATCACTATCTTTAATGCCTTTTTCCTCATTAAAATCATAATCATAGTCATTTTCTGTAGTATAACTCTTATTTGTGATCCCTTAAGTAGTATTGTCTTCAAATGCTTATGGCAAAAAGCTAGTTTAACTTTCCCCTGGCCAGATTTGGCTTGAAGGTTAGAACCACTCTATCTCTATTTCTATTTCTGCTTGACAAACCACATCAAATTTCTAAGATCTCCTCTTTCTCCAATTTCCGGTATACGGCCTGCCTCTAGGTTCTCTCCAAGTATGAGGTTCAACTACTTTTTCATTGTTCCTATTTTGAGCAGAATGTAACCATCCAATTTTCTTTCCTGGTCCTTTAATTATTGATGACATCACTGTTGTCTCTCTATTCTCAATGAGTACCATTATATTTCCACATTCTTTTACCTATCCAATGACTTTGAAGATTTTGTTATCTCTTAAACCAATACCATTCTTCATATGAATCTTTGTCTGAAATCCTTCGTTCTGGCTTCTGGTCCTGTCACATATTGAAAGAGATCATATCAAAATCACATGATATCCTTTATAATCTTGACTGTGGTGATCCATTCTTCCATATTTTTCTCAATCTGCTGCCCTTGCTACAATTCACCTCTCAATTCTTCTCCAATACAACCCCTCTGTTGTCCAGCACTAGAACGATAGCTGGTAGATTATCTGCAATGATCTCTTATCACTCTCAAGCAACTACATTTGGTTCTCCAGAGGCCCATCTTTGGTCATCTATTATTTCTGATTGTGTGTCACTTCTCAGCAATATAATTTGAAGACACTACATCTGTTTGCATGCCTGCCACTGATACTTGGCTCCAACTCACCATCACTGCTCTGTACCAAACTAATTTACCAAGGTTTATAAAATAGGTTGTTGCTGTTTTTATTGAACTTTATTAACTTCCCTTCCTGTCAAGATGGAAAATAACTTCAAAGTAATGATATTTCTTTACATTGCAGTCTAATATGAGACTGAATGAGATGGATTTATACAACAAATGAAAGTGATGGACTGTACATTAGATATTATGCCATTCAGAACTCGGTTGGAAGTGCTCTAAAATTAACTTAAGCCAAACATTCACAGAAAGAGGAAGATCACTTTGAGATAAAAAGCAATATGATTTGTCATAGTTCTTTTAAAAATGAAGCAATCTACTCGCTTATCTCAAAAAGTTCCAGGATGTCAGGCTGAACTTCAAACAGATCTCCACATCGCTTTTATAACAGAGCAGACTTCTCATAAACACTGGGGCACTTTACTGTGACTTTTATTTTCCATGAGATTAATTCTGAGTCAAAACATTCTGATAGTTCTCTGTTAGGAGAAACAAAGAATAATAAGCAATGTCTCCTCTTACTTTGAGGAGACTAGCAGTAATCAATTTCAAGTTTAAGTTCAGCTGTATTCAGCCCATGAATACCGCCAAACAAAACATTGACCCTCTGGGCCGAGGCGCAAAAACCAGAACCAACAGTCATACACAGTACACAACACATATAGCATATATAATTATGAAGCAGAAAAACAGAGTTATAAAAACATTTAAAATATAATAATATACCTTAAGTCCCAGAGTGTCATAGCCTGTAGATTGATGGCACATGGATGTTGTCCTGGAGCCATGTTTCTGTAAGAACAGCCTGCAACAGTTCCTCATGTCACACTGTGCAGCTGCAGATGAAGCAATCCAGCTTGCCTTCCACCAGGCGAACATCGGAGGGCAGCACCAATGGGTGGGACCAGCCTCCAGCACAGCACAGAGCCCAGCAGCACACAGCCATTTCCGGCATCCCCTTCTTCGGTGACCGTAACAGATGACCCCGAGGTCTAGTCCACACAACAGCTAAGGCAACACAGTTCCCACACCATTAGTCTCACCACTGAAGCAGAGAATCAGACTTCCAGTGTTCAACATTACCAATGTGTGAAGGAATCAGTCTATAACCTTTGCCCAATGAAACAGGCATTAGTTTCAGCTTTTACATTTTGTCATTTAGTCTGTGAGTATTTGCCACTTCACTATTTACAAATTGGCCAAACATTTCGCAATCTGCAATGATCCTGAGGAATTGGAAGTACTTAAAGATCACCAGAGAAGTTGATCGACTTGTATAGAGGAAAAACAAACCACCTGTCTTCTCCATCATATGAGCTACCAGTCTCAATTTAAAAAAAACAACAAAGGAAAATAGTTTGTACTGATACAAAAATAAAGACATTCAGCTGTTCATTGCACTCCAGATAGGGAGGCGGTTACCCATGTAGTGTCCATGCGAGGACCACCGGACTCAAAAACAGTTACTTTTCCCAAACAGTAGGGCTGATCAACACCTCCAGCCAGTAATCCGCCTCACCACACCACCGCCATTACTTATTATTTCCTGTCAGAGTCTCCTTATTTACAAACACTCCTGTGCCTGGCATCACTTTATGGACATACAATCAATCTGTGTATATAAACTATTTTATGTATTTATATTTATTATGTTTTTTACTAATGTGTTCTTTATGTTAAAGTGTTTTTTTGTGCTGTGTTGCATCTGGAGTAACAATTATTTTATTTTTGTTTACACATGTACTGGAAATGACATTAAACAATCTTGAATTGATCTGCGATACCTGAGAAATCTCTCTGAAGCAAGCAGCTTGACAATATAAATCCTTTACAACCTTCCATGAAAATGAACACAACAGCAGAACGTGACTTCCACACTAGCATTCTTTACATTGAGTTTGACACATTCTTGTAAAGTAAGTTCCGAAGTTAAGAAAGGATGCTTTCCAGTGCTGAAGCAAAACCAACCACCAGCTCGGGCCATCAGAGTGCTTTGAAATTCACTGCTATAGATTGTCTCAGATAGTATTCTTGTTGAAGTTCTAAACTGGTCTGAGATTAGCTTCAGCCACAGGTTTCCCTCCTAACCACCGCGTCTTGAAAGAGAAGTCTTGCCGGAGATAATATTATTGTGACCACCTTAAAGAAAAGACACGGATCCAGTTACAGATGGGCCTCCCAGTGACTGCCACAGAGAAGATCATCACCAGTGTCTTGCTATTGCTCAAGGAAAATCACCATGCTTATTTTAAAGATTCAATGTTTATGACCTTCACCTTGCACGAACTCCAGGAAAATTAAAAAAAAAGAGGAACTAACCATAATGCATGGCAATTTTGGATCCCACAAAAGCCTTTCCCAATGGTGATAAACACCCATGATGGGACATATCTTCTTCCCCATCATGGGGCTTCCTCTCAGTGAAGAGAAACATCAGTGGTGAAATTCATCAACACCTTCAATATGGCAGCAGAGCCCTTAACAATCAGAACAACAGAAAATTGGCTAATGTAATCACCAACAATTCTCTCTCTATTTAAAAAATAAACTGAATTTTTGCTTTTTTTGTGTCTATGAAAGTGAAAGAACTCATATTTTGCTACATTATATTCCCTCTCCATGATCTTCCTCCATGACTAGAGGTCCTGGTTAAGAGTGAAAGGTGAAAAGTTTAAGGGGAGCATGAGGGGAAACTTCTTCAATCAGAGGGCTATGAGAGTGTAGAATAAGCTGCCAGTGCAAGTGGTGCATGTGAGCTCGATTTCAACATTTAAGAGAAATTCGGTTAGTTACATGGATGGTAGGGGTATGGAGGGCTATGGTCCCAGTGTAGGTCAATAGGAGTCGGCAGTTTAAATGGTTTGGCACAGTCTAGATGGGCCAAAGGGCCTGTTTCTGTGCTGTACTTTGCTATGACTCTATGATTCTAATTATCCTCTTCATATGTCCCTGAACTTTCTCCGCATTCTCCTCAAAGTGCATACTGCCACCTAGCTTTTAGCCATCAGCAAAGCTCAATCTATTAAAGTTGCTCCTCTCGTTCAAGTGATTGCCTTACATTATGTACAGTTGAGGCCCTAATGTCAGTTTCTGTGCCAATAAAATAGTCACAAATTCGCAAACCAAAATTTACTAATTCATTCCCGTTGTTTCATGTCCATTAGCCAATCCTTAATCCACGCTAATACATTATACCTGATCCCATTTTGCCTAATAACCTCTTGTGTGGGACCTCATTGAAGGTCTACTGCGAATTTAAATACATGATTTCCAGTGGCTTTAATGTATTCTTCTGCTTATAGCATCAAGAAATAGATTTGTCAAACATGATTTTCTTTTTTAAAAATCACTAAATGTCCCTATGCTATTATGCTTTATCAAGCCTTCTGTTCCTGGATGATGGTCTGACTCCTTCTGTACTACCTGTGTTTGCTCAGTTCCAAACTCCTGAAACATTGCTCTGACTTCTGCGATAGTAAATGCTCACCAGGCAGATATAAGAAATATTCCAATGCTGTTCTCTAAAGCCCTTTAAGAATACATTGCATTCCCACTAGCTCATGGGAACCCCGATCCAACTTTGCTCAGAATGAAGAAGGAACAATCAGGATATCATGGAGAACCTCCAATTTGTTCCTCAGAGAAATTGAGAAGCCAAGTGTAAGTGGTAGAAGTGTGTCATCATCCTGCGAATGGAAGGATCTGGACCTTGTGTAGGCAGAAGGGAGTAGTTTAGTTAGGTACTAGTTCAATTAGTTCAACACAACATTGTGGACCCAATGGCCTTTTCTTCTACTGTATTCTATGTTCAGTCCAAAGCTCCGAGTGTCTAATGGGTACAAGATAGTAAGGGGAATTTGATATCATTTGGGTAGGATTCACCCAATGCCAGCAAATAGAGTTTTAATAAGATTTAATGAGATAGTAATGGGGAAAGATTGGAAAGGGTAAGCTTGTTTTCCCTGGGGTAAAGGAGGTTAAAGAGTGACCTGATGGCAGTATGAAGTTTAAAATTCCAAGCTGTGATCCTGTTGGTAATGCCAAAAAGTGGGTGAAACATTTCAAGAATTGAAAGAATAGTCTGTAACTATGTTTTAAGTTCAGGACATATTTTGGTTTATCAAGATCGTATCAGTCATGTTTTGTTTACTAACAGATCGGCAATGTTGATGTAGCCTTGTAACTGACTTATGGTGTCTCAGGGCCATCTACTTAGCAAGCATTTACTCTCATCTGTCACGGTTCTCTGGGTGATTTCTTTTGTCATTTGCTTATCAGTGCAGTCTGCTTTTCTTAGAAATAAGCCAAATTTCAAACAACATTTGACACAAAGCACTTAATGGCATAATCTGACTGAAAAGGAAAATGGCAGGCAGAGGTTCACATGACCATCTAATTGCAGAAATACCCCAAATTAGCTGAAGATGAAATTACAAAAGGAAAAGATGAGCCAAGAAACTTGGTAAATAACAGCCTGCAAGCAAAATGATCAATCTTTGTAAATTAGAGGTTTCTATTGCTTGGAGCAGAGACCTTTTATAAGCAGATAAACAGATGGTAATGAGTAATTCATCTTGTGGGAATGGTCAGTGGCATCTATGTATTTGCCTGAGGAACTCAGCTGTCACTGCTGATTTGAAATGTTGAATTAGAAACTATTTGATCACATCCATTTATTAAAAACCTATTATTATTTAAGAATCTACCAACATTCAGATAGTCATGTGCTGAATCCTCTGCTAAATAAATAACAATACTTGACGCACAATAAACTGCACCATCATCATGATATCACATGAGAGTTTGAAATTGTAATTTTTCTTATTTCAGTCCAAAAATGCTAAAAATAAATAGTAGCTTCAGGAGTATTCAAGCAGAAAAGACAGGTTAAGGTTTGAATTGTGCAGATAGGTAGAAGAAAACAGTGATGTAAGCAAACAACAATGGATGGAAGTCAAGCTCTGAAACATGGTTACATTTTCAGAAGTAGCCAAGAAAAAGCAAAAAGTGTATAATAAAATAAAGTCTTCTTATGACCTAGGTAGATCTCAATGGAGCCAATGTCATACTATTCAAATTAAGTACATTTAAAAATAGTGACGCCTTATTTTAGGTCCCTCTACTGAGTAAATCTTCCCTATCTTCATTATCATTTCTAATCCTACAGTCGTCTACCTTCAGACCTTTCATTCCCAAATTTGGGCTCTCTGCTTTCAACTACCAAGACACAAAGTTCAATAAACCAACCTGCCCACTGCAGCCCCGAATCTCAGCTTAAAAACTCCATATGGAGCTCAGTGAAACCATCTTGTATCTTGTATATTAAGAAGCAGCACACACAGAAGGCTGGAGAAACTCAGCAGGCCAGACAGCGTCTGTGGAAAAGTGTAGTCATGTTTTGGGCTGAGTCCCTTCAGCAAGACAGGAGGAAAAAAGATGACTCTGAGGAGTCATAGATGCTGCCTGGCCTGCTGAGCTCCTCCAGCATTTTGTGTGTGTTGCTTGGATTTCCAGCATCTGCAGATTTTCTCTTGTTTGTGATTGTATGTTAACAAAACATCTGGGAAAGTTTTGGTGCTATGTTCAACAAAGTCTGGAAGAGGTACAGGATCAGCATTATAGTTTGTCACAACACAAGTGCCAGCAGGATTTACTGAGGATTGGGTTTTGACACAATAGACCTTGAGATATATTTTAAGTACTGTTTTAACATGTTCCCGGTTCGCTACTCAAAAACAAGCTTGATTAGCAGAGTTTGAATGGTTCTAGGACTGTTAAGCGATTTGGACAATTCTAGTTGTTCATCCATTTGGTTTCTATTGGGTTTGTCACTGAGGTTTATGTCAAAGATTCCTTAGGGGAAATGAAATGTAGACAGAGGGCAATGTATCACGTTTTCTGAGGTATTTATATTAATCTGTATATAGTTCATCACTAATTTTATTTAAGGAATGTGCTTTGATAAGAGGTTTCCTGGTTTAACAGTATTTGCCATAGAGTCGTCTGTATGTTGTTTTAAGGAGAAATGATTTTCATTACAAAACTCTTCTGGATTTCAACCTTGTGAGTAATGTTTTTGCATCAGTCTTCATGGTGGAAGACACTAGCAGTATGGTGGAAGTTCCAGGTGTCAGGGGTCATGAAGTGTGTGGAGTTACCATTACTAGGAAGACGATTCTTGAGAAACTGAAAGGTCTGAAGGTAGATAAGTCAACAGGGCCATATGGTGTACACAGCAGAGTTTCGAAAGAGGTGGCTGAAGAGATCGTGGAGGCATTGGTAATGATCTTTCAATGATCACTAGATTCTGGAATGATTCCGGAATATTGGGAAATTGCAAATGTTACTCCACTCTTCAAGAAAAGAGAGTGGCAAAAGAAAGGAAACTATATGCCGGTCAGTCTGACCTCAGTGGTTGGGAACATGTTGGAGTCAATTATTAAGGATGAGGTCTCAGGGTACTTGGAAGCACATGACAAAATAGGCCATGGTCAGCATGAGGCTGCCTGGCAAGCTACAAGCCCATTTACAGAAAAGATTCTGGCATAGATAAAGCAGTGGCTCATTGGCAAGAGACATAGAGTGGGAGTAAAGGGAACATTTTCTGACTGGCCGCTAGTGGTGTTCCACAGGGGTCTGTGTTGGGACTGATTCTTTTATGTTATATATCAATGACTTGGATGATGGAATGATAACTTTGTCCTGGAGTTTGCAGATGATATGAACACAGGTGGAGGGGTAGGTAGTTTTGAGGAAGTAGAGAGGTTACAGAAGGGCTTAGACAGATTAGAAGAATGGACAAATAAATGGCAGATGGAATACACTGTTGGGAAGTGTATGGTCATGTAGTCTCATAGAAGAAATGAGAGGGCTGACTACTTTCTAAAAGGAGAGAAAATACAAAAAAAAACTGAGGTGCAAAGGGACCTTGGGAGTCTTTGTGCAGGATTCCCTAAAGGTTAATCTGTGGGGTTCAAAGGAGGTTCATGAAAATGGTTCCAGGATTGAATGACTTGTCATATAAAGAGCATTTGATGAATCTGGGCCTGCATTCAATGGAATTCAAGAATGAGGAGTGATCTCATTGAAATCAATCGAATGGTGAAAGGCCTTGATAGAGTGGATGCGGAGAGGATGTTTCCTATGGTGGGAGAGTCCAAGACCAAAGGACACAACCTCAGAATAGAGCTGTGGAGGCCAAGTCTGTATGTATATTTAAGGCACAGGTTGATAGATTCTTGATTGGTCGGTGCATGAAGGGATACAGGGAGAAGGTAGGAGATTGGGGCTGACAGAAAAATTGGATCAGCCATGATAAAATGGCTGAGCAGACTCAATGGGCCAAATGACCTAATTCTGCTCCGATATAGTATAGACTTATGGTCTTATAGTCTTAAATCCTATGTAATTGTTGTGTCAGATGCATTATCACAGTTTTACAGAAGGCAAATTCAGTTGTAAAGTGCATGTTTGTTATGTGCTGTGGAACTAAATTGCAATATAAAACCGATTGGAAAAATGATCAGGACCTTGCAGCATTGATAGTGCTTATTGCAGCTGATCCATGCAATTAGAGTGAAAGTACATGAAGAAAGCTGGGCACACATATCTGACACACCTTGTTATATAACATAGACACAGAGTCATATTACCTAGGACAGGTCCCACCCTGTCCATACTACCAGTTTACTAATCTATACTAAAACTATTTGGTCACATTGTTTCTGTTTTCCCCTGCTGCATCCATACCTGTTACTATATGTAACAGCGTGCATTACTGTAGTCAGGGCAAATTTCTGCTGGCTAGTAAGGTACTATGTATCTTCTACACACCTGGGGGTGACGAAGGGTCTCGGCCCGAAACTTCGACTGTACCTCTTCCTAGAGATGCTGCCTGGCCTGCTGCATTCACCAGCAATTGTGTGTTGCTTGAATTTCCAGCATCTGCAGAATTCCTCGTGTTTACAGTGGATAAGGGAATGAAGTTTTCAGATTCCCTTTCTGAGTATCTACCTATGCCCACTTGATCTCTAGTCAATGAAAACCTGCTCAGTCTCCTCCAGGAGAGAAATTAACACAGACACACAAATTCAAAGGGAATATTTGTTGGTATGACTGTCATAAATCAGAAGTCAACAACACGTGTGCTACAAGAGGGGAAGTGAGAAGTGAAATTCTCAGGAATGTTAGGATATAGTAAGGGAATTTTGCATAGTAGGGGAATTAAGGGTTATGGGGAAAAGGCAGGTAGGTGGGGATGAGTCCATGGCCATCTCCACTTCCTGAGGAGGTGGAGGCGAGGGAAGCTCACTCTCTCCTCACCCCCCATTCCTATCAAATTTTTCTAGGAACACCATTGAGAGTGCCCTGGCCAGCTGCTTCACTGTCTACAGCGGGAAATGCGAGATATCTGATTGTAACACTCCACAAAAGATTGAGAGGGCTGCTGAGAGGATCATCAGAGTTTCTCTTACACCCACCTCAGATACTTAGCAGAAGAACTGCATACATAGGGCCCTTAGCATTGTCAATGATCCCTCCTATCTGTCCCACAATCTTTTTGACCTCCTATCATCGGGCAGGAGGGACCGTAGCATTAGGACAAGGACTATTAGGATGGGAACCAGCTTCTTTCCCCAGGCTGTGGAGACTATTGAACCCCCTGCCATCTCACCACATATGAAGCGCCAGTAATGTATACTGTTTATTTTTCAACTTGTGGTGTAACTGACATTATTTATCAATTTCTTTGTGGTAACATGACTTAGTATGTTTTGTAAGTTATATGTACTGTGTTGTGCACCTTGGTCCAGAGGAACACTGTTTCATTTGGCAGTATATGTGTACAAAGCTGAAATGGCAATAAATTTGAATGTGATAAGCTAAACAAAATTTTGTGTCTGTTTCATGGAAGAAGACACAGAAAATATTTAGGAGATAACAGTGGATTCCTGTCCAGTCATATTCTATGCAATTGAGCAAAATTTTAATAAACCGTAGTGTAATTGCCAATGTAGACACAAGAGACTGTGGATGCTGGAATCTGGTGCAAAAAAAAAGAACTGTTGGAGCAACTCAGTGCACCAAACAGCATCTGTCGAGGGAAATGCACAGCCAATGATTTGGATCAAGGGTCTTCAACTAGGTAGTCAATGTTTCAAATCAAGACCATCTAATCTGATGAAGGGTCTTGGACCGAAATGTCATCCATCCATTTCCTCCACAGATGCTGCTTGACTCATGTTATTTCTAGTGATGCCAATGGCTGAGGCACCTCTCAAATATAGTATGATTGTTAACCCACACATACGTTCTTTAACATTGTCAATTCATATTAAAGTTACCTAAGCATCATTAACCTTTATTTCATGCCCAAATTAAATCTCACTTGGGTTGTTGATTTATATGTGTTACTAAAAATTTAACACAGTTTCCTTTTTGAGAAATCAACTAGCTCAAAATGCATTGTACTTCTTTAGTTAATCTTTTACATAGGGAACATGAGAAATTTTTTTTTTGCATTTAGCAGTAAATCTTGAAAACCTGAAAAATAGAGAAAGCTGAATAAATCCCTAATAAGCTCTGATTCCCTTATGAGAGTTTTAAATAATGCGTGTATTAAAAAGTTCAAAAGTTTATTTTATTATCAAAGTACATATATGTCACCATATACCACACGTGGATTCATTTTCTTGTGGGCATACTCAATAAATCTATAAAATAACCTGGATGAAAATGTAGACGGATGGGTGAGTTGGTTTGTGGATCTACCAAGACTGGTGGGGTTGTGGATACTGTAGAAGATTGGGAAAGATGCAGATGTGGGCAGAGGAATGGCAGATGGAATTTAACCCAGATATGAGAAATGTTGCACCTTGGCAGGGCAAATGCAAGGAAACAGTAAGGGCAAGACACTTAACAGCGTTGCTGAGCAGGGAGATCTTGGAGCCCAAGTTTATACTTTATACTACAGCTCATGAAAGTGGCAACACAGATTGATGGGATGGTTAAAAAGATTATGGAATTCTTGCTCTCATTAGTTGAGGCACTGAGTTCAAATATCAAGACATTATGTTGCAACTTTATAAAACTCTGATTAGGCCACAGCTGGAGTATTGTATACAGTTCTGGTCACCCCACTGTAGGAAGGGTGTTGAGGTTTTGGAGAGGGTGCAGAAGAGGATTACCAGGATGTTGCCTGGTTTGGAAGGCATGTGCTATCCTGAGAGATTGGACAGACTTGAGATTTTTTTTTTCACGCAACGGAGACTGAGGAGAGATCTGATAGAGGCTTACAAGATTATGAGAGGCATAGGGAGACAGGAAGTATCTTTTTCCCATGCTTGAAATGTCTAATACCAGAGGAAATGCTTTGAAGGTGAGAGGGGATATGAGGAATGAGTTTTTTAATCAGAGAGTGGTGGATGCCTGAAATGTGCTGCTTGGTATGGTGGTAGAAGTAAATACGTTAGAGGCTTTTAAGAGACATTTAGATAGGAACATGAATATGAGGAAGATGCAGGGATATGGCCATTGTGTAGGTAGGAGGAATTAAATTCTGTTTTGTCTTCTATTTACCTTTTAGCTAGTTCTGGTCAAGCTGGCGCCTACATACAGCACTCCTTCAATTGACATTTTCTGGATAGATCATGGAACCATATAATTCACTCCTTTTATATCTTTTATGTTTGTTTTTTTCATCTTGAATGTGATTCTGAAACTGTTGGAGCCCATGGTTTGCAGTTTGGAGATTGTTTTCATGTTTCAGTGCCCTGCAGTCTCTGAGAGGATTCTGGGGGGAGGGGGGCAGTGGCAGCATGCACAAATCTCATGGTGAGAAGATTGTGTGATGTGGCGCGAGCCGATGTACAACCCCATTTTGCTGATTAAAGCTTCCATTGTTTGCCAATTAAAGCCACGAGGGTGATTGAAACATCGAGGCAAACATGAAAGGTAAGTGAGAGCTGCCTGCCTTTTGACTGCTCTGCTACGGGGAGAGAAGACTGCCTTTTGATTGTTGAGGATCACTCTTCTATCAGAGAGAGGAGCGACTGCTGCTGTAACTAGAGAATGTACCCAGGTTTTTTATGTTTTGGATATGGACTTGGACTATAGACTTTAGTTCAGACTTATGGTGTTTTCTCCTATGCTTTCTTATTTTTTGTGTGTAGGGAGAGGGATTTGGGGGCCAATGTGCCTGTTCCATTTTTTGGGGGTTTTCTTGTGCAGGGAGGAAGGATTTGGGGAGTTGTTGATTGTGCTGCCATTTTCTTCTTTTTTGGTTTCGTGGCTATCTGGAGAAGAAGAATTTCAGAGTTGTATACTTTGATAATAAGTGAACATTTGAACCTTTGGTTTGGCACAATACTATAGGCTGAATGGCTTGTTCCTGTGCTGTTCCATGTCTAACCATAACAGAATCAATGAAAGACCATCTAACTACAGCATTCAACCAGTGCACAGAAGACAACAAACTGCAAATACAAAAAGAAGAAATAATAATAATAAATATGCAATAAATATCAGGAACATGAGATGAAGAGTCTTTGAATGTGAGTCCGTTGGTTGTGGGAACATTTCCGTAATGGAGTAAGTAAAGCTGAATGAAGTTACCCCCTTTGGTTCAACACTCTGATGGTTGAGAGGTAATAACTATTTTGAACCTGGTGGTGTGAGTCCTGAGGTTCCCCTACCTACTTCCTGATGAAAGAAGGGAGCATATCCTGGGTGGTGGGGTCACTATTGATAGATGTTGCTTTCCTGCAACAATGCTTCATGTAGATATGCTCAGAAGGTAGGGAGAGCTTTACCCTTGATGGACTGGGCCATATCCATTACTTTTTGTAGGATTTTCCATTCAAGGGCATCGCTATTTCCATACCAGGCTGCGATGCAACCAGTCAATATACTCTCCACTACACATCTATAGAAGTTTGTTAAGTTTTAGAAGTTATGCTGAACCTTTGCAAACTTCCATGGAAGTAGAGACGCTACCATGCGTCCTTCATAATTGCACTTATGTGCTGGGACCTGGACAGGTCCTCTGAAATAACAACACATAGGAATTTAAAGTTGCTAACCCTCTCCACATCTAATACTCCGATGAGGACTGACTCAGGGGCCTCCGATTTCCTTCTGCTAAAGTCAATAATCAGCAAATTGAAGTGTCTCTAAGTTGCTTCTCAAGCAGGAGTTGATATGCTTCATAACCAATCTCTCAAAGCATTTCATTACTGTGGATGTAAGTGCTACTGGGCCACTGCCATTGGGGCAAGTCACCACACTCTTCTAGGGCACCGGTATAATTGAAGCCTGCTTGAAGCAGCTGGGTACTACACGCTGCCAAAGCGAGAGGTTAAAGATCTCAGTGAACACACTAGCTAGTTGATCAGCACAGGTCTTTAGTACTTTGCCAGGTATCCTGTCTGGTTTGGATGCTTTATGTGGTTTCACCCTCCTGAAGGGTGCTTGGACGTCACCTTCAGAGACTGAAATCATAGGATCATCGGGGAATGTGGTTCATGATGGTCCCTCCATGTTTTGATGGTCAAAGTGACTCTGGGTGTTGTATATCGTACAAGAATTGAAAATGAACTACCTCATTAAGGTAGCTAACACCCTAACCACACATACTTGCTAAATCTCCGTTAGCCTCATTTTCTAGTTCATTTAGCTAGAAAACTTAAATGTTGACTGTCAGGGCTTCATAGATTTGTGCTCCAAATTATAGCTTTCAGCAGCAAAGCCACCAACTGCTGTGCTCAGCTGAGTTATGCACTTCTTCACTCAGAGAGAAAAGAAATCATGCAACGAGCCCATTACAAGAGGTTCAGATTTGATGCAATATATCAATCAGAGGAAGGGACTGCTGTTAATCACAAAGATTTTAAGCTGCATAACTGGAACCCTGGCTTCCTCTGTCAGAAAAATAATTAAAATTTTGGAGTAAATATCTAATTAGATCTAGCTGGATTGGTTTTGCTCCTTTGAAATGAGGTTAAGAATCAGATATATTGTTCACTCAAGAGGAAAAGATTAATGTCCAGAGGGCCTGAAGGGACTCACTGTTTTATTTTTTGAAGTATTACCATTTATATAAAACAGTTTTAAATATGTGACATAGTGAATGAATTATCACAATATTCTCAGTTTCCTATCTTAACACTGAAAATAATGCTTTTTTTAATCCATGCTGAATTATCAGCGAGGAAATTGATTGTAAACTGTCAATGTGGACATAGCAAACCTTTCCCTCTCCTGCCAGGTGCAGTCAGAAGAATGGGACTGGCCTATTGCATTGTGGGGAAGGAGCTAGGAAGCCTGGCAACCATGAAGGGAAAGTCAACACTTCCTGAGAGGTCATGGGGTACACAGTGAAACAGGCAAGAATTTTTAAAGCAGCATGAAATAAGAGAAATCAAGATCAATTTTGTGATACAAAATTCCTGAGGAGAGAAAGGAAGATAATTAAAACAAAATGGTATAAGAATGCAAGGGGAAATGACATCCTAATAAGGGCTAGGATCTTTAGAAAGTACTGTTTCAATTTTCTGAACTGTTCCTGCTACCATTACGAGGATTTATTTTTTCTTGTAAAGTATGCTGTGTGTAAATTTAGCCTGTGCTACAACAGTTACTCTAGAACATATAGATTTTTGAATTGTACTGAGACAAATAGGCATCCCAAACTTTGGATGATGCTTACACCTTGCCTTAGCATTTACAAGTCCCTTTGTAAATGAGAATAGTTGGGCTCACACTCTGCATCAATGCTCTGGTGATGCTAAAAGTGTAATGCTGCATATTTTCCATCAAACCACTGAATGCTCTTCATTCCAGATTGCAAAGATGCCATGAAGCTCTTTTGCTTTCCATTAACTCTCAGCTGAAGTCATGCCAAGTAGAAGAACTACTGCTTTGCCATACAGTGGATCCAGTTGCCCTCTACTGCCAGCTTTGCTCTTGCTGTGTACACCTCTTCCCATATACTTATTGGTGGTGGATGGTCTAACATATCTTTCTGAAACACACTTTTGAATATCTGTGATGATGCTTGTGACTGGTGGGTTACTGCATACAAGTTCTGAAAATATATCCCAAGCTAGTTGCCCCTACCAACTCGGCCAATAAAGCAAGGTAATGGAAACTCCAAATCCTACAAGTTTCCTTCCATGAAACAAACAATATTGCCCCGGAGACATAATACTGTTCGGTCATCATTGCTGTATTTTAATCTTGTTAAACCTTATGATACAACACTCTAGTCCAGTGATAGCAAATCTATGGCATGTGCGCCCAAGATGGCACACAAATATTTTGTTGGGAAGCAGTGCCACCTTTGATTCTTTAAACCCCAGCTATAATAAAAAGATACACAATGATTTAAATAATCTCTTCAGCAAAAGGATGGTGAATCTATTGAATTTATTGCTACAGGCAGCTGTGGAAGCCAAGTCATTGGGCATTTTTAAAGCAGAGATTAATAGGCTCTTGATTAGTAATGGTGTCAAAGGATATAGGGAGAAGGTGGGAGGATGGGGTTGAGAGAGATAATAATCAGCCATGACAGAATGGCCAAGCAGACTCAACTGGCCGAATGGCCTAATGTTGCTCCTGTGTGTTATGGTCTTACGGTCTTATTATCTTTACTGCCAAATGAAACTGTGAATGACAATTTTGGGACCTGAGAGCAGTGAAATGTTTTCACAGGAAACATCGCAGCCAGCTTGGTGCCAGCTAGACACTAGTGAGAACATGTGGTGTTGGATGATATGCTTTGAAATCCTCGCAGACCTGACGTGCACATCAGTATTTGGACCGTAAGTGGTTGGGCCAGTTGGCACTGGCTTCACTCCACCTATATTTTTCTTCTGTCGTTTCTGAGAAAAATTGGATGTTCAGTGATAATAACGATAAATACTGCATGTAGTTTAGAGCCTCCATGAACATTTTTCAATTGTCTTTTTAAAGGATAAGTTTTGAACAGGCTTTCTAAAATGCTTATTTATTTCAATCTGTAATTATTACACTTTTATTAATAGTAAAATAGTGAATACACAAAAGTAAGCAAGAATTTCATTCTGTTTTCCTTAAAAAAGTCCATAATTATTAGAACATAGAAGATAGAAGAGTACAGTACAGGAACAGGCCATTCGGCCCACAATGATGTGCCAAACCAAATAAATTAGCTATCAAATTGCCAACTAAACTAATCCTTTCTGCCTACACAATGTCCATATCCCTTGATTTCCCTCACTTTCAAGTGCTTATCTAAATGTCTCTTAAAAGCCATTAATGTATCTGCCACTATCACTACCCAAGGCAGTGCATTTCATGCACCCACCCCTCTGTGTAAAAAAAAAACTTGCCTTTCACATCTCCTTTAAAATGACCCTCTCTCACCTTGAATGCTTGCAGTCTGGTATTAGACATATCTACCCTGGGAAAAGGATACACCCTGTCTACTTTATCTGTGCCTCTCATAATCTTATAAACCTCTATCAGATCTCCCCTCAGCTTCTGCCACTCCAAAGAAACAACTTAAGTGTGTCCAACCTCTCATTATAGCACATGCCCTCTAATCCAGGCAGCATCCTGGTAAACCTCTTCTGTACTCTTTACAAAGTCTTGACATCCAAAGTCATGAAGGAGAGAGGAGAAGATGGCGACGCGACACAGCATCTGCGTCCGTTCCAAATGACATCGTATGTGTTAACTAGGATGTCGTGAACAATCCTGATTTGATAGAGACAGCTGTGAGAAGCACAGAGGAACACCTGGAGAAACTTCTGAAATGCCCGCTTCACCGCTGCTGCTACTGTGCGATCAAGAATCTCCGGAGGGGAAGGCCCCAAATCCTCGGCATTGCCTATTGCCTGTTGCCGGGCCGGGGTCAAAGCGCTCGGCAGAGATGGTGCTTGGTGCTCAGTGTCAGAGAGCTGGTCGGAGGCTCGGAGTTTTCGGATGGATTCGGAGTCGGACTGTGGTCAGACGCTTCCAGGATGCTGCATCGGCAAGTTTGCGGCACTGGAGGTTCACCGTCTGCGCGAGATGATGGGACTTTTGAGAGGCTTTGAGACTTTTTACTGTGCCCATGGTCTGTTCTTTATCAAATTATGGTATTGCTTTGCTTTGTTGTAACTATATGTTATAATTATGTGGGTTTTGTCAGTTTTTCAGTCGGTTTATCACGCTTCTGTGATATCATTCTGGAGAAACATTGTATCATTTCTTAATGCATGCATTATTAAATGTCAATAAAAGAGGACTGCGTGTTCTCATAATCTAATCTAATCCTTCCTATAATAGGGTGACCAGAACTGCATGCATTACTCCAGAGGTGGCATAACTAGAGTTTTAGAAAGCTGTAACTTTTGAACAGTGCTTCGATTAATAAAGGCAAGCATGCCATATGCCTTCTTAACCATCCTATCAAGCTGCATAGGCACTTTCAGGGAGCTCTGAACTTGGATCCCAAGATCCCTCTGCTCATCAACACTGTCTCATTAAATTTGACCTACCAAGTACAACACCTCACATTTCTCTAGGTTGAATTCCATCATTCATTTCTCTGCCTGTATCTACGAATGATCTATATGCTGCTGTATTCTTTGCTGGTCATCTATGTTATCCCTCGTTTTCCCTTTCCCTAGTTATACGCTTGCTCCTGATGTATGTATAGTATGCCTTGGAATTTTATTTAATCTTCCTTGCCATGGACTTATCACGGCCCCTCCTGGCTTTCCTAATTCCCTTCTTGAGTTCTTTTCTGGTTTCTTTTTAATCCTCCATGGCTTTGTTTGATTCTAGCTTCCTAAGCTTTAGTTACTCTTGTTCTTGACTAAATTCATCACCTCCCTCGCTATCCAAGATTCTTTTACCTTGCCATCCTTGTTCTTTCTTCTAACTAGAATGTACCTGTCCTATAGTCTATGCACTTGGTCTTTACACCCTCCACATGTCATATGTGAACTTGCCCAAAAACAGTGCACTCAATTAACTCTCCCTAATTCCTGACTAATGCTCTTGTAATTTGCCCTGCTCCAATTTAATACTCTCCCGCAAGTTTCATGTTTATCCTTATCTATATCTGTCTTAAAACTGAAGAAGTTGTGGTCACTATTCCCTAACTGCTCACCCATTGAAAGGTCAATCACTTGGCTTATTACTCACCACCAGACCCAGTACAACCCCACCTCTTGTTGGACTATCTACATATTAATTTAAGTATCTCTCCTGGATGCACCTAACAAATTCTGCCCCATCTAAACCCTTTGCACTAAGAAGGTTCCAATTTATATTAGGGAAGTAGAATTCCCCCACAATAACAACCCTATTGTTTTTACACCTGTCCTTAATCTGCCTGCATATCTTTCCCTCACTGTCCTGGTGGCTACTGGGGGTCTGTAGTACAATCCCATCAGAGCGATTGCTCCCTTCATAGTGTTCAAGTTTTACCTATATAGACTCAGTGGAAAAGCCTTCCATTATGTCCCCTCTGAGTGCCCCTGTGATATTGTACCTGATCAGAAGTGCAACCCCCCACTCCCTGTTTTACCTCCCTCGCTATCCTTTCTAAAACATGGAAACCCTGGGATATTAAACATCTATTCCTGTCCCTCTCTCAACCAAGACTCTGTAATGGTCACAACAATGTAGTTTCATGTACTGATCCATGCTCTAAGTTCATCACTTTTACCCATGAAACACTTTTTTACCGGGCATCCATAGAAATACGACTCATTAACCCCTCGCTAACAGCCACTGGGCTTAATGCTGAGAAAACCACCTTTCTCATACTTCATGCATTTAGGGTCAGTATGACAGGGGTCCTACCAAAATCAGAAAGTCGGGAAGTTTCCACCACCTGCACCCCAATCTGAGTGAATACTGTGTAAATACTACTCACTTGCAATCACTGTCGGTAAGAAATAACAGATCGTACACTGCCTACAAATATAAAAAGGTGTATTTATGAATGTCAATTTAATCGAATCATTATTAAAGAAGAAAGAGAAAAACAAAACAATCAAATGTGCACAAGGCTGGAGCTCAGATCTTCCAAAAGCTGGATGTGTCCATTTAACTCATGGCACCAACTCCTATTCACTGATCACTGGTAGAACTTCCCATCTTGGACTCCATCGGATCACGCATTCCAGTTGGATCGAATCCTATGGCCGGTTCTCTCGAGCTTCTTCTCTCTCCATCTCCCACTGAAAAGAACTTGACTTACCCCAGTGTCCATCGCAAAACCTCTCCACCCAGCTTTCTCTAGAACCTTCTCTCAATTCCACCATCCTAATTGGCTGCCTCAACATTCCTAGGCTGAACATCACAACCCCCTATCTTTAACGGCAATCCAAACACCACTGGCAGAACACACTGCTTCTACAGAAAGTTATTAAATGAACTACCCTACACATTAGCAGTAAAATCTTAACTAGGGTGTTCCACCTATAATAGAACTAGCATTAAAAATGCCCAAACTATCTGTCCTGTGATATCTATTACTTTCCGTGCTGGTTTTAACTAACCTTGACTGTCATGGTCCGGTCCGTGAAGTCCGCATTCCGGCTCACAGTCTGGTCCGTGGACTCAGGACTCTGAGTCTTCCAGCTGTCCCTTGTTTCGGTTGGGTTAATCATAGGCACCTGATCCCCATCTTGGGGCTTGGAATATAAGTGTCCTTGGGGTCGAGTGTGTGCTGCTGGTTCATCTTGTCAAGATCCCCAGGGAGCAACCTGCTGGTGGAAGGCTAGAGCAGCCACTTGCCATCTTTAGGCCACATTGGAGAACCATCACTTCATGGAGCCTTGCTGTCAGTAGTCAGAGCTGTCTTGGTATGGATTCGGCCGTTTCCCGGGCCAGCTGAGTGGCTGTCAGCCACTCCAAGCTAGGTAGGGATCCGGCTGTTTCCATCGCCAGCGGAGGTTGCTGGCCATAACTGCGACTCAGAGCAACACTGATGCAGAGATGGAACTGTCTGTCGTTCTTCAGTGTTTGTCTCTTCTTGTCCTCGCCTCCATGGGGTAAGTCAGGCCGTTCTGTCATTGCCCTGCAGGTGGATCTGTCTTGTCTTGTCCTCGCCTCCATGGGGTAAGTCAGGCCATTCTGCCATTGCCCTGCGGGGACATCTGTCTTGTCTTGTCTTTGCCTCTGTTGGGTAAGTCTGGCCGTTCTGCCGTTACCTGATGGATGGATCTGTTCCACCTTGATGTGGAGATAAAGTTGAGTCCCAGCTTGTCTAAGGAAAGTCCCGGCTCTATGTCTATGTACTGTCCAGTCTCATGTTAGTGTCGTGTTAAAGGTGAGTCCCTGCTTTTCGGAGGATAAGTCCCAGCTCTATGTTAATGTACAGTTCACAGTCTGTCTCCAAGCTCCAGCCTCTGAGTTATCAGCCTCCACATTCCAAGACAAGACCCCAGCCTGGATCCTCAGGCCTCAAGACCCCAGCCTGGATCCTCAGGCCTCAAGACCCCAGCCTGGAGCCTCAGGCCTCTAGACCCCAGCCACATCCTGTCCTGTAGCCATGTCATGTCCTTGCCTGGTTCTGTGGTCCGAGCCCGAGTCAAGACCCTGGTTCTGGGTCCTTGTCCAGTCTCTGGCTCAGAGTCCAAGCACAGGCTCCTAGTTCATGGTTCCTAGTCCTGGTCCCGCTTTCCCAAGCCCAGGTTCCTAGTTCATGGTTCCTTGTCCAGGTTCCCTGCCTAGTCCATGTCCTTGCCCAAGTCTGCATTCTTGTCCCTGCTCCTTGTCTGTATCCTGTCGCATCCCTACTCTAGTCAAGACCTGTACCTAGTACTTCAGTGTCTGTGTCTTGCACTTGGGTCCATTCCCAATACCCCCCATTGTGTCATTGACATCTAGTTTCTTCTGCATCCCTCCACTTTCTGACTTGATCTCTGGCTTCCTATCCCCCTGACAAACTAGTTTAATCTTCCTGAGTAGCACTAATGGACCTCCCAGCCAGGATATTGGTTCCTCTCCAGTTTAGGTGCAACCTGTCCCTCTTATACAGGTCACTCCTGCCCCAGAAGATGTTCCAATGATCCAAGACACTGAAAACCTGCCCCTCTACTGCTTCCTTAGCCACTCATTCATCTGTACTACCATCCCATTCCTGCCCTGACTAGCACATGGCACTGGGAGTATTCCAGAGATTAATACTTCAGTGGGCCTGCTCTTCAACCTCTTTCTTAACTCCCTAAACCCTCTGTGCAGGACCTCTTCCACCTTTCTACTATGTTATTCGTGACAATGTGCACCACGACCTCTGGCTGTTGACCCTCGCCCTTGACAATATTCTGCAGCTGTTCTGTTCTAAGACATCCTCGACCCTAGCACCTGGGAAGTGACACACCATTCTGGGGCCACTTTCTCAGCCACGGAATCTCCTGTCCATTCCCCTGACTATGGAGTCTCCTGTCACCATCTCCCTGCCTGACTTCACCTTTCCCTACTGAGCTTCAGAGCTGGTAGTCACTATCTGAAGCCTGCACTCCACAGTAAAAGCTGCATCTATGAGGTTTTCAGCCTCCCCGATGGTCCTGAGAGCATCCAGCTTCAGTTTCAGTTCCTTGACCTTGTCAGTCAGGAGCTGAATATAAGTGCACGTACTGCAGATGTAGTTATCAGGGAGAGTGCCAGGTACCATGAAATCCCACATCTCATTATTATTATTATTAGTGACTCACTAATCAATGATAATCTCTGCTCAAAATTACAAAAGTTTGTACCATGGCAAGCAAGAAAACTTTTTAGATTATTGTCAGTTTGGGTACATACTCTATAAGATTCACCACCCCTGCTCTGGGCTGATTGCGGTGGCTCAAGAAGGTGGCTCCCATTAGAATTAAAAGTGGACAATAAATGCATCCTGTAAGCAAATGGTAAAATGCTGGTATTCACACTAGACTTAGCTTACATATTATCATCTTGGCAAAGCACCTCCTGCATAAGCATGAGTTATGATGTTGTCGTGTGTGAAGGAAGAGAAGTGGGTGCAATTACGACTACAAGAGAGAAAGCACTCAAAAAGCTGGAAGATCTAAAGGTACATAAGTCGCCAAGACCAGATGAATTGCACCCTAGGGTTCTGAAAGAGTTAGGATTAGAGATTGTGGTGGCATTAGAAATTATCTTTCAGAAATCATTGGACCCTGGCATGGTGCCAGAGGACTGGAAAATATCACCCCACTCTTTAAGAAAGGAGGAAACAGCAGAAAAGAAATTATGGACCAGTTAGCCTGACCTCAGTGGTTGGGAAGATGTTAGAGTCAACTGTTAAGGATGAGGTGATGAAGTACTTGGTGACACAGGAAAAAATAGTACAAAGTCAGCATGGTTTCCTTCAGGGAAAATCCTATGACAAACCTGTTGGGATTCTTTGAGGAGGATAGATAAAAGGGATGCAGTGGATGCCACTGGACTATAGAATTTGGACTACAGAAGGCCTTTGACAAAGTGCCACACATGAGGCTGTTTACCAAGTTAAGAGCCCATTGCTATTACAAAAAAGTTACTAACATGGTTAGTGCATTGGCTGATTGGTAGGAGGCAGCGAGTGGGAATAAAAGGTTCCTTTTCTGGTTGGCTGCCAGTGACTAGTGGTGTTCTGCAGGGGTCAGTGTTGGGACCACTTTTTTTTATGCTGTAAATAAATGACTTAAATGATGGAATATATGGCTTTGTTGTCAAATTTGCGGATGATGCGAATATTGGTGAAGGGGCAGGTAGTGTTGAGGAAACAGGTAGGATGCAGAAGGACTTGGAAAGATTAGAAGAACAGGCAAGAAAGTAGCAAATGAAATTCAATGTTGGACAATGCATGGTCATGCACTTTGTTAGTAGAAATAAATGTGCTATTTTCTTAACGGGGAGAAAATCCAGAAATCTGAGATGCAGAGAGACTTGGGAGTCCTTGTGCAGAACACCCTAAAGATTAACTTGCAGGTTGAGTCAGTAGTGAGGAAGCCAAATGTCTTGTTAGCATTCATTTCAAGAGGTCTAGAATACAGGAGCAGGGATGTGACGCTGAGGCTTCATAAGGCACTGGTGAGGCCTCATCTTGAGTACAGTGAACAGTTTTAGGCCCTTCATCTTAGAACAGATGTCCTGACATTGCCAGAGGAGGTTCACAAGGATGATTCCAGGAATGAAAGGGTTATCATATGATGAACGTTTGATAGCTCTGGGTCTGTACTTCACTGGAATATAGAAAGATGAGGAGGGGATCTAAAATTTAAACCTTTTGAATATTGAAAGGCCTAGACAGAGCAGATGTGGAAAGGATGTTTCCCATGGTGGGAGAGTCTAGGACAAGAGGGCACAACCTCAGGATAGAGGGGCATCCTTTCAAAACAGAGATGCAGAGAAATTCCTTTAGCCAAAGGGTGGTGAATTTATGGAATTTGTTGCCACATGCAGCTGTGGAGGCCAGGTCGTTGGGTGTATTTAAGGCAGAAGTCGATAGGTTCTTTATTGGACATGGCATCAAAGGTTATGGAGAGAAGGCCGGGAACGGGGATTGAGGAGAAGAAAAAAAAATGGATCAGCCATGATTCAATGGCGGAGCAGACTCGATGGACCAGATGGCCCAATTCTGCTCCTATGTCTTATGGTCTTATGGTGATGAAAGTTATCATTGGTTGGGTTATGGAGGTTGGGCAGGCTTCATACCCACCTGACAAATCAGTCAAGGCTTCTGCTTAACATCTGAAGAGCATATATCACTTCCTCAGTGCAGCACTTACTCAGTGCAAGGTTGGATTTTTAAAATGAATTCTCTGGAATGGGGAATGAACTAATACTTTGACTCGAAAGGAAGATTACTACTAATGGAGGCAATCTTGATTGCTACTAGTGAAAACAAGTAATGCTTCCCATGTACAGTTTCTGGTAATTACTATGTGTCGTGCAAGTATATTAATATACAACACATTTATCTCAGATTTCTGTCTTCACTGTTTTAACAATGGTGTTATTTCTTTCCAAAATAAATGAGTTAATATTGCCAGTAAAAAGCAAGCAAAGCGATATCTTCATAGTGCAATTTCAAAACTTAGACTTTCTTGATGGTTAGAGTGTTACCAAATGGGTATAATCTGTATTTGTGCAGCAAAGGGTTCAATCATCTCACCCTGCTTTCTATTTTAAATTTGAAAATAATATTGAGAAAAGAGAAAAATATTTTTCAACTGCTGATTCTGATATGTTGGAAGTCAGTTAGATGCAAATATATTACCTTATTAAACAGGAAAGGCTATAATTTAGAGTAACACACAAAAAGCTGGTGGAACTCATTGCGACAGGCAGCATCTATGGTGGTTGACAACTTAAATCTCAACCCAAAATATCAATTGTTCAATTCCCTTCATAAATGCTGCTTGGCCCATTCATTTCCTCCAGCATTTTGAGTTGCTGCAGATTAGATCATAATCCACAGAACGCAGGAGCAAAATTGTACTATTCAGCCCATCGAGTCAGCTCTGCCATTTCAACATAGCTGATTTATTATCCCTCTCAACCCCATTCTCCTGCCTTCTCCCCATAACCTTTGGCATCTTTACTAATTAAGAACCTGTTAATCCATGTTTTAAATATACCCTTTGCTGTGGCCTCTACAATCATCTGTGACAATAAATTCCACATCACCACCTCATCTAAAGAAATTCCACCTCATCTCTGTTCTAACGAGTCATCCTTGTATTTTGAGATTGTGCCCTCTTGTCCTAGGCTCCCCCACTATAGGAAACATCCTGTCCATATCCACTCTATCTAGGACTCTCAATGTTCAATGGACCTCAATGAGATCTCCCATCATCCTTCTAATATTTTTAATATTTACTAATTTTAACTACAGTTTGTATTTTTAATATTTTTAATAATTAATATTTGTAATCCAGGGAGTACAAAGCACAGAATCAAATATCGCTGTGATGATTGTACATTCTAGTACTAATTGTTTGGCGACAATAAAGTATAAAGTAAAGTAAACCTGTCATGGTCCGATCCGTGACGTCCGCATTCCGGTTCACAGTCTGGTCCATCGATCCTTATTCCAGGTTTTCCGGTTTTCCCTTGTCCTGTTGTGTGCCCTAATTGTGGCCCATGATTCTCATTTTGGGCTGGACTGTTCCCTTCCCTTCCCTTCCCTTCCCCTTCTTTCTGTAGCCTTCGCCTGAAGCCTCACCCGCTACCCTCGCCTGCTACCTTCGCCTGAGTCCTCAGCTGTAACGCCGTCAGGTTCAACAGCCAGGGCAAGATTGGGGCCTTGCTGTGTCTAGGTAAGGAACTGTCTCTTTGTGTCCTCGCCTTCGCTAGGTAGGTCTGGCCATTTGCAACTACCCTGTGTTGAAAACCATCTGGTCGTGTTCAACATTCTGTGTATGAGTCCTGGCCCTATGTCCTGTTCCCAAGGAGGGGTTCCAGCTCTGTGATCCATGTTCCTGTCTCCCAAGATTACCAAGGCTCTGTGTTCCGTGTTCTTCCTTTCTCCCAAGATTACCAAGGCTTTGTGTTCTGTGTTCCTGTTCTCCCTCGATTAAGGCTCTGCATTCCTGCTCTCCCTTGACCAAGGCTCTGCGTTCCTGTTCTCCCTCGACCAAGGCTCTGCGTTCCTGCTCTCCCTTGACCAAATCTCTGCGTTCCTGTTCTCCCTCGACCAAGTCAAGGCTTCGTGTTCTCATCCTGTCCATGTGCCTCTCCCAGCCCAGTGCTGGGGTTCCCTCATCCTGTCCAGGAGTCTCACATCCAGTCCTGTTGCCACTCCTCGCCCTGTAGCCACGTCTTATCCTCACCTGGATCTGGGGTCCGAGCCCAAGTCAAGACCCAGGTTCCAGGTCGCTGTCCAGTCTCTAGCTCGGAGTCCTTGTCCAGGTTCCAAATTCCTAGTTCCTTGTCCAGGCCCCGCTTTCCTAGTCTAGTCCTAGCCCAGGCCTTGTACCCTAGCCTCGTCCAGGGCCTGTGTCTTGTCCAGCGTTGTTTCTTCGCTGCTTCCCTCACTTGCTTGACACACCTAGTCCTGTTCCTAATACTTCAGTGTCTGTGCCTTGCATTTGGGTCCGCTCCCAGCGCCCCCTTATGACAAAACCTTAGTGAGTACAGCAAGTATAACTTTCTATTTAGATCTGCAGTCTCTTGTGTTTCCTCTATTCTAGAATATACTTTATACTTTATATTTATACTTTATTGTTGCCAAACAATTGGTACTAGAACGTACAATCATCACAGCGATATTTGATTCTGCGCCTCACACTCCCTGGATTACAAATATTAAATATTAAAAATATTTAAAATAGTTAAAATTAGTAAATATTAAAAATTTAAATTATAAATCGTAAATAGAAAATAGAAAAATGGGAAGTGAGGTGGTGCAAAAAAACTGAGAGACAGGTTCAGATATTTGGAGGGTACAGCCCGGATCTCCGGGTCAGGATCTGTTCAGCAGTCTTATCACAGTTAGAAAGAAGCTGTTCCCATATCTGGCCGTACAAGTCTTCAAGCTCCTGAACCTTCTCCCAGAAGGAAGAGGGATGAAAAGTGTGTTGGCTGGGTGGGTCGTGTCCTTGATTATCCTGGCAGCACTGCTCCAACAGCATGCGGTGTAAAGTGAGTCCATGGACGGAAGATTGGTTTGTGTGATGTGCTGCACCGCGTTCACAATCTTCTGCAGCTTCTTCCAGTCTTGGACAGGACAACTTCCATACCAGGTTCTGATGCACCCTAGAAGAATGCTTTCTACGGTGCATCTATAAAAATTAGTGAGGATTTTAGGGGACAGGCCAAATTTCTTTAGTTTTCTAAGGAAGTAAAGGTGCTGCTGGGCCTTCTTGGCAGTGAACTCTGCTTGGTTGGACCAAGTCAGGTCATTTGTGATATTGACCCCAAGGAACTTAAAGCTTTTGACCTGTTCCACTTGCGCACCACTGATGTAAATTGGGTGAATAAAGATCTGAATGAAATCTGGTTTAATTTTTACTGGTTCAAGAATCAGGATGAAAATGTCAGATTAACGAATTTCAGTAGCAAGAAGCCCAGAATCTGCTCTATTGCTCTTTTATCCATAATTTAGCATGTCAGGTGAAAAAAGATACTGAGAATAGAAGACTGAAGCATCTCAGCACAAGATCAAAATCCCATCTGTTACCATGACTAAATCAACGTTGTACAGGAATAAATCAAATCTTTGGAATTGGAAAGGACATCTTAATGTATTTTTTCCAAAATAAGTTTATTTATACTGGATATCTTTATGTTCAATATGGTTCTTCAGAAACACATTTGTATGGCATTTCTTTTAAAAATTAGTTGTTACCTGAAGCTTTTTTTTTTACCAATTTTACTGAAAGAAACTTATTTCAAATAACAAAAAAAAAAGCATGTGATGTCTCAGGATCCTGTTCCCTGTCTGAACTTTAGATTTGACTATGGAGATTACTGAAAACAAAACTGACAGTAAAAGCAAAATAGCATATGAAGGTACTCACCAATTGAAACAGTTTAACATTTTTTAAAATTCCAAACCATTTCATCACAAATGGCAACCTGGACCAGATGGTGTACACCCCAGAGTTCTGAAAGAGGTGGCTGAAAAAATTGTGGAGGCATTAGTAACAATCTTTCAAGAATCACTACATTCTGGAATGGTTCCAGAAGACTGGAAAATTGCAAGTGTCACTCCACTCTTCAAAAAGGGAGAGAAGCAGAAGAAAGGAAATTATAGGCCAGTTAGTCTGACCTCAGTGGTGGGGAAGATGTTGGAGTCAATTATTAAGGACTTGGTTTTGAGGTACTTGGAGGCACATGACAAAATAAGTCATAGTCAGCATGGTTTCCTTGAGGGAATATTCTGTCTGACAAATCTGTTGGAATTCTTTGAAGAAGTAACAAGCATGAATAGACAAAAGAGAATTGGTTGATGCTGTATACTTTGATTTTCAGAAGGCCTTTGACAAGGTGCCACACATGAGGCTGCTTAACAAGTTAAGAGCCTATAGTGTTTCAAGAAAAATTCTGGCATGGATACGTGGCTGATTGGCAGGAAGCAAAGAGTGGGAATAAAGGGAGTCTTTTCTGTTTGGCTGACAGTGACTAGTGATGTTCCACAGTGGTCTCTGTGGGGACCGATTCTTTTTATGTTTTGTGTTAATGATTTGGATGATGGAATAGATGGTTTTGTTGCAAAGTTTTCAGATGATATTAAGACATGTGGAGGGTCAGGTAGTTTTGAGGAAATAGGGAGGCTACAGAAGGACTTAGGCAGATTAGGAGAATGGGTTAACAAATGGCAGGTGGAATACAGTGTCAGGAAGTTTGTGGCCATGCACCTTGGGAGAAGAAATGAAATAGTTGACTATTTTCTAAATGGAGAGAAAATAGAAAAAAACTGAGTTAAAAAGAGACTTGAGAGTCCTCGTGCAGGATTCCCTATAGACTAATTTGCAAGTTGAATCTGTGAGGAAGGCAAATGAGAGGTTGGCATTTCTTTCAAGAGGACTGGAATATAAAAGCAAGGGTATAATTTTGAGACTTTATAAAGCACTGGTAAGGCTTCACTTGGAGTATTGCGAACATTTTTGGGCCCCTTATTTGCTAAAACTGGAGTGGGTTAAAGGAGGTTCACGAAAATGATTCCGGGATTAAAAGGTTTGTCATATGAAGAGAGTTTGATGGCTCCAAGCCTGTATTCACTAGAATTCAGAAGAATGAGGGGTGAACTAACTGAAACCTATTGAATGTTAAAAGGCCTTGATACAGTGGATGTGGGGAGGATGGTACTTATAGGGAAAGAGTCTAGGACCAGAGGCCACAGCCTCAGAATAGATGAATGTTCTTTTAGAATGGAGATGAGGAGGAATTTCTTTAGCGAGAGAGTGGTGAATCTGTGGAATTCTTTGCCACAGGTGGCTGTGAAGACCAGGTCTTTATGTATATTTAAGACAGAGATTGATAGATTCTTGATTGGTCAGGGCATGAAAAGATACTGGGGCTGAGAGGAAAAATGGATCAGCCATGAAGAAATGGTGGAACAGACTCAATGGGCCAAATGGCCTAATTCTGCTCCTGTATCTTATGATTTTATGGTCTAATGGAAATTAATAGGCCAAGCACTATTTGTGGAGGGAATTGAACAGTTGAGGCTTTGGGTTGAGATTAAAGTTGTCAACCCCAAATGTTGACTCTGCATTTCCCCCCCATAGATGCTGCCTGTCCCAATGAGCTCTTCCAGCTTTTAGTGTGTTGCTCTAAATTATAGCATTTCCTGTTCAATCTGTTGCTCTAAATTATAGCATTTCCTGTCCAATCTGTTGCTCTAAATTATAGCATTTCCTGTCTAATGTGGTAATATATTTTCATCTAACTAAGTGATTTCCAACATGTCAAAATCAGCAGTTGAAAGATATTTTTCTCTTTTCTCAATATTATTTTCTAATTTAAAATAGAAAACCGGCAGAGATGATTGAATCTCTTGCTGCACAAATACAGATTACACCCATTCGATAACTCTCCAACCATCAGGAAACTCTTGAAGTTTCGAAATTACGCTGTGGAGATATCGCTTTGCTTGTTTTTCAGTGGCAAAATTAACTCATTTATTTTGGAAAGAAATTATACTGTTGCTAAAACAGTGAAAACAGAAATCTCAGATAAATGTGTTGCATATTAATGTGCTTGAATTATCCTCTTTATCCTCTTTTATATTATTGACTAGCTTAACTTCATACTTCATCTTTTGTCTCCTTATGGCCTTTTAGTCGCCTTCTGTTAGTTTTCAAATGTTGCACCAGTCTTCTAACTATCTACTACTTCTCTCTTTGTTGTTTGTCATTTATATCAATGATCTGGATGATAATGTGGTTAACTGGATTAGCAAACTTGCATATGACACCAAGATCGGTGATGTAGTGGCGGGTGAGGAAGACTATCTAATCTTGCAGCAGGATCTAGACTAGCTGGAAAAATGGGCTGAGAATGGCAGTTGAAATTTAAGGCAGACAAGTGAGGTGTGCACTTTGACAGGACCAACCAGGGTAGGTCGTACACAGTGAATGGTAGGGCACTGAGGAATGCTGTAGAAGCAAGGGATCTGGGAATATAAGCCCATAATTCATTGAAAATGGTGTCACAGGGAGAAAGGGTCATTAATAATGCTTTTGGCACGTTGGCCATCATAGATCAAAGTATTGAGTACAGGAGTTAGGCTGTTATGTTGACGTTGTATAAGATGTTGGTGAGGCCTAATTTGGAGTATTGTGTGGAGTTTTGGTCACCTGCCTACAGGAAAGATGTAAATAAGGTTGAAAGAATACAGAAAAAAATTACAAGGATGTTGCTGAGTCTGGAGAACCTGAGTTATAAGGCAAGATTAGGTAGATTAGGACTTGATTCCTTGCAGCTTAAAAGATTGAGAGGAAATTTGATGGAGGTGTATAAAATTATGAGGGGAGAATAATTGGGTAAATGCAAGCAGGCTTTTCCTCCGAGTTTGAGTAGGACTACAAGCCGAGGTCATAGGTTAAGGGTGAAAGGTGAAAAGTTTAAAGGGAACGTGCGGAGAAACTTTTTCACTCAGAGGGTCAAGCGTGTGGAACGAGCCATCAGGACAAGTGTTGCATATGAGCTTGATTTCAATGTTTAAGAGAAGTTTGGAAAGGTATATGGATGGGAGAGTTGTGGAGGGCTATGGTCTCGGTGCAGGTGAATGGGTGTAGGAAATTTAAGTAGTTCGGCATGAACTAGATAGGTCAAAGGGCCTGTTTCTGTGCTGTACTTTTCTATGACTCTATGACTCTGATATAAAGGTTCTGATTTCAGAAAGGCAATATAACTTGCTTCTTAACAAGGCAGGATAATCTATCCAACTTTATATAACTGAAATAGATTAAAACACACATCTATTTTAGTGTATTCACCAATATTACTGTTTGCTTTTGAGTAAAACTTCCAAATAAGGTAGAAACTCCTCTCATTTTTTATCATACAGGCTGCTATTAGAAATATTCTCAATAAATTTCAGTTAAGATTAAATAAAAATATTAATTGTTTTCTTACTCACAGCAACCACCTTAACTAATTTAAGTGGATGATGAGTTAAAACCATGACAGAAAATGTGTTGCCAGAAGCTACTTTATTGAACAAACTGTAGACTCTTTCATTCCCTCAAATAAAATATATTTCAACTTACTTAATAGCTGCCATAATTTATCCAATAAGTAGCCTTTGGCAGTTAAGTTTATAACAAAAATCCATAAATGCAGATCACTTTTAAATTATATTTAAGCCAGTTTGATGTGAATCTCTGAAATGTCATGCACGAATATATAGAATTACACAGCACAGTTACCTCCTTTGCTGCTTGTTAGGCCTCTGTCACCACTTTCCACCCCACTGTATCAACGTAACATATCTATTTCTAAATATTAAAGATTCTCTTTTTTTTAAGATTAGCTTTATTTCTCACACATACTTCGAAAAATGCAGTGAAATGCGTCACTTGTTTTTAATCAAATTAGCGAGGGTTGTGCTAGGCAGTCTGTATGTGTCACCATGCTTCTGTCATCAACAGAGCAAGCCCTTAACTCACTAACCTTAACTGTGCATCTTTGGAAATGTGGGAGGAAACTGGAGCATCTTGAGGAGAATGTACAAACACCTTACAGGCAGGGGCAGGGGCGGGAATTGAACCTTGATTGGGGGTCGGGGGCTGGTGCTGTAAAGTGATGAACTAATTTCTACACTACTGTGCTAACCCTTTCCTCCTAGATTGATCATTCCTTGACATGTATTTATGCCGTTCACCTCAATTCTCCTTACAGTATCAAATTCCACTTTTTAACCATTCTCAAAGGGTGTTTTGTGTGAATTTTCAATCAGACCCATTTGTAACCGTTTTGGAGTTATGATCCTTAGTTTTGGTCATCCAGGCAAGGGAAAATCAGGTGTGAAGCGTGGAAGTAAATAATTACTGTGTTCTGCAGCACAGATTTTGGACTATAGTGATCTGTCTTAAATAGAAGGCAAAGTACACTCTGTGGCCACTTTATTAGGTACATCTGTACTCCTGCTCATTCATGCAAATATCTAATCTGCCAATCATGTGGCAGCAGCCCACTGCACATAGATGTGGTTAAAATTTTCATTTGGATTTCAGGCAAAATATCGAAATGGGGAAGAAAAGTGATCTAAGTGATTTTGACCATCGAATGATTGTTGGTGCCAGATGGGGTGCTTTCAGGATCTCAGAAACTGTTGATCTCTGCGGATTTTTATACACAGCAGTCTCTAGAGTTTACAGAGAATCATGCGAAAAACAAAAAAAAACATACAGTGGGTGGCAGTTCTGTGGGCTAAAATACAACGTTCATGAGGGAGGTCAGAGGAGAATGGCCAGACTGGTTCAAGCTGACAGGAAGGTGACTGTCAACAGCGGTGTGCAGAAGAGCATCTCTGAATGGACAACACATCAAACCTTGAAGTGGATGGGGTACAGCAGCAGAAGACCACATATTACTTGGAGGGCAAATTGAATTATATCACTGAATGTTATAATGATTTTATGGATTAAAAGTGGATATAATACTAGCATGTCAATACATTACGCAAGTTAAAGTTCAAGTTCAAATTTAAGTTCAATTGTCATTCATCATACACAGGAATAGAGCCAAATGAAACAGCATTATATTCTCTAATATATTAATATATTCTATATATATAAAACAAAATAAAAATATCACCCAAGTCCCTGACTGTCGTGGCCTGTAGATTGATAGTGTATGGATGTTGTCCTGTGACCATGTTTCTGAAAAACAAAGACGAAGCAGTTTCTCATCTGGTACAAGTACAGCTGCAGACTAACACAGTTCAGCTTGTCTTCCTGGGTGTGAACACTGGAGGCCAGCACCGAAGGGAGGAGTGAGCCCCCAACCCAATATGGAATCCAGCAGCACAAAGCTAGCTCCGGTGCCTCTTTCGCCAGCAGCTGCAACAAGTGGTCCCAAGGCATATGGGCTTTGTCCGTGCAACAGCCAAGGCAACGCAGCTCCCCCGCCATCGGTCTCACTGATGAACCAGTGAATCGGACTCACAATACTGCAATGTATCAGAGTACATTGTTAATAGAAGATTTAATCTGTTGTTTTAGCCCGGTTTCTACAGAAATTTTTTTTAATAAACCTCTCACTTGGTTTTGAAGGATTTCAGCAAGTAACCATTCGATTTATATGAATTTATACGGTTAGATCCCTTTCTGGACGTGAGGGGAACCATGGTCGAAGGATAGTCAAGGACGTTCTTGCTTTCTGAAACAAATGTGTTGTACTAATAGCAGATTCATAGGGCTGGGATGTGCCAGTAGCTAGCTGGATATTCTGGATGCATCTGACATTTTGCCTCATCCCTGGACCTACCAGTGAGTCCAAAGACTTACATAAATTTGTAAAGTGAAAGGCCAAAAACACTTCATACCTGGCCCCTCCTGTTTATGTCAACCATGATTGAACAGCCAACAACACTTCATACTTGGCTCCTCCTTTTTATGCCAACCATGATTGAAAGACCAACAACACTTCATACATGGACCCTCCGGTTTATGCCAACCATGACTGAATGGCAAACAACACTTCATACATGGACCCTCCTGTTTATGCCAACCATAGATGAACTGAAAGGCCAAAATCACTTCATACTTGACCTCTCCTGGTTATGCCAACCATGACTGAATGGCAAACAACACTTCATACCTGGCCCCTCCTGGTTATGCCAACCATGGCTGCCTATTTAGTGTAACTCTGCTCATTTGAATGTAGTTAGGAATATTCAATTTCAAGGTAAGGGTGGGTAATAATCAACTCATTGTTTAGGAAATGTGCTTTTATTTATGCTGAATAGTTTTTCACTTTACCCAGTTGACTCTTCAATCCAAGGACGTACTACTTTCCATAAAAGAGCTAAATGATGACCTTGATTTATGCAAGCTAAAAGTAACCACCTCAGGTAAATTCATTCCCAGTGCAGCTCATTTATCTTCCAGGTTAAATTCATAAAAAACTAAAACAGATTATATGTGCTTACAAGGTCGATTGTATGATTGTAGAAAAAGTAGCGGCAACAAGGTCATTGCATTGTACTGTAACTTTCTTACAGGAGGTCTGGCTTTTGTGATTCAGCAAAGACAACGGATACACATTGTGCCTTTCAGACAAGCACAGCACAGCAAGTGAGAACTCAAGTAAGTAATAACTCCTAAAGGAATGTTGTTCCCATTATTGTGGCTTTATCGGATAGCAAGAGAGGTAGAATTTCCTTGAATTATGGCCTTTTCTGGGATATACATTTGATTTTGCTTAAATGGACCGGACAATGGAATCAAATTTCAGAAGCTGAATTAAATATGCACATTCCACAATATTTATATCTTGCACATGTAACCCATTTGCTACCCCTTACATCCAGTGCATTCCAGCGAGGAAGGAAGCACTAAAAGAGGCTAGGTGCCTTTAAGCCTATGATACAAGGAACATGTGGTATTCAGTGCTAAAGGATCAGCTGCAAAAATACCAGCTGCATCCAGGAAGAAGTAAGATAGCACTGTCCTGAAATAAAGCTGGGTCCTCTGTATGAATGTCACAGATGCTGTCTATAGCAAGATGTACTAATCGGCGCTAGAGAAAATGCTGGTTTAATAGCTAAAACTTTGCAGTGTCCAACCTCATATCAACAATGCGTGAGGATGAACTTTGCAGTTGAACAGTGTGGACAGAAATGTGTTTCTATGTTACAGAAATCTCATGCTTCAGTGTCAAGTCCAAATGTAAATATAAAATTGCCTTCCTACACAGGGAGCCAAGGTGTGACGGGAATCCATATTTCCAAATGTTAGTACTTCATGTTTTCTCTGTGTAGCAAATCTATCAGAATTTTACACAACTAAAATAAATCAAGTATGAAGGCATGAGGAATTTCTTGTATAAATCATGTACAATTAAAAATAAACTATTTCATTATTTAATGAAATATCCCAGAGGCTTTAGAAACATAGAAACATAAAAAACCTACAGCACAATACAGGCACCTCGGCCCACAAAGTTGTGCCGAACATGTCCTTACCTTAGAAATTACCTAGGGTTACCCATAGTCCTCTATTTTTCTAAGCTCCATGTAGTTATCCAGGAGTCTTTTAAAAGATCCTATCGTATCCGCCTCCACCACCATTGCTGGCATTGTGTCCTTCAAGGAACTGTTATCGTTCCATATCTTCAGAAGTATTCCACACAAAAGCTGTAGAAACTAACTGGGTAAAGACAGCTGCATTAGATAACCCTATGACCAAACTGCATAAACCTGTAGCTACCTGTTCTCTAAAGAAACATCTGCAATCAGCCATTCAAAGTCCAGTTACAGGCATCCGTTAGTCTTGTGAGACCATGGATTTGAGCCTTGGAAGGTTTCCAGGGCGCAGGCCTGGGCAAGGTTGTATGGAAGACCAGCAGTTGCCCATGCTGCAAGTCTCCCCCTCTCTACACCACCGATGTTGTCCAAGGGAAGAGCATTAGGACCCATACAGCTTGGCACTGGTGTCGTCGCAGAGCAATGTGTGATTAAGTGCCTCGCTCAAGGACACACATGCTGCCTCAGCCAAGGCTCGAACTAGCGACCTTTAAATCACTAGATGAACGCCTTAACCACTTGGCCATGTGCCAACAAGTGTCCAGTATTGCTTGGACATTTGTGCAGGTTATTTTACCTGTGTCAACCAGCTCATTACACTACCCTCTGCCTGAAAATGTTGCCCTCAGGCCCCTCCTAATTCTTTCATCTCTCACCTTAAACCTATGCCCTGTGGATTTTCACCCTATTGGCACTACCTATTCCCCTCACGATGTTATGCGTCGTTGGATCGCATGGTAATGTAATGGTTAGCATAAGGTTATTACAGCACCAGCGACTCGTGTTCAATCCCACTGCTGTCTGCGACAATCTGTCCATTCTCCTCGTGACTGTGTGAATTTCCTCTGGATGCTCTGGATTCCTCCCACATTCCAAAGAGGATTAATTGGATGCATGAGTGTAATTAGGCGGTGTGGGTTCATTGGGCCGGAAGGGCCTTCTGCCGTGCTGTAACTCTAAATAGATAAAATGAAGTAAGGTCACCCCTCAATCAAGCACATTCTAAGGAATAGAACGTTAGATTCTGGACTAGTTCCTGAGGATTGGAGGGTAGCTAATGTAACCCCGCTTTTTAAAAAAGGAGGGAGAGAGAAACCGGGGAATTATAGACCGGTTAGCCTAACGTCGGTGGTGGGGAAACTGCTGGAGTCAGTTATCAAAGGTTTGATAACAGCTCATTTGGAAAGCGGTGAAATCATCGGACAAAGTCAGCATGGATTTGTGAAAGGAAAATCATGTCTGACGAATCTCATAGAATTTTTTGAGGATGTAACTAGTAGAGTGGATAGGGGAGAACCAGTGGATGTGGTATATTTGGATTTTCAAAAGGCTTTTGACAAGGTCCCACACAGGAGATTAGTGTGCAAACTTAAAGCACACGGTATTGGGGGTAAGGTATTGATGTGGATGGAGAATTGGTTAGCAGACAGGAAGCAAAGAGTGGGAATAAACGGGACCTTTTCAGAATGGCAGGCAGTAACTAGTGGGGTACCGCAAGGCTCAGTGCTGGGACCCCAGTTGTTTACAATATATATTAATGACTTGGATGAGGGAATTAAATGCAGCATCTCCAAGTTTGCGGATGACACGAAGCTGGGTGGCAGTGTTAGCTGTGAGGAGGATGCTAAGAGGATGCAGGTTGACTTGGATAGGTTGGGTGAGTGGGCAAATTCATGGCAGATGCAATTTAATGTGGATAAATGTGAAGTTATCCACTTTGGTGGCAAAAATAGGAAAACAGATATTATCTGAATGGTGGCTGATTAGGAAAAGGGGAGGTGCAACGAGACCTGGGTGTCATTATACACCAGTCATTGAAAGTGGGCATGCAGGTACAGCAGGCGGTGAAAAAGGCGAATGGTATGCTGGCATTTATAGCGAGAGGATTCGAGTACAGGAGCAGGGAGGTACTACTGCAGTTGTACAAGGCCTTGGTGAGACCACACCTGGAGTATTGTATGCAGTTTTGGTCCCCTAATCTGAGGAAAGACATCCTTGCCATAGAGGGTGTACAAAAAAGGTTCACCAGATTGATTCCTGGGATGGCAGGACTTTCATATGAAGAAAGACTGGATGAACTGGGCTTGTACTCATTGGAATTTAGAAGATTGAGGGGGGATCTGATTGAAACGTACAAAATCCTAAAGGGATTGGACAGGCTAGATGCAGGAAGATTGTTCCCGATGTTGGGGAAGTCCAGAACGAGGGGTCACAGTTTGAGGATAAAGGGGAAGCCTTTTAGGACCGAGATTATGAAAAACTTCTTCACACAGAGAGTGGTGAATCTGTGGAATTCTCTGCCACAGGAAACAGTTGAGGCCAGTTCATTGGCTATATTTAAGAGTGAGTTAGATACGGCCTTTGTGGCTATGGGGGTCAGGGGGTATGGAGGGAAGGCTGGGGCGGGGTTCTGAGTTGGATGATCAGCCATGATCATAATAAATGGCGGTGGAGGCTCGAAGGGCCGAATGGCCTACTCCTGCACCTATTTTCTATGTTTCTATGTTTCTATGAATAGAGTCCTACCTGGCCAACCTTCCCCTATAATTCAGGCCTGAGTCTTACAGAATCCTCATTAATCTTTTCTCAATCTTTCCCGTTTAATGATGGCTCTTCTATAATAGGACGGCCAAGCCTATACAAAATATTCCAAGTGCAGACTCACCAATGTCTTTTAAAACTGCAACATACCCATGTCCCAACTCCTGGAATATGCATGTCTGGGTGGGCAGTGATCAAGGGCAGCAAGTCAAGGCCAGCAAGATGAGTCATACAGCAAACTATTTCAATACCTTCAACATGAGTGCAAGAAAGTCAAGTCTACAAAATCAAGGCTACAGTTGAAAGCAGGAAACCCAGCTATGCTGATGTTAAATATGGGAGAGTGAGGAGGGAATGATGTGGCAAAGAATAAAGGCTTAGGCTTTCGGGAGAAGTAAATGACACAAAATGAGACAACATATTTGGTATTTCTTCTAGAAACAAGTTTTTCTTCTCTAAAAAAGAGAAAGTATTGTTTTCATTAAAATTCCACAACTCTAGAATATGTGGAACTTGACAGCAAACATTACCAAAATCATTATCAGAGAATGCTGCCTAAGTAAATCCCTCAAAAAAGATTTCTCAGGGGAGGTGCAATGGTATTATGCTCTCCTTCCAAATTCCAGGTAAACTGTAAGCAAATCCAAGGCCCGAGTATAATTGGGCTTTCATCCACAAGTGTACTTCAACTGCTTTGTCTTTCAGATGGCTCCACATAATTCAAACCAAAGTATAAATCTGTTGAGCCTTTTTATTTAAATTTTCCTTGCCTACTGTTATTTGTCGTTTTAACAAAAACATAGTTTATCACCCACATTACCTCTTCATCTCCCACCTCTGTAATTATTGAACTTAGCATTCCATCTAATGTGAAGCAGCTACAGAATTAGGAGAGGCGACATAGGAAGACTGCCAACTATTAAATATAATGAAGGAAACGTTATGAAATACGTGGAGGGATTATAAGATTTATTTCTTGATCTGACTGTTTGAGGTTAATGGCCCAGCTATTCATATGAAAAGGTCTATTCTCATCAGCTCACGTGTCCTGTTAGTTTGGCTCTGACAGAATATGCGTACTCAGTCAGAAATTGCAATTCAAGTCCAGATATAGTAGAGAGGTAATGCCATGTTTGCATACTGATGTCAAGTTAGTTGTGCTTAATAAAAATCAGGGGACTATGCTAAAAATATGAAGTAAAGTGCAGGGATTCATGATTTTTGGACAGTTATAATAATCAAATTATTAAACAAAACAATTGTACCAGAGTGGATTGCCTACACTCATAGAATTCAAATTTCAGCCCATTGTTTACATAGGAATGATAAAAGAATATACAAAGGTATAATTAAGGAAGGTAAGCTACCTTTCTTCCTTCGGCATTTTCCATACACTGTAGAAACTTCCCAAAGCAGTATCCATCAGGAGAATGGTGACATTTGTAAAGGAGTTTTACTACTTGATGACAGGACAACTAACGAAGATAATCCCCAAATCTGTGCCAATATTCTACAAAATTGTGGGAATTATTCCATTTCTGTGGTTTCACATATAGCTCAAAAGTGAACCAAAGCTCAGCTCAGAACTGATGGAATGCCTTTTATTGACCCTTTGGACTGCATGTTGGAAAGCTGACGACTGTGTGTGATAACTACTACCAGCCATTTGGCAATGATTTCATGGACAGTTTTATTAAGGCCCTATGACTAAGAGCTCCCTTGATTTAAACATTTTCTGGATTTAATTAATCTTTAGCTGAAAAACTCTCTACAAGGAATAAAGTTCCTTCAGTGGTGGGATTTATGGATCTTGACAGGAGATGATGGAATTACAATTTTCCATCACACGTAAGTGTGACTTATAACACACACAAAATGCTGGAGGAACTCAGCAGGCCAAGCAGCATCTATGGAAAAGAGTACAGCCAATGTTTCAGGGTGGTGAAGAGGAATGATAGGGGCTATATAAATGCAGGTCTTACTTCCTTTTAAATGGTGAACAGTCAAAAGTCACTCACTTAATTTGACTCCGAAAAAAATTACCATATACATTTAACAAAGATTTTGCTGAGACCGTAGCAGTTCTAGGTTTGTATATAGTCATAGAGTTATACTGCGAAGACACAGCCCCTTCAGTCTAACTCATCCATGCTGACTAACTTGTCTCCTTGAACCTGTCCATTTCCCCACATTTACCCATATCCTTCTATAGCTTTCTTGTACAGTACCACCACTTTATAGAACAACTGTCAGAAAGCTATCTCCTTTCCCTCTAAGTAAGCAAGTGATCATCTTTCCAAAGAAATGTGTATAAAGAGGCTTGGACTACACACCTGCTGGCAATCTTTATCTACCCTTGAAACTTTCAGCTGAACTCATGAACAAGGATCTGGACCCCTCCCCCTACCGCACACACCACACACACCACATGGCATTCGGCCGAAGATTAGGTCAGGCAATGAAGAATTTTCATTACATTTTATTTTACATCTGAGGATTCCTGCAAAATGGAACATCAATTAGGCTGTTTACTTAGGAAGATGGACAGCGTTGTCAAAAGCAGGGTTCAGATCAAGCCAATTTATTTTTGTTTTCCAAGAAACTTAACACATGGGGCAAAGGTTCAAAGTGAGTCACAACTGAATAATGAAAGTATAACATGGAAAAGATCACTTTTACTTTTGTAGAGGATATTAGGCTGCATACTGGATTTGAAAGTGTTGTTTATGCCAAAGTGTCAAAAGACATGAGTAACTTTACTACATAATGTGTAATTCTAGCTCTGGGACATATCTCTTAACATATCAAGGAATACTACTGCTTGAGTTACCAAATAAATCAATCACTTTATTGTGAGCCTAATGTTCACTATGATTTCTCTTTAATTAATAGCAATGAGCAACTTAATGTGTTTTCTCACAGAATCTGATCACAGTGTTCTGTTCTAATAAGATAAACAAATTTTTAACTTATTTTGTGTATGAGGCTACTAAAGAAAGAGGGATAATGCCACAGGAACAAAATTGACCTGTAAAATAGGTCTAGTATCACAATCCACGGGGTGCTCAGTTATACAAAGCACACGCTATCATGAAATTAGAACCATTTATTATTTCATACTACAGGCCAAAGTTTTCTCTTCCTTTCAATCCACTCACAGTCTTCTTTTTCTTACTCAGACATAGTTTAAAGGTCGCTTTTGCAAGATTTGACACCAAGAATTATAACTGTTCCACGGAATTTCTTGTTGAAAGATAAAATGCAGAAGGAACTGTGTGGATAGTCAGAGGCTTTTTCCCAGGGCTGAAATGGTTGCCACAAGAGGACACAGGTTTAAGGTGCTGGGGAGTAGGTACAGAGGAGATGTCAAGGGGTAAGTTTTTTACTCAGAGAGTGGTGAGTGCAATGAATGGGCTGCCGGCAACGGTGGTGGAGGCGAATACGATAGGGTCTTTTAAGAGAACTTTAGATAGGTACATGAAGCTTAGTAAAATAGAGGGCTATAGGTAAGCCTAGTAACTTCTAAGGTAGGACATGTTTGGCACAACTCCGTGGGCCGAAGGGCCTGTGTTGCGCTGTAGGTTTTCTGTATTTCTATGTTTCTATGAAATCTGTTCCACATTCCGTGATGCTGAATACTTCACTGGCTACTTTCATTGACCAACAAATTTAGTTTTAAGTCGGGGGTTCCCAACCTGGGATCAACAGATCCTTTGCTTAATAGTATTGGTCCATGGCATAAAAAAGGTTGGCCTGATTTAAGTGATTTTAAAATGCAGTTCTCCAGCCTGTGATTCAGCAAGTTGAGGTAGCTTCTTCTCACATTCAGCTGTTATTCAACTTAAAAATTGCATCTAGAAGAAGCCCCTTTTTAATAAAGACCATCAATAATTTTCAAGTGACTAAGGATCCTGAGGCATGAATGCCACCATGGCCATCCACAGGCTAGCCAGGCAGTCTCCTCCATCCCAGAGGCAGGGGAGACACCAAGCGGCCAGTGCAGTGCTGTTTAGTAGGGAGGTGGATGTTCAAAAAACCTTTGCTATCAATGCTATAAGGCTTCATGGGATCTAGCCAGATGCGGGAAAGGAAACACTTCCTGATTATCACCTGCCATTCTCCCTCAGCTGATAATTCAGAACTCTTCCATGTTAAACACCTTTCGGTGGGCAACTTTGGGTGAGGCATTCAGATGACCATCATTAAAAGTCGTTCATTCGTATCATGATGGTAGCTTCAAATGTTGTGGCCCAGGAAGGTTTCTTGGACATACTTTATAGTTGATCTAATAAGGCTAACCATGATTCATTCATGTATCTTGCAGCTGATGCAGTGCAGAATGGTTAAAATTAATGGTGTCAATTTTCTGAAGGAAACAAATGAAATTCTGAGGTATATACTTCTACTAACCAGAATTGGCCTGAAACATCGATAGCTTATTCCCCCTATAGATACTGCCTGACCTGTGTGTGGTCCACTAAAAAACTTTCAGCATTAAGTCATACTTTTTTTCTTTTCTAAAACATAACACCCAAACTTGGCAATCAAATCATATTGAAATGTTTCCTGAGTATCAAGTTTGCCCAATATTTAAGAGCAGGATTTTTCCCATTTGAGGAAGAGTTTTACCCACTTTTAAAGTCGGGATAATTTAGGCAGGTAGGTGGGTTCCCAGTAGGATTGCTTATCCCAGAGGGATGCTTATTAGTGCAGTGGGAAAAAAAATCAAGAAATGATTCAATTGGATCTGTAAAACATTACCACCCAGAGCAGAATAAGGAAGATGACCTCCAGTGAAGCTTTTTTTAAGATAGATGGCATGCTGTAGACCAAATAGAAAAGTGAGGAATTCACGACCAGGTCTCGTAGTTCTGACATTTTGGGCTTTGTCACTGCCACTCCAGGGTTTACTCTTGGGGTTCTCCTCATGATCCAGGTAAATTATAGGGACAATGCTGGATAACACCCAGAAACCTTTGTCCTTCTCCACCCTCCCCCCTCCCCCAACTGTTCTCATGCATTAGGTGATGAAATGGTAGTCTACAGTGGCCTCATTTGCAGGAAGGCAAGATAAATGACGATGAATCGGTTGGCCATCGAATGCTTTTCTGCTTCTGGCCAATTACAACCCATGTTAATCTATTGCCAAAATTCATCAATGGGGAAAGAACTATCAAATTTTGAGCCAAACTATTCAAAGTTAAAGTTTTCTTGATGGTCTTTCTTTTGAAATGAATTGGTAAGATAATGATGTGAAAGTACTGTAATAAATCTTGGCAGTGGTGATCATTATGAAAGGATAAAATGTCAAAATACATGAGTTTATAAGACTTATAATATGATCCACAGAATTATTCTCCATCATCATCCATATCCAGCAAATACTCATTCCATTGCTGATCTCCCCCAAACTCAACAATGAAATAGTCAAGTCCCTTTAACGTGCAATTGTAATTCTTGCGATTAGCTTTTGTTACAAAAATTGCAGACATTAATGGAAATCTTTACAGCTACATTTATGTGGGATGCAGTATGAATAACCATTGGCTAATGTAAATAAAATTCCTCTGCAATCTCTCACCGCTGGTATATTTTGGCTGCAATGGTTACCGAAGGCGTCCATCTGTCTTTGTGGATTTTACTTAATGGTAAAAGAATCCAGCAGGTATTTCCAGTGCAGGTCCAGCTTGCAACTCTCTTTTACAGCGTAGCAAATGAAGCTTCATTTGAGGGCTCATTCTCAATCAGCAGAGTTTTTCCTTTATGAGTATATCTTCACTTCCTCCAGAAACAGTGTTCATAATTTTCTATCGCCAGAATTAAACTCAATACAGGCACATAGTTAACATCACATTCTTTTATCCCTACATGGATATTTTCTTCGTAAGGCCGCATCCCTCTCTAATATCTTTCCCACAACTTAACCACTAGGGAAAAAAGTCATATAAGTATAGTCTCAAAACAATTTCAAATGAATCTGCAAACGTGTTCAGAATGACAAACTTTGACAGAATGACAAAAGCCCATTTTTTTCAGGAAGACACCTGAAAGTCAGGTTGCTTATTCCATAGCACATGTGAAATTAGCCAGTAAATATACTCAGTGACCACGTTATTAAGCATCTCCTGTACCCAATAAAATGGATACTGAGTGTATGCTTATGGTCTTCTAAAGCTGTAGCCATCCACTTCAAGATTCGACGTGTAGGGTGTTCAGAGATACTTTCTTCTCTCACCTGTGTGACGAAGCATCACAGAAATGTCTCTGCTTGCTGCTTGGTTCTTTCTGACTGACCGCTGATCTCTGGATGATAGCCAGAGGAAAAAGTCACTGAGGTGCAGAGGAGCAGAAGGCTCACCAGAAATGGGAGACAAAGTGTGGGCCCCAGCTTGACACAATGTCCTGTGGGAAGACATGGAACCAAACTACATGTTAGAGAACCCAGACTATCATCGTAGCGGCTGATGGAAACTTGCAGAGGGCAATGAACTGGGCGGCCTTGGGGAACCAGTCTGCAACTGTCTTGATCACCATGAGCCCATCAGAAAGTGGCAAACCCATGATAAGTCCGTGGCGATGTGGGATCACAGACACTGAGGAACCAACAGGAGCCACAAGAGCCCAGAGGACTGCTGGTTGGAGGAATTGGACTGAGCGCACTAAGGGCTGGCAATGATGAACTAACGTACATCTGCGATCATGCTGGGCCACCAGAAATGGTGTCACAGTAAGTACAAAGTTCGTCATGTGCCAGAATGCCTGGAGAAGGGTGAGCAGTTGGCCCACTGGAGTGTGCTAGAGTTCCCAGCTGCTGGCACATACGTGCAGTTGTCAAGTATGCTGGCTGGAGCAGGCTCGTGCTATAGGGCCAAGAAGACCTGGTTCTCAAGGTCCTAGACAATGGCGGGGGGAGGGGGGGGGCCAGGATCTAGGAGCTTGGACTAAGGGGCAGAGGGGCAGCTGGGTTGAACTGTTAGTGACAGGATGTCTGCCTTTATGTTCTTGGAAAAAGGTTGAATGGTGAATTTGACCTGTTCTAAGAAGAGGGTCCAGCAAGCCTGATGTGGGCTGAGCTGGCAGATCATTTGTATGGATATGAGTTTCTGGTGGTCAGTCCAGATCATGAACGGCTCGGTGTTTCCCATCAGCCGGTATCTCAAATCCTTGAAGGTCTATTTAATAGCGAGTAGCTCCCTATCTCCTACTTCATAACAGCACTGTGTAGGGTTAAATTTATGCAACGAGAGGGACATGTCTTCCTGTACAGTTGTTGCTAGCAGAGGAGGCCCCAGTGCCCATATCAGATGTGTCCACCTCTGTCACAGATGGTCCAAATGGTTTGGATGGCAGAGAATGGGAGCAGTTGTGAAGTGTCTCTTGAGCTCAATACGTGGCTAATACATGGCCAATGAAAAGTGAGAAAGGTGATAAACCAACATACATCAAAGTTGCTGGTGAACGCAGCAGGCCAAGCAGCATCTATAGGAAGAGGCGCAGTCGACGTTTCAGGCCGAGACCCTTCGTCAGGACCCTTCAGTCCTGACGAAGGGTCTCGGCCTGAAACGTCGACTGCGCCTCTTCCTATAGATGCTGCTTGGCCTGCTGCATTCACCAGCAACTTTGATGTATGTTGCTTGAATTTCCAGCATCTGCAGAATTCCTGTTGTTTGCGTTTAAGGTGATAAACCGTCAGTTTAGTTGCTATATCGCTTTTTGCCAGTGAGTGTGCTTGATAGAAACATAGAAACATAGAAAATAGGTGCAGGAGTAGGCCATTCAGCCCTTCAAGCCTGCATCGCCATTCAGTATGATCATGGCTGATCATCCAACTCAGAACCCTGTACCTGCCTTCTCTCCATACCCGCTGATCCCTTTAGCCACAAGTGCCATATCTAACTCCCTCTTAAATATAGCCAATGAACTGGCCTCAACTGTTTCCTGTGGCAGAGAATTCCACAGATTCACCACTCTCTGTGTGAAGAAGTTTTTCCTCATCTTGGTCCTAAAAGGCTTCCCCTTTATCCTCAAACTGTGACCCCTCGTTCTGGACTTCCCCAACATCGGGAACAATCTTCCTGCATCTAGCCTGTCCAATCCCTTTAGAATTTTATACGTTTCAATAAGATCTCCCCCTTAATCTTCTAGATTCCAGTGAGTATAAGCCTAGTTGATCCAGTCTTTCATCATATGAGAGTCCTGCCATCCCAGGAATTCAATCTGGTGAACCTTCTTTGTACTCCCGCTATGACAAGAATGTCTTTCCTCAGATTAGGGGACCAAAACTGCACACAATACTCCAGGTGTGGTCTCACCAAGGCCTTGTACAACTGCAGTAGTACCTCCCTGCTCCTGTACTCCAATCCTCTTGCTATGAATGCCAGCATACCATTCGCCTTTTTCACCGCCTGCTGTACCTGCATGCCCACTTTCAATGACTGGTGTATAATGACACCCAGGTCTCGTTGCACCTCCCCTTTTCCTAATCGGCCACCATTCAGATAATAATCTGTTTTCCTATTTTTGCCACCAAACTGGATAACCTCACATTTATCCACATTAAATTGCATCTGCCATGAATTTGCCCACTCACCTAACCCAGGGGTCCCCAACCTTTTTTGCACTGCGGACCGGCTTCATATTGACAATATTCTTGCGGACCAGCTGACCGGTGGGGGGAGGGGGGGCGGTAATGGTTGCCAACGGACAAGAGTAGCAGTCAAATACATTGTGTTTACCCCAAGAAAGACTACAATGACCAGGAAGCCTTGCGCAGGCACCAGTGCGCATGCGTGCACCTGCCGATTTCCTTTCTGCAAATCGTTTTTGGCGATTCTGTTCGGTGGGGGGGGGGGGGCCGGGGTGTTAATCACGACTGGAATATAGGTGATAAGTGGCCAATACACTCAATTTCATTTCTAAAAGGGTTTATCTAACGAATTTAATATTAAACACATAACTCATATTTTCCTCGCATGAATATAGCGATAAGTCAATTATCAGAGGAGGACAGGGGAGCTTGAAGTATGTGTTGAACAAACTTCCAGTAGAAGTGATAGAGGCAGGTTCGATATTATTTTTAAAGTTAAACTGGACAGCTATATGGACAGGAAAGGAATGGAGGGTTATGGGCTGAGTGCAGGTCGGTGGGACGAGGTGAGAGTAGCATTTGGCACGGACTAGAAGGGCAGAGATGTCCTGTTTCCGTGCTGTAATTGTTATATGATTATATAAGTCACTTATAAGTCAATAGTATCATAACATTTTAAATAACGTTTGGATATTAAACACACAGAGCATATTTTCCTCATATGAACATATAAAACCATTGCAACGCACCAACATCGCTGAATCAGTGGGAGCCCAGGGCTGAATACTTGTTTTCCTGCAACAAGACGGTGCCATCGAGCGGTGATGAGAGATGGGAGACAGCGATACTCGAATGGGTTCTTTATGTCCAGTCTACACCACAATTCAGTTTTCGTTGCATTCACTGCAGGGATATGTTGGAAATGGAAGCAACGTTTTCAGTGCTTTCGTGGCTATCTCAGGATATTTAGCCTTGACTTTGATCCGGAACGCCAGCAGAGATGTTATGTCAAGCATACTTTTTAGCCCGCCGTCATTTGCAAGTTCGAGGATTCGATCTCCTTCCCGCTCTGACATGGATGACGCATGCGTAATGAGCTCGCATGTGTTCAAGCTCAACAGTGGGCGTGACAGGGAATGAAGAAAGGTGCAGCTGACTCCTATCGCCAAATCATACCGTTTCCTCGCGGCCCGGTAGCGCATGCCTGGCAGCCCGGTACCGGTCCGTGGCCCGATGGTTGGGGACCGCTGACCTAACCTATCCAAGTTTGCTTCCTGTCTGCTAACCAATTCTCCATCCACATCAATACTTTACCCCCAATACCGTGTGCTTTAAGTTTGCACACTAATCTCCTGTGTGGGACCTTGTCAAAAGCCTTTTGAAAATCCAAATATACCACATCCACTGGTTCTCCCCTATCCACTCTACTAGTTACATCCTCAAAAAATTCTATGAGATTCGTCAGACATGATATTCCTTTCACAAATCCATGCTTCATGCACCACATACTGGAAAAATACATTAGTTTGTAAACAAGCTCGAATCTTATAAACAGTATTTTTTTTTTTAAAAAGTGGTTTCTAGCAGCATCACCAAGTATTCGTAGTAGCCAGTGGGTGTTATGAACGCTGTTTTCCACTCATCCTCCTGGAGTATGTGATTCAGTTTCTACGCATTCCGGAGATCCAGTTTGGTGAAGACCTGGGCCCCACAGAGTTTTGTTTAATGGGCTGTCCCTCAAGGGGAGAGGGTAGCAGTTCTTAATAGTGATTCTGTTGAGTCAATGCATGGACAGAGTCCCCCCACCTTTCTTTTTGACAAAGAAGAATCCTGCACCGGCTAGGGACCAGGATGGACAAATGAAGCTGTGCTGTAGCGTTTGGCAATGTAGTCAATTGTGGCTTGGGTCTCAAGAGGAGAGGGGGAGAACAGATGACCTCTGGAACTCAGAAGGAAGTCAATCGTGCAGTTGTGTGGTTTGAGTGGTGGCAGGGTGTTGGCATCCCTTTTATTGACGGTAATGGCCAAGTTGTGGTCTCTATCTCAGCAATGAGCAGGCAAAGTGAGGGTTGTGAGTGGAGAGCTAGGGGCAACCCAAGACAAGAGGAGTGTTGGGTGAGTCGATAAGGGGGAATTGGACAGACTTTCTTGTGTTCTCTGATGCTGATGTGCATAGGCCTTGTGCATGCTCTGACCATTCCAGGCCACAAGGGAAGTCAGCCAATGGCCATGATGTTGAAGGTGTGACGGGCAGGTTCAGTAGCGAGTCCAACTTGCACACACAGAGTCCGGTCCAGATATTTGTCTGCTGTGCCGGAATCCACCGCAGCCTCCTGTGCATGTAGAGCCAACAATGTGGAGGAGGACAAAGAGAGTGAGATCAGCTATGGTGCTGGGGAAAGCCCTTCATCTCTACCTGGAGACGTTGTTTCCCAAACCCAGTGGGCATTTGTTGCGTTGGTGGTCAGCTGCTCCACAGTAAGCTTGCAAGTTGTTTCTCTACCAACGCTCGTGCTCGGGGGCAGGGGAGGAGAGTTAAAGGAGCTTTCACTATCTACATGGAGTCTAGTGGAATTGGCTTTGAGGGCCCTGCAGCCTGAAATGGTTCTGGGAACAGATCTGGGGGTCTGGCTGATGATCTGGAGGGTCATTCCATGAGGGGCAGCACAGTAGCATAGTGGTTAGCACAGCACTTTACAGTACAAGCAATACAGGTTCAATTCCCGCCATTGCCTGTAAGGAGTTTGCACGTTCTTCCCATGACCACGTGGGTTTCCTCCGGGTGCTCCAGTTTCCTCCAACAGTCCAGAGATGCACTGGTTAGTAAGTTAATTAGTCATTGTGAACTCTCCCGTGATTAGGCTAGGATTAAATCGGAGGATTGCTGAGTGTCATAGCTCAAAGGACTGAAAGGGCCTACTCCACGCTGTATCTCAATAATTTTTTTTAAAAGACGCTTGTCAATTTGGAGAGTCAGAATGATGAAGCTTTGAAGGCTATTGGGCATCTATTAAGCACTCCAAGGAGCCGTGATGGTAATTGGCCAGAAGCACTTTCGCATTCCAGCCACAGTCTGTGGAGAGGGTCCTGAATTTCATGGTGCAATCCAGCACAGAGCGTGAGCCTTGGAACGGGTGAAATATCAGATCCACTGCATCCTTTCCTCTTCCCAGATGGTCAAAAACCAGGAACATCTCTGCATATTTGTTACAACAAACAACATATTTATTGCAAATGGTAGCTCTATTGCCCCAGTTAGCAGTGGCTCAGATCAGAGCTCACCCTGTCAAGAGAGAGATGAGGAAGGCAGTCTTGGCCCAGTCCATAGAATACGTTGACGGCTGGAGCGTAAAGTTTAAGACGCACTGGGACAGGAAGTTGTAGAATTGAGTCGGAGATCCATCAGAGTGTTGAGGCACAGGAATCCAGGGCTCAGCGGGAGGAGGCTGATTGGTATGGAGTTGCTCCTCCGGGGTGGAGAGCTGGATGAGAGTGGCGGACAGTGGATTCCTGCTGCTTCTGGATCGTGAGCTGGTGTTGCTGGGTGACTTCCTTCAGGTGAGCACAGCTGGCTGGGTCAGTCGTCGGTTCACTCATTCTGTCAGGAGATGCAGACGAGGCTTGACCCCAAAATCAGAGCAGCAGAGATGAGCTATCAGCAGACAATAGCTGTAATAATAGACTGGAAAATGAGACCCACAAGGCTCCACAAAACAAGAGAGAAGAGAAACTGAACACAACAAGGTGAACTTTAGGCAGGGAGAGTGAATGCTAGGTTGAGGCCGGCTGGTTCGAAGGGTGAACAAGGACTGTGAATGAGGATAGGGGTTAAATAGACTGCAGGTGCATCCTATCAACTGGGTGGAGATTGCGAGGTGCCTGTATGTGCAGGCTGGGAGGTGTCCGTGGGAGCAGGCCTGACACCATCCTAACCAGCATACCCTACTCTGTTACCCTGTCCCTCTGGTAACTGTGAATTGAACCTTTAACAGCTCAGTAGGTCTTGATGAGATCTTCTCTTATGCTAAATTACAGAAATTGTAGCCCTCTCAGTCTCCAATCACAAGTGAATTGCATTTGCCCGGAACAAAAAAAATATTATGGAACACTCAGGGGTCAGGCAGTCCCCACAGAAAGAGGAACAGTTAACGTTTCGGGTCTGTAACCCTTTGATAGATTAGTCCACAGACTCTGGAACCAGCCTAGTCAGACTTCACTGCACTCTATAGGTGGAAAGTACAGCCTTCAGTTAGTTACATAAAGCTGTACGTGATACTGCAAATGCAATCTCATTAAGGTCATACACAATTATATTGCGACAGCTTTACTCCTGTGGTTAAACTGTTCCATTTTCCCTGCTGCATGTTGGCCTTCAGCAGCTCATATAGAATACACTCGGGTCCTTTGAAGAGGAAGACCACCCAGCCTCTCATCAGTTAACAAATATTTCACCTTTCTGTTATGCTCACAGTTTTCTACACCATGTAACACACAGAAAACGCTGGAGGAACTCGGCGAGTCAGGCAGTATCCGTAGAGAGGAATAAATAGTGGATGTTTCGGACCGGGCCCCTTCCTCAGGGCTGGAAAGGAAGGGGGAAGCAGCCAGAATAAAAAGGTAGGGGGAGGGGAAGGGGTGCACACTGGCAGGTGACAGGTGAGACCAGGCGAGAGGTAAGGTGGGTGGGTGGAGGTGGGGGTTGAAGTAAGAAGCTGGGAGATGATAGGTGGAAGAGGTAATGACCTGAAGAAGAAGGAATTTGATAGGAGAAGAGAGATAATGGAAGAAAGGGAAGGAGGAAGGTCACCAGAGGAAGACAATAGGCACGTGAAGAGAAGGAAAAGCGTAAGAGGAGAGCTGGGAAATGTAAAAAGAGAGAAGGGGACTTTCCCACCTACAATGTTTTCACCACTCACCCAGCTTGTCCTATTCCCTGAAGCCTCTTTACTACATGCAATCCTGTCCTGTTTAGTATCATCAACAAATTTATAAATATAATATTGATCCCCTCGGCTAAATTGTTGATATGGTTTGCAAATAGCTGGGGCCCAGGTCCTGACCAGCCTGAGAGGGATCTGTTGATTCCCACTTTTGGTTTTATGTTCAATTCATGTTTGGTATATTATCTCCAACTCCTGTGTGGGACTTTCTCAAAAGTCTTATGTACCACATCCACTAATCATCCTCTCTTATCTATTTTACAAACCATATCCTCAAAGAACCCCCTTTGATTAATCATACATGATTTACCTTCCACGGTACCAGACTGATTCTGCTCAATCCTGTTATTCCTTTCAAGGTGTACTGTAATGGCATCCTTCATCATAACTTCCCACATTTTCCTACCTGTGCATGACCAGGTTAGTAGTTTCCCTCTGCTCTTAAGTTCAGAGTCACATTTGCTACCTTTCAATCTTTGAGAACATGCCCAAAGCTTATAGAACCATGAAAGATGACAAACAGTGCCCACTATTTCTACAGGCAACTCCTCAAATTTCTCAGCTGTAAATCATGCCCCTGGCAAGTAATCAGCTTTCAAACTCACCAACTTCTCTTGTACTGATTCTTGATTAATACTTAGTTATTCCTCCCCCTGATTCACAAATATATCTGGCAGGCTTGTGAGCTTCCTCCATGAAGGCAAATGCAAAGTAATTGTTTAATTCGTCGGTTTTATTTTCCATTATAGATTCTCCAATCACTGTGTATAAGGAGCCTGCCCTTATTTGCCCTCTCTAAAGCAACACATATATTTATGATTTGCCCTCTCTAACCTTCTCCTTTTTATATCCCAATAAAAAGCTTTACAGTCCATTGTTTTTTCATTTCTACCGGTTTAGTCTCATTTTCCATCTTGTCTTTCATTATTAATTTTCTGGTCCTCCGTTGATGACCCCAGACTGCATCCAAATCTCAGGTTGATTGTTATTTCTGGCAACTTTATCAACTTCTTGCTTTGATTTAGAATTAACTTTTATTCCTCTTGACAGCCTTGGATGCATCACTTTTCCTTTGGGTTTTAAAAATGTGTTTCCTTTGCAACTTGTACGTAATTTGTTCAAGTGTTATTATTAGTCTGTTCAACACCACACTCTCCCCAGTAACAGCAGCCAACTCTCTTGCCATTCTTTCATAACGTCCTTTGTTTAGATTCAAGACCCTGGTTTCATAATGAACTATATCCCTTTCACCATTTTCAAATGCAGTGTAAAATTCCAAAGCTTAAAGTTCAAAGCTCGAAGTAAATTTATTATCAAGGTACCTTTATGTCAATATAAACAACTCCAATATTCATTTTCTTGTGGGCATTCACAGTAAGTACAATGAAACACAATGGAATCAATGAAAAACCACGCACAGCAGGACGGACAAACAAACAATATGCAAAAGACAACAAACTGTGCAAGCACAAAAAAAGAAAAGAAAAGCAAACTAAGTAATAATAATAAATAAATAACCAATAAATATTAAGAACTTGAGATGAAGAGCCTATTGAATCATTACTTTCCCAAAGACCTTTCTCATGGCACAAATCAAAATCAAAAATAGCCATTTTCTGATTTGGTTGCCAAATATACTGTTCCAATAAAAATCCCAAAGACATTCCAGGAATTCATTCTCTTTAGTACAATAAATTTAATTAATTTATCCAATAGCTAAGTTAGTTAAAGTTGCCCTTGATTGCGGTTTTATCCCTGTTACATGAGTGTTTAAACCCTTAACGTATACCACATGAATCCTCGGCTTTGCGTGTTTCAGCGGCCGGGGCGAGGTCGAAGGCGCTCGGCAGAGGATGGCGCTCGGGAGGCTGTATCAGAGGGGCTGGTCAGAGGCTCGAAGTTTTTGGACGGACAGAATCAGTGCCAGCTGTGGTCAGCTGCTTCCAAGGCATCGGCATGTTGACGGTGCCTGGAGGTTTATGGCAGGGAGTTTCTCCCTTTTGCCGCCTGCTATCGGGGACTCGGGAGTCGATCGACTCGGATACTTTGGGACATTTTTTACCGTGCCCGTGGTTTGTTCTTCATCATCAAATTATGGTATTGCTTTGCACTGCTGTAACTATATGCTATAATTATGTGGTTCTGTCAGGGTTAGTCTTTGGTTTGTCCTGTTTTCTGTGATATCACTCCGGAAAAACATTGTATCATTTCTTAATGCATGTATGCATTTCTAAATGACAATAAAAGAGGACTGAGTGTTCTCATAATCTAATCTAATCTAACATGACCTATTGCAATAACCATCTTGTGGCCCAAAATGTCTTCTACCAATGCTTCCCCATCCTTACCTGTCTTGCCTACATTTGACTCCAGATCCACCCATGTGGTTGACACTTCACTCCTCTCTGAAATGACCTTGGAGACCACCAATGTGAAGAGAAATCAATAAAAATATAATTAAATAAAAAGAGCAGGTAACAAATTCTCATTGCAACTTCTCCCCTGGATCCCAGACAAATTATAAATAAAAAAAACTTTTATCTTTCTGCAACTGTGTTTCAACTGATGATATATTAAACATCATAAATAAAATTAACGTCAACACCTTTAACATTAATACAATTTGTAGCCCGATCTTCCCATGATAAGTAGAGTTTGCTCTGAATGCTCCTTTGATCTTTATCTTGTTTATATGACTATCAACTGTGTTAGGGCTGACCACTGTATATACTGTAAATCTTCTCATTTCTTTCTGACTGATGTTTAATAACAATCCTGCATTTGGTAGGAACAGAATGTTTAATTTCAACTTCTATCGGCTGGCCACCAAATACCTTAGAAGTGGCTAATTATAACCAATAGCTAGTTATTGAAAATATTCATCAAACATCAATTGTTTATTAAAGTTTTAAGTATTAAATTCTGATTGTGACTTCAGTGAAACTGACTCTTTGACAGGAGGCAGGCAATGGGACAACTGTGGTGGTAAATGCTGTCACCTGGTGGAGTTATTTATGCCATACCTGCCTGTTGGGAGATCTGCACTATCAAAAATTATTTATCAGAATGTCACAAACACAAATTGAGTAATTAATTTGACAGGGGGTCCTCCCACCATCTCCTGTGTACAATCACACAATAACAATGAACAAATCAGTCCATGCTTAGTAATAGCAATTTTCTTTGTTTCAGTTATCATTGTGTTATCCTGCATAAATATTACACTCTTTGCAACTGCGATAATGGATGGTTCAACAATTATATTGATTTAGCTGCCTCTTTACTGTTTGATAAGTATTAGAGGATCATGACTGTAAAAATATAAAAACTTGTTCGTTGCTGTTGATAAAAAGGTCAATGCTTTGTTGTGTCTCTTGTATAATATAATGAAAATTGAATGTAACGCCTTTGCCTGTTAAAGAGGAAAATGTGTCTCACATCCTGGTGTTAGATGGTAGAAAGTTTTTAATTGTTTAAAATGTAAGCTGGGCATCAATATTTCTAATGTCAAATGATGCACCCATTACTCAGAGGGGCTGTGCTCTCAGTATTCCTTGGGGCAAACATATATAACTATATAACAATTACAGCACAGAAACAGGCCATCTTGGCCCTTCTAGTCTGTGCTGAACTCTTACTCTCACCTAGTCCCACTGACCTGCACTCAGCCCATAACCCTCCATTCCTTTCCTGTCCATATATGTATCCAATTTAATTTTAAATGACAACATCGAACCTGCCTCAACCACTTCTGCTGGAAGCTCGTTCCACACAGCTACCACTCTCTGAGTAAAGAAGTTCCCCCTCATGTTACCCCTAAACTTTTGTCCTTTAACTCTCAACTCATGTCCTCTTGTTTTAATCTTCCCCACTCTCAATGGAAAAAGCCTATCCACGTCAACTCTATCAATCCCCTTCATAATTTTAAACACCTCTATCAAGTCCCCCCTCAACCTTCTACGCTCCAAAGAATAAAGACCTAACTTGTTCAACCTTTCTCTGTAACTTAGGAGATGAAACCCAGGGAACATTTTAGTAAACCTCCTCTGTACTCTCTCAATTTCATTGACATCTTTCCTATAATTCAGTGACCAGAACTGTACACAACACTCCAAATTTGGCCTTACCAATGTCCTATACAATTTCAACATTACATCCCAACTCCTATACTCAGTGCTCTGATTAATAAAGGCCAGCATACCAAAAGCTTTCTTCACCACCCTATCCACATGAGATTCCACCTTCAGGGAACTATGCACCATTATTCCTAGATCCCTCAGTTCTACAGCATTTTTCAATGCCCTACCATTTACCATGTATGTCCTATTTTAATTAGTCCTACCAAAATGTAGCACCTCACATTTTTCAGCATTAAACTCCATCTGCCATCTTTCAGCCCACTCTTCTAACTGTCCTAAGTCTCTCTGCAAACCTATCTCATTATCCACAATGCCAGCTATCTTAGTATCATCTGCATACTTAGTAATCCAATTTACCACCCCATCATCCAGATCATTAATATATGTGACAAACAACATTGGACCCAGTACAGATCCCTGAGGCACACCGCTACACACTGTCCTCCAATCTGACACACAGTTATCCACCACTACTCTCTGGCGTCTCCCATCTACCACTGCTGAATCCATTTTACTACTTCCATATTAATGCCTAACGATTAAACCTTCCTAACTAACCTTCCGTGTGGAACCTTGTCAAAGGCCTTACTGAAGTCCATATAGACAACATCCACCACTTTACTCTCGTCAACTTTCTTAGTAACCTCATCAAAAAATTCAATAAGATTTGTCAAACATGACCTTTCACGCACAAATCCATGTTGACTGTTCCTAATCAGACTCTGTCTATCCAGATAATTATATATACCATCTCTAAGAATATTCTCCATCAATTTCCCCACCACTGACTGGCCGATAATTGCCAGGTTTACTCTTAGAACTCTTTTTAAACAATGGAACCACATGAGCAATACACCAATCCTCCGGCACCATCCCCGTTTCTAATGACATTTGAAATATTTCTGTTAGAGCCCCTGCTATTTCCACACTAACTTCCCTCAAGGTTCCAGGGAATATCTTGTCCGGACCCAGAGACCTATCCACTTTTATATTCCTTAAAAGCACCAGTACTTCCTCTTCTTTAATCGTCATACTTTCCATAACTACCCTTCTTGTTTCCTTTACCTTACACAATTCAAAATCCTTCTCCTTAGTGAATACCGAAGAAAAGAAATCGTTCAAAATCTCCCCCATCTCTTTTGGCTCCGCACATAGCCGTCCACTCTGATTCTCCAAGGGACCAATTTTATCCCTCACTATCCTTTTGCCACTAATATAACTGTAGAAACCCTTTGGATTTATTTTCACCTTACTTGCCAAAGCAGCCTCGTATCTTCTTTTAGCTTTTCTAATTTCTTTCTTAAGATTCTTTTTACATTCTTTATATTCCTCGAGCACCTCATTAACTCCAAGCTGCCTATATTTATTGAAGATCCCTCTCTTTTTCCGAACCAAGTTTCCAATATCCCTTGAAAACCATGGCTCTCTCAAACTTCCAACCTTTCCTTTCAACCTAACAGGAACATAAAGATTCTGTACCCTCAAAATTTCACCTTTAAATGACCTCCATTTCTCTATTACATCCTTCCCATAAAACAAACTGTCCCAATCCACTCCTTCTAAATCCTTTCACCTCTCCTCAAAGTTAGCCTTTCTCCAATCAAAAATCTCAATCCTTGGTCCAGTCCTATCCTTCTCCATAATTACACTGAAACTAATGGTATTGTGATCACTTGACCCAAAGTGCTCCCCAACACATACCTCTGTCACCTGTCCTATCTCATTCCCTAACAGGAGATCCAACACCGCCCCTTCTCTAGTTGGTACGTCTATGTATTGCTGCAAAGAACTATCCTGTACACATTTGACAAACTCCAAACCATCCAGCCCTTTTACAGGATGGGCTTCCCAGTCTATGTCTGGAAAATTAAAATCTCCCACAATCACAACCTTGTGCTTAATACAAATATCTGCTATCTCCTTACAAATTTGCTCCTCCAGTTCTCAGGCCCCATTAGGTGGTCTATAATACACCCCTATAAGCATCACAACACCTTTCCTATTCCTCAATTCCACCCAAATAGCCTCCCTAGACGAGTCCTCTAATCTATCCTGCCAGAGCACCACTGTTATATTTTCTCTGACAAGCAGTGCAACACCTCCCCCTCTTGCCCCTCCGATTCTATCACACCTGAAGCAACGAAATCCTGGAATATTTAGTTGCAAATCACACCCCTCCTGCAATCACGTTTCATTAATAGCTACAACATCATATTTCCAGGTATCAATCCATGCTCTAAACCCATCCACCTTTCTTACAAAGCTCCTAGCATTAAAATAGATGCATTTAAGAAACTCTCCACCTCCCACTCTCTGTTTATCCTTAATGGAGCAAACGTTGTTATCTTTTTCTTCCTTTTCCCCTACATCAACCTCCCCACTCCTAGTCTCCTTAATTTGATTCCCTCCCCCCAACCATTCTAGTTTAAAGTCACCTCAGTAGCCCTCGCAAATCCCCCCACCAGGATATTCATCCCCCTACGATTCAAGTGCAACCCGTCCCCTTTGTACAGGTCACCCCTGTGCCAATAGTGATCCGAATGATCCAAAAACATGAATCCCTACCTCCTGCTCCAATCCCTCAGACACGCATTTATCCTACATTTCATTGCATTCCTACTCTCACTGTCGTGTAGCACAGGAAGTAATCCTGAGATTACTACCTTTGCGGTCCTTTTTCTCAACTCCCTTTCTAAATCCCTATATTCTTCTTTCAGGACCTCTCCCCTATTCCAACCTATGTCATTGGTACCTATATGTACCAGGACCCCTGGCTCCTCTCCCTCCCACTTCAGGATCTCTTGGATGCGATCAGAAACATCCCAGACCCTGGCACCAGGGAGGCAAACTACCATCCGGGTCTCTGGACTTCGTCGACAGAATTGTCTATCTGACCCCTTAACTATTGAGTCCCCTATTACTACCACCCTCCTCTTCCGTTCCCTACCCTTCTTAACTACAGGGCTGGACTCTGTACCGGAGGCACGACCAGTGTTGCTTCCCCCAGGTATGCTGTCCCCCCCGCCCCAAACAGTACTCAGACAGGAGTACTTATTGTCAAGTGGCACAGCTAAAGCCACAGGGATACTCTCTATTACTTTATTCTTCCTATTCCCCCTCCTAACCCTGACCCACTCGTCTGCCTCCCGTGGCTCCGGTGTGACCACCTGCCTGTAACTTCTCTCTATCAACTCCTCATTCTCCCTGACCAGACGAAGGTCATCAAGCTGCAGCTCCAGTTTCCCAATGCGGTCTCTTAGGAGGTGCATCTCGACGCACCTGGCACAGATGTGAATGTCCGGGAGGCTGGGAGACTCCACTACCTCCCACATCCGGCACTGAGAACAACAAGCTGCCCTCACACTCATATTTCCCCCTCTCTTCAAATAACAGTGAAAAAAAAGAATAACCAAACCCTCTTCGCCTCGCCTGTTTCTGCCTAAGCCCATTTAGCCAAAGCCCTTAAGCCTTCACTCTGCTCCCGGCTCACTCTGTCACCCACAAACTACGCTGCCTGCTGTATGAGGCTCTGCTCCTTTTAAATCTTCCATGCTTCACTCCCCGACGTCGCACGCCTGCGCAGTCCTGCCTCTCTCAACGTCAATGAAAAAAACGGAAACATTCAAAAAAGGCTTCCTCTGCACTCCCGCTCCGATTTTCAGACTTCCTTCTCCGAATTATATCATATAATTACCACCATATCTTTATTCCCACAACTCCCTTGTAAGGCATCAGATAAAGAAAAAAAAACAGCTTTGTTTGTCAGATCCACATCAAAACATACAGTGAAATGCATCACTTGCGTCAAGTAGAATCTGCGTGGAATGCAATGAGCAGCCTGCCGTGCTTCTGGCACCAACGTAGCATGCCCCTAACTCATTGACCCTAAGCAGTACGTCTTTGGAATCTGGAAGGAAACCAGAGCAGCCGGAGGAAACCCACGGGGTCAAGGAGAAAATGTGCAAACTCCAGACAAACAGTGGTGGGAATCGAACCCCAATCTTCCACCTAGTGCAGTAACAGCAACGCACAAACATAGAACATAGAATAGTACAGCACAGTACAGGCCCTTCGGCCCACAATGTTGTGCAGACCCTTAAATCCCACCTCCCATATAAGCCCCCACCTTAAATTCCTCCATATACCTGTCTAGTAGTCTCTTAAACTTCACTAGTGTATCTGCCTCCACCACTGAATCAGGTAGTGCATTCCACGCACCAACCGCTCTCTGAGTAAAAAACCTTCCTCTAATATCCCCCTTGAACTTCTGACCCCTTACCTTAAAGCCATGTCCTCTTGTATTGAGCAGTGGTGCCCTGGGGAAGAGGTGCTGGCTATCCACTCTATCTATTCCTCTTATTATCTTGTACACCTCTATCATGTCTCCTCTCATCCTCCTTCTCTCCAAAGAGTAAAGCCCTAGCTCCCTTAATCTCTGATCATAATGCATACTTTCTAAACCAGGCAGCATTCTGGTAAATCTCCTCTGTATCCTTTCCAATGCTTCCACACCCTTCCTATAGTGAGGCGACCAGAACTGGACACAGTACTCCAAGTGTGGCCTAACCAGAGTTTTATAGAGCTGCATCATTACATCGCGACTCTTAAACTCTATCCCTCGACTTATGAAAGCTAATACCCCATAAGCTTTCTTAACTACCCTATCCACCTGTGAGGCAACTTTCAGGGATCTGTGGACATGTACCCCCAGATCCCTCTTCTCCTCCACACTACCAAATATCCTGCCATTTACTTTGTACTCTGCCTTGGAGTTTGTCCTTCCAAAGTGTACCACCTCACACTTCTCCGGGTTGAACTCCATCTGCCACTTCTCAGCCCACTTCTGCATCCTATCAATGTCTCTCTGCAATCTTTGACAATCCTCTACACTATCTACAACACCACCAACCTTTGTGTCATCTGCAAACTTGCCAACCCACCCTTCTAACCCCACATCCAGGTCGTTAATAAAAATCACAAAAACCTGCTACACTATCATGTCCTCTCACTCCACCCCCCCTCAGTGGAAAGACAAGCAGAAGACCACTTTCCACCAATAGGAAAAGAGGGTCAGCATTGAACACAATTGAATTAAATGTTTGCCCTGTTTCTTTCTTCACAGATGCAGTCTGACCTGCTGAGTATTTCTAGCATTCCTGTTTTCCATTTATATTTATCTACCAATTCTACGTTTAGAAAACTGTAAAATGGAATAGAATCTCTCACAATCTCAGAATTCTCCAAAGCACTTCTCAGTTGATAAAGTTTTCTGTATCACCCTTGTAATACAGCAGCCCAATTGCACACAGCAAGATCCCATAGAGATGACAAGATCATCAGTTACCGGGATGTTGCAAATGCCGGTCTGGATGAATAGATTTTCCATCTATTTGAGGGACATGAGGACCCCAGAGAAACAGAACAAATATAAATATCCAAATTAAGTTGACCAATAATTAAATAACTGTCTATAAAATGGCATTTCTGCCGGCATAATGCTCCCCCTCACACACAATACAGAAGCATAAATCGAGAGCACACGATAAAGCCTCTGTATCAGAATTACGCTTATAGTTACATACGATGCAGGGCACAAGTTGTAACCGTTGAGTAGGGCTGCCAACTTTCTCACTCCCAAGTAAGGGACCAAAGTAGCAGTCAAATACGGGACACTTGTGCTTACCCCGAGAAAGACTACCATGACCATGAAGCCTTGCGCGGGCACCTGTGTGCGCATGTGTGATGTGCACATACGTGACGTGCGCATGCATGTACGTGTTGTTTTTTTTCTACAAATCGGTTTTGGCAATCTTCCCGATTCAGTCTGAGTGAACCTACACTGTACATACATTATTTCTCCTCTATACAGGTTGTGTATTTATCATATCATTCCTGCTTTTACTATATGTTAGTGTTATTTTAGGTTTTACGTGTTATTGGTATGATTTGGTAGGTTAATTTTTGGGTCTGGGAACGCTCAAAAATTTTTCCCATATAAATTAATGGTAATTGATTCTTCGCTTTACGCCATTTCGGCTTACAAACCGTTTCATGGGAACGCTCTACCTTAGCAGGGGAAATACAGGACAAGGGTGGTCCCATATGGGACAAACCAATTTAGCCCATTATACAGGATGTCCCAGCTAGTACGGGACAGTTGGCAACCCTACCATTGAGTATATTCATAGTTTGTAACATTGGTTGAGGTCACATGAAGAAAATGATAAAAGGTTATTCTAGAGCTGAAATTAAATCTGCCGATTAACTCAGGCCCAATTCAGCCCACAACACACAAAGTTTGCCACTCAACCAATCACTGACGAAATTTCCTCCCTACATCACAATTGTCTTTCCATAATGATAACCAATCAGCTGATCGATAAGTATATGAAGCATTTCAGAAGGTACACTTCAATTAACAGCGCACTGATGATGTTTCCTCATGTGGTGATAAAATGTTTGCAAGTGAGTTGCAAAGATCAGAGAACAACTCAACCCAACCATCAACTGTCTGAGCTATACATTTTCCAAATCAAGCCCAATTCAGTATCTCCTTATGTAAAACATTCTCTACTTAGTTACCAGTAAATAATTTGTGCATTACTTACCTTAAAAATACAGAAACACATTGTCCTGAAATTTGTTCACCAAATTAAAATGATTCCACATGAAGTCTTCAGAAAATTACCTCATTGTTACAGAATCTAATTGCAATTGAGGATTTACATTTCTGACCCCTGTGCAAACAAGGATTTTGTGCATGTTGCTGGTATAACATGGACAATTGCATGCATTGTCTGTGGAGGGGAACGGCCCAATGGGGAAAGTGAACCTCATGAGAATTTAACATGAAGTCCCTGGAAAGATAGGGGAGGCGTTGGTGGGGGGCGGGGTAGTAATTTTTGATCCCTTGTGAGCTTCTACAGCATCAAAACCAAAACGTTCAAGTTGATAGATTGTAAGCATAACAATGAATAATTTGGAATATCTCTTCCTGAAGTATTCACAATTGGAATTGGCCTATTTTCAAAATGGTAATGACTTACATATTCATTGGCAAAATCCCAGTGAGAGATTACATGTACCTTTGGAATGCGTTCCCCTACAGTGATTATTCTATATTTCATATCAAGAATGAAGGCAGTACTTTTATCTTTTCTCTCTAACTTGTCTGAAGCTGTACTAATTTATTTTCATTGACGCACTTGCATAGTAATGTCTTTGTAGGGTTCGTCTGAAGCAATTAATAGCTTTTATAGGAAATAAGCTGTTGAATCTGAAGTGGGTGAAGTTCAGTACATAGTCATATACAAGAGCTTTCTTTAATCCTTCAAAGCCTTGGATTACCATGGTACTGACATCACTGAATGCTATTGTGAAATGTCACTTTAAGTACATATTAATGAATAAGACTATTTGTCCCACTCACATTAGTGAGGAGGCTATGTTGCATTCATGGCAGGACCACCAGACTTAAAAACAGTTACTCTCCCCATGCTGTAAGGCTGATCAAACCTCCACCCACTAACCCATTTCTGCACACCCCCAACACTCCTGTGCCTAGTGTCACTTTATGGACATACAAACAATCTACGTATGCATTCAAGCAAATTTATATTTATTGTGTTTTTAATTAGTATTGTGCTCTTTATCTTATTGTGCTGCATAGGATCTGGAGTAACAATTATTTGGTTTTCCTTTACACTTGTGTACTGGAAATGACATTAAATTGAATTTTGAATCTTGGGAAGGAGAAGTAGGGACTCCAGCTTTCACACAGTAGAAAATAACAGAAGATCTTGCAACTATATAATTTAAATGAATATTTTATTTATTTGTGGGCACATGGCCAAGTGGTTAAGGCATTCGACTAGCGACCTGAAGGTCGTGAGTTCGAGCCCCAGCTGAGGCAGCGCGTTGTGTCCTTGAGCAAGGCACTTAACCACACAGTGCTCTGCGATGACACTGGTGAAAAGCTGTATCAGCCCTTGCCCTTCCCTTAGACAACATCAGTGTCATGGACAGGGGAGACTTGCAGCATGGGTAACTGCTGGTCTTCCATACAACCTTGCCCAGGCCTGCGCCCTGGAGAATGAAAACTTTCCAGGTGCAGATCCATGGTCTTGCAAGACTAACGGTTGCCTTACTATTTTATTTATTTAAAATTAAGGACAGCATTGTTAATGAAAGATAACTCACAAGCAGGAAGTGCATACTCCCCCCAATACGAGTACAATGTTACTTCTTTGTTAATAATTTCAATTTTCATTATGTTTCAAAATAAACCCAAGCTAGAAATAAGCTACTGCTTTGAGCACATTTGGAAGCACTGAAAATGAATCCTAGTGATCAGAATTTATGACAATAATTGCCCCGGAAAGATAACCAGCACCTGCCAACCTCACCAACTATACTAGATACTTTGAGGACCACAGCAGGTCAGGCAGCATCTGTATAGTCAGAGGAGTGATTGGCATTTCATCAGGACCAAGAGTACAGAGGTGACAGAGGCTCACCCCTCTCTCTCCCCTCTTTATGCTCTCCATCGTCCCGCTGCGCTCACAGTCACGATGCAGAATCTCAAACTGAAAGCTGACCATCGCTCTGCTCCACAGATGCTGTCTGACCTAACGTCCTCCAGAAGTTTGCTTAATGCTGCAGATTCCAGTATCAGCAGTCTCCATAATATACACTTGTCCTTCTCTGTAATCGCTAGGATCGAAGTGTAACACCTCCTCAGATACTAGCCTGCAGCTTGCATTATTACATTTTTACTGCCGCTAAAACTATGTTAGGATGTCACCTTAAAACTACTTGTGAACGTTCCATAAGGATCATAATCTTCAATTGTGAGATTCAGAGAATGGCTTTCTTGGGATGTCCCGTCTAACAGTGCTGGTACTGGACGGCACTGTTGTGTTGAACTGTTTTCCAGCTCTTCGTCCTTCAGCTGCAACCTTGAGAGGCAACTCTTAAGGAAGCACAATACATGCGACAAGTTTCCAGCTGTAGAGGAGTGTTGTTGTTAATTGAATGTTTAGTGCTATGATGGAACAGGGGAATGAGAAAGCTCCCGGAAGGGCGTCAGACGAACCTGAACAGGCTGGCAAAGAATGGTTTGTGGAGGAATCCTGTCAAAACCACAGATAATCCTGCAAGAAGTAACATGACCTGATTTGATGAGTGTGAGTGCCTGGGTATTGAAGATGACTGCTATGCTCAGGGTTCCCCATGTGTGCTTTGCTTGTGGGACTGAGGAAAAGTGAACAATGTTTACTGTTCATGATTATGGAGCTCAGGTGACCTCCCCGATGCAGCAGGGAGCAGCGAACTATGAGATGTCGCAGAGATCAGAAGTGGTGGTAACCAGAAATAATCCTGAGGCCAGGAAGCAGAGGGTAATGTTGGCATTGACCTCTAGGTTCAAAGCAGTCTGGGCACACAAGTCCGGATTCAGCTACAGAAGGGCCAAGAACTCCATATGGACAAAGAAAGAGGTTTGAGTGCTTGTCTTTTAATTTGAACAGTTTCAGAAAAAGTGAAATTAGAAATACTGGGGGTTTTATGAGCACAAAGTCTCATTTTAGAGAACAGTGAGGTTGAAAATCTGAGAGCAGATAAATGTTGGGCATTGCACTATTGATGATATTATTTGTGGAGAATGAGTATTTCACTGGAAAATGAGAAGGTGGGTTATCTGACACAGGCAAAGGCACCAGAAATGGGTGCAACTTGATCTTCAACTCTGATTTTGAACAGCACAGCACTTTTCAATAAAACTCCAGTTAGCCTGCATCTGCAGGATTGCATTCAATACAGGTTGCCCCATTGTGGGAAGGATGTAGAGACTTTGGAGAGGATCCTGCCTGGATTAGAGGACAGGTTGTAGAAATGTGGCTTGCTCTCTCTGGAGTGACAGAGGCAAAAGGGAGACCTGATAGAAGTTCATAAGATTATGAGAGGCATTGATAGAGTAGACAGGAGTAACCTTCCACCCAGGTCAGAATGTTTAATAGCGGAGGGCAAGTGTTTAAGGTGAGAGGGGATAAATCCAAAAGAGAGATGTATGGAGAAAGTTTTTTACCCAGAGAGTGGGAATGAGCTGCCAGGGGTGGTGGTGGGGACAACAGAGGCAGATGCTTGATCGACTCATGAATAGTCAGAGAATGGGGAGAAATGGTCTTGTTAAGGCAGATGGGATTCGTTTAGTTAGGTATTTAATCACTAGTTTATTAGTTCAGCAAAGCCACGTCCTGCTGCTGTATTGTTCTATGTTTTCCACTGAAGTTACATTAAAGAATTTCTAGCTTTCCATTAGCTATAAATGTCACAGAGGTCCAAACGCACGCAAGAAATTATATTCCCTTTACCTTCCAGGATGCGTGTTTCTGACTATGATCAAAAAGAGATCTTGTGGGATATATCCATTTTAAAATAACAGTTCATTCGGTAATGAATTCCAGATTCCAAGCTGGAAAAAAACATTATAAGCCAACACACCGTAATGCATTTTATCATAAACAGGGTTTGGCTGGGGAGGAGGGATGGGCAAGTTTCGGGTGGGAGGGATGGCTAAGATGAAAGTCCAAATACATTTCTCTCCAGCATATTGCTCAGGTTTGCACTGTTCGGCTGACTTTTGGTCTCTTACAATGCATAAAATTAAAGGAAATGATGGAAAGCAAAAAAAAAAGCTCCAACAAAAGGAAGCTTAAATGCTAAAAATAATTTTCCAGATATATACTGTATGTTCATATCCAATATTATAGAAGTATTTCAGTTATTTCCAATCCAGATACATTAAAAATAGATTAGTACTTGGTGCCATCTAGTGGTCATGGACCTTCTTGCAAATAATTCATTGAAGTTACTGTATTTAATAAAAAATAGTGTAACTTTAAACTAAGGAATTAAGTAACTGCAATACCTTTCTCAAGCAGAGCAATGGGAATAAAATATTTTCCTAGACTCTATAAACTGTCATTTTCCAGCCCATGGCCACCTCCCTGCCTCCATTCCCTTTTAAAACCATGCTTGGTGATTCAGCACCCTTCAATTAAAAACTACAGAGGTAATTTGTTCCCGAATCACATCTAGTGTTTCTTCATAATCATTATTGCGGAGAGTGTTAACAATTTGGATTTTCTCTGAACAAGTGAAAATGCATAGACCGATGTTCGATGACTCTGGTGAGGTCAAGAGTTCACAGTACAAGAAATTACAGGTATTGGTATCGGTTTATTATCGTCATCTATACCAAACTACAGTGAAAAAGCTTGCCTTACATATTGTTTATACAAACCAAATCTTTGTACAGTGTATTGAGCAGGTAAAAGGTTAAGAATAGCAGTCAGAATAAAGTGTAACAGTTACCCAAAAAGTGCAGTGCAGGTGAACAATGAAGTGGAAGATCATAATGAGGTAGATTGTGAGGGTAAGAGTCCATCTTATCATATAAGAGGTTCATTCAAGAGTCTGATAACAGTGGGGTAGTAGTTATCCCTGACCCTGGTGGTACGTACTTTCAGACTTTCATATTTTTGGCCCAGTGGGAGAGCAGAGAAGTGAGAATGTCCGGGATGACTGGAGTCTTTAATTATTCTGGCTGCTTTTTTGGGGAAGAGAAAGGTATAGACTGAGTCCATAGAGGGAAAGCTGGGTCCTATGATGAGCTGAGCTGTGTCCACAACTCCCTGCAGTTCCTCGCAGTCATGTTCAGGGATAATCTGTTTGCACTCTGATAGAACGCTTTCTATGGTGCATCAATAAAGATTGGTAAGAGTCAACGGGGATCTGCCAAATGTCTTTAGCATTCAGAGGAAGTAAATGGTGTTGCTGAGGATTCTTGGCCGTGACATCAATATGGCTGGACCAGGACAGGCCCACATCTAGGAACCTGGAGCTCTCAACCCTTACAACCTCAACACTGTTGATATAGACAGGAAAATGCATGCTGTCTCCTCTTCTGAAGCAATGACTAGCTCTTTTGCTTTGTTGACATTGAGGGAAAGATTATGGTCATGACACCATGTCACGAAGCTATCTCCTTCCTGTCATTGTTATTTGAGATGCTGCTCACGAACGTGCTATCATCTTGTAGATGGGGTTAGAGCAAAATTTGGCCATGCGCTCATGAGTGAATTAAACTCCTGATATTCTCTTCAATGGATTTAACTAAATCATTCAAATATACTCATTATCTCGGTAGCTCACAACTGTTTTAAATGAAAACCGCACTTCTTCACTCTCAATGAAACTCACACCAACCCATAAATTCCTGATCACGTTACAAGCCATTCCTTTAAATCCAGGAATTCCAGGATGCTAACTGCTCCAAGGCTGGGAATGTTTTTACTTTGTCTGTGAACTCTGTGGCCACTTTATTAGGTACACCTGTAACCTGTTTGTTAATGCAAATATCTAATCAGCCAATCATGTGGAAGCAACTCAATGCATGAAAGCAAGCAGACGTGGTCAAGGTGTTCATTTGTTGTTCAGACCAAAACATCAGAATGGGGAAGAAATGTCATCTAAGTGACTTTGACTGTGGAATTTGACCATCTCTATTTCCTGAGGAGACTGAGGTCCTTTAACATCTGCCGGACGATGCTAAGGATGTTCTACGAGTCTGTGGTGGCCAGTGCTAACATGTTTGCTGTTGTGTGCTGGGGCAGTAGGCTGAGGGTAGCAGACACTAACAAAATCAACAAATTCATTCGTAAGGCCAGTGATGTTGTGGGGATGGAACTGGACTCTCTGATGGTGGTGTCTGAAAAGAGGATGCTGTCCAAGTTGCATGCCATCTTGGACAATGTCTCCCATCCACTACATAATGTACTGGTTGGGCACAGGAGTACATTCAGCCAGAGACTCATTCCACCGAGATGCAACACAGAGCGTCATAGGAAGTCATTCCTGCCTGTGGCCATCAAACCTTGCAACTCCTCCCTTGGAAGGTCAGACACCCTGAGCCAATAGGCTTGTCCTGGACTTATTTCCTGGCATAATTTACATATTACTATTTAACTATTTATGGTTTTATTACTATTTAATTATTTATGGTGCAGCTGTTACAAAAACAAATTTCCCCCGGGATCAATAAAGTATGACTATAACTATGACCATGGCTACTATGAATGATTGTTGTACCTGACAGGCAGGTAACGATAACTCAAAAGCATTACCAAAGTGGTGTACAGAAGAGCATCTCTAAATGCACATCACATTGAACCTTGAAGTGGATGGCTTCAGCAGCAGAAGACCACACCAGATTCTACTGCTGTATCTAATAAAGAGGCCAGTGAGTGTACATCACATCAATTTTATGGAAGACTCATGGACCTTCAGTAATCTTTACTGCAACTTCTAAGGTAGCCACAAACCCTAGACTGGAAACGTTAACTTTAATTCACACTTCAAAATAAAGTCACAGCATCGATACTTTCATCTATATTTATATACCAGTGAGATGAAAACAGCAACTATGGTAAGAAAGAGGGATCGGTCACTAACCAGAAATAGAAAGGTTACAGCAGATCATAAGAAAAGTACAGTATTGCCATTACTTTAATATCACATTCACTAGTAATGAAAGAACCAGAAGGATAAAATCACATATTAACAGAAGAGGAATAAATGCTCCTTCCATTAATCTCCAAAAGTGAACAAATATTGCCTTGTGAATTGGATGTAATGTATTCATTCTGAAAAAAATTGGTAGATGCATATGACATCTCATATATTGCGCACTCTCCCTGCCCAAAATCACTTCAAATTTCGGCATCAGAAATCACCTTTTGATCTTGCATACTCTAGAAAAAAACAAGCCTGTTCAATATTCTCTCTTGTAGCTTAATCTTTTTGATTCCAGTTTCTGTTACGTTAATCTGTGCTGTTCTAAACTTTCCATCGTACAAGGCTTAGAATGAGGACATTAGTCCAGGTGTGGCCAGTCCAGAGCTTTATATGACAGTGGAATAATATCCACCCATTTGTGCTCCAGTCCCATTGAGATGAAGGCCAAAATATTACATGCACTTAAATGCTGATGAAATTACTCCATGGAATATTGACTGATATTTCTATGAGAATTGGATTGAAGTGTCTGATATGATCTGTCTATGATTAAATGATTAAAATTAAATTCGACACAAATGACCACAACATTCTCCTAGAGTGCCTTGAGAATTGGGTTTCCCTCTCTGGTAGCACCCTTAATTGATTTTGCTATCTCAGAGAGAAAATGTTTCGTCTGTCAAGAAGACCATTTTTCTAAGAGATGATGTACTCAGGGAAATTGCCTTGGTCTCCTACTCTTCTGTAGGAGGAGATGCTTTCCGCAGGAGACATCATTGGAGAGTATAAACTTGATTTCCATAGTAATGCAGATGACTCACATTTGTATATCTTGGTCAAGCCTGATGGCGATAACACCCTATCTTGTCTGTCTCCTGGTATGGCTACAACAAACAAATAGATGAGCAATAATTCCCTAAAAACAAACAAAGATAAAACCGCAAGTCTTTTAGAATCAGATTTGAATTTTAATTCCCACATAAAGAAAGTGACGAGAGCAGCATTTCTACACTTAAGCAAGGTTGCTGAAAAACTAATTCACACCCGTATATCAAATCGAGTAGATTACTGCAATGCATTATTGACTAGCCTTCCGAAGCAATCTACTGAAAAACTTCAACTCGTTCAGTACGGCGCTGCTAGACTTTTAACTAAAATCAGGATGAGGGAGCAAATCACTTCCATCCTAACTGCTATGCATTGGCTTCCTGTATCTTTTAAAACTGATTTTAAAGCTCTCAATATTCAGAACCTGGAGTACATCACAGAATTGCTTTTGTTTTATAATCCTGCTCAAGCTCCCAGGCATTCTTCCATCAGATTCACTTAAATTTAAACAATCTCTCTCAAAAGAAAACAGGCAGGTCAGATTTTTTTACCTACGCTCCTAAACTGTAGAAACCCATTCCTAAAACTATAAGGGATGCAGACTCAGCCGCCACCTTTAAATGCCAGCTCAAAATCTATTTATTTAACCTTGCTTTTAACTCACATCATTTTTTTGTTTTATTTTTATGTTTTCACTCTATCACATTGTACAGCATTTTGAACATCATTTATATGAAATAAGTTATCATTATTATTAATCTATGTTAACATTAATGAACACTATTAAAATATTGATAAAGTGGGAATGTAGGTTTGTACCCTGTCTTTTCTACTTGTGATCATTAACTGGTTGCTCTTTCTTCTTGTAGTTGTTATTTTTATCACATAAACTATATTGGGTTATAAAACGGATGAAAACATAAATGAAATGAAAACATGCTTTTGAACTGTGATTTGAAGTTGTAGTTTTCAATCTGTGGTCTGCAACCAACATGGAAGTTATAGCAAAGATTATAGGATGTTCATGAAGTTTTCGTAAGACTGACATAATTCAGTTAGAAAATTCACAGATAAAGTGATCATATGACAATTCAGATAAGCCTAAATCTGGCTTTAGAGTGATTAACATCCCTAGGATTTCTCATGGTTCATCACAGAAGTGTCAAACTTTTAATTTGCATGGGTGGGGGTGGATTTAAACTAAGAATTACAGGGGATAGAAACCAGAGAGCCAGAAGAGTTTGTGGAGAGGTTGTGGAGACAGATGAAGCTGTGGAGACAGATGTTAAGACTTCAGATTAAAGTCAGGAATTGAAAGTTTGAGCATGGTGCAACTAATGTCCTGATCTGCATATTTCAATGCTAGAAGTATCATTGAAAAGGCAGTTGAGCTCAGGGCATGGGTCAACACCTGGAATTATGATATTGTCGCCATCAGTGAGACTTGGTTGTAGGAGAGGTGGAACTGGTGGCTCAATATTCTGGGGTTCCATTGCTTTAGATGTGACAGAGCGGGGGGGGATTAAAAGGGGAAGGGTGTTATTACTAGTCAAGGGAAGTTTCACGGCAGTGTTCAGTCAGGAAAGACTGGAGAACTCATCTAGTGAGGTGTTACGTGTGGAACTGCGGAATAAGAATATAAGACCACATTAATGGGGCTATATTACAGACCAGCAAACAGTCCAAAGGATTTAGGTGAACAAACTTGTCGAGAAATCGCGGATTGGTTCACGAAACATAAGGTTGTTGTCGTAGGTGATTTTAACTTTCCATGTATTGACTAGGAATCCCATATTGTAAAAGGACTAGATGGGATAGAGTTCATCAAATGTGTCGGGGAAGTTTTCTTAATCAGTACTTAGTAGAAGTCCCAACGTGAGAGTGTGCGGAACTTGATCTGCTTAGGGAATAAGACAGGGCAGGAGGCAGAAGTTTGTGTAAGTGAACATTTTGCATCTAGTGATCACAATGCCATTAGTTTCAAAGTAAATATGCAAAAAATAGGCCTGGTCTACAAGTTGAGATTCTAGATTGGAGAAAGGCCAAATTTGATGGTGTCAGATAGGATCTAGCAAGTGTGAATCGGGGCAGGATGTTTTCTGGCAAAGCCTTCAGAAATGAAATTCTGAGAATACAAAGTTTGTATGAGCATGTCAGAATAAAATATAAAGATAACAGGTGCAGGGAACCATGGTTTTCAAGAAATATTGAGGCCCTCATTAAGGAAAAAAAGGAAGTGCTTTGCAGGTATAGGCAGGTAAGAACAAATGGGGTGCTTATGAAGCACAGAAAATGCAAGTGAACACATAAGAAAGAAATTAGGAGAGCTACAAAAAGACATGAAGTTGCCTACCACAAAAGGTGAAGGAGAATCCTAGGGAATTCTATAGATATGCTGAGAGAAAAAGTATTGCAAGGGATAAAACTGGTCCTCCAGAAGATCAAAATGGTAATCCAACCATGGAGCCAAAAGAGATGGAGGAGATCTTAAATGGATTTTTTGCATCTATATTTACTCAGGAGATGGACACAGAGTCTATAGAAGTGAGGCAGCAGCAAGGTCATGGACCCTATACAGATTACAGAGGATGAGGTGTTTGCTGTCTTGAGGCAAATTAGGGTGGATAAATCCACAGGGCCTGACAAGGAGTTCTCTTGGATCCTGCGGGAGGCAAGTACAGAAATTGCTGGGGCCCTAGCAGAGATATTTAAATTATCCTTAGCAACAGGACAGTTACCAGAGGATTGGAAGATAGCCTATGTTTCTGCTGTTTAAAAAGGCTCTAAAAATAAAAATTATAGGCCAGTGAGCCTGACATCAATAGAGGGAAAATTATTAGAAAGTATGCAAATGGACTGGATATGTGAGTATTTGGAAAAACACAGACTGACGAAGAAAAGTCAGCATGGCTTTGTGTGTGGTCGGTCGTGTCTAGTCAATCTTACAGAGCTTTTCAAGGAAGTTACCAAGAAAGCTGATGAAGGCAAGGCAGCGGATTTTGTCTACATGGACAAGGCAAGACATTTGACAAGGTCCCACACGGAAAGTTGGTCAAGAAGGTTCAGTCACTCAGCATTTAAGATGAGGTAATAAATTGGATTAGACATCGACTTTGTGGGAGAAGCCAGAGAGTGGTAGTAGATGGTTGTCTCTCTGACTGGAGGGCAGGGATAGGTTCTGGGTCTGTTGTTGTTTATCAATGACCTGGATAATAATGTATTTAACTGGATCAGCATATTTGCAGGTGACATCGAGATTAGGGGTGTAGTGGACAGTGAGGAAGACTATCAGAGCTTGCAGTGGGATCTGTACCAGCTGGAAAATTGGGCTGATAAATTGCAGATGGAATTCAATGCAGACAAGTGTGAGGTGTTGCTCTTTGGTAGGACCAACCAGGTTAGGTCTTACACAGTGATTGGTACGGCACTGAGGAATGCGGTAGAACAAAGGGATCTGGGAATTTGAGTGCTAAAACATACAGTCTCTTATGCAACATAGTAAATTCTGAAAAGCCAGCAAGCAAGGCATTTGCCAAAATTGTTGAAATATTACAAAATCATTTGAGCCCAAAACCTCTAGTAATAGCTGAGAGATATAGATTTCACAAAGGGAATGAGTCAAAGGATGAAAGCATTTCTGAATACATTACAGAACTGCACAAACTTTTCCAAAATTGTGTCTTTGGACATAGGCTTTCTGATGCATTAAGGGACAGGCTTGTATGTGACCTATATAGTCAAAACACTCAAATGAGACTACTATCAGAGTGAGACCTAACCTTAGAATGGGCGGTGACCATTGCGACATCAATGGAGACAGCAGCAAAAAATGTATCAGAACTACAGAAAAAGAGTTTAGAATGTGAAATATGCAAAGTGTCCCTGAATGGTGCAAAGAGCCAAAAATGTTATCGATGTGGCAAATGTTCCAATGATGCCAATGACTGTTGGTTCAAAGAAAAAGTTTGAGGAAAGTGTCACAGACAAGATCAGACAAAAAAAAGTTTGCAAGTCTGAAAAATAGCTCAACCGAAGAGTAAAAACACACGGAGTGAGAAGTTTTAAACACAAAACGAAACAAATGCATAAAGTGACTGAATATGAAACTAAATCAAACAACACAGAGTCTGACAAACATGAGCTGTCATGCCTAGAACTGCAGAGCATTAGTGAAGCAGATCACAAAATCATATGGATCACAACACGTGTCTGGTGTAAAACTAAAAATGGAGCTGGATACAAGGCCAGCTTTGTCTATAATTTCAGAGGCTGATTACAACAGACTGTTTTCTAAGCTACTATTAGAAAAGATCTTGGTGATGCTATAGAGCTACACAGTTAAAAAAGTGTCTCCAAAGGCAAACTGAAAGTGAATGTGGAGTACAGAGGCTAAACACAGCAGTTAGTGCTTTGTATATTGAAAAGTGGAAGGCCAGCATTTTTCGGACATGAATGGTTGAGAAAAATCCAACTAGACTGGCACACAATCAAAACTCTCAATCTGTCATCAACAGCCCAAATGGTAGCACTAACCAGAGACTGTCACAGCTGCTTAATGCTAACGAGAAGGTGATTGGTAAACTCAAAGTAATGAAGGCCAGAATTGAACTGGATGAAGCAGAAACAGCAAGATTTTGTAACGCCTATCCAGTACCTAACGCACTGCGTCCTGAACTGAATGCTGAACTTCAGAGCTTGGAGGCATCTGGCATTCTCTCCAAGGCTGAGTGGAGTGATTGGGCCATGCCCATTGTTCTGGTGATCAAGAAAGGGAAGGCGGAGACTTCAAAGAGTTGAAGAACCTTGGTGCTGCATACTGTGCAGTATTCCCTGCCATGAAATGAAGACATTTTTACATCTTTGGCAGGCGGAGAGGGGTTTTCAAAGATTGACTTCTCTCAAGCCTATCTACAAATGGAGATCAAGGAGCCAAGCAGGAATTTTCTCACAATCAACACTCACAAGGAACTGTTCCAGTATAATCATCTCGTCTTCAGAGTCACATCAGCTCCAGCAATTTGGCAAAGACCAATGGACCAAGTGCTCCAAGATATCCCAGGGCACAATGTTACCTTGATGACATCATTGTGACCGGTAAAAATGATGAAGACCACCTCCAGAACCTTTGTAAAGTGCTTACCAGGCTGAGTAAGCATGGTCTGTGCACAAAGAGAGAGAAATGTGAGTTTTTCAAGAATGAAATCTCATATAGTGGACATGTCATTGACAAGCATGGCTTACATAAGCCACAAGAGAAGATTGAAGCAGTGCTACAGGCACCCAAATCAGAAGATTTGTCACAACTCAGGTTGTATTTGGGCCTCCCAAAGCTTGCCGTAGTATTGCATCCATCGAACGCACTGTTGCAGACAGGAGCAAAGTGGGAATGGTCAGAAAGATGTGAAAGAGTATCCAAGAAAACAAGGAGACTAATAACAACAGATGAACTACTCACCCATTATGACCCATCAATGCCCGTCAGACTGGCATGTGATGCATCCCCTTGTGGCATTGGAGCTGTTTTCTCACTTACTATGAAAGATGGATCGGAACATACAATTGTATCCGCTTCACTGTTGAGTGAAGAATGCAGCTACGCACAGATCAGCCGAGAAGCCCTTAGTCTAGTAAGGGAAATAAAGAGGTTCCATCACCATCTCTACAATCAAAAGTTTACTCTAGTGACAGACCACCAGCCCCTTGGGTCCATTGTCAATCCCAGGAAGGGAATCCCAGTGATGCCTGCTACTCAGTTGTAATGTTGGGCACTTTTCCTGGGTGCCCACTCTTATGACATAGAGTTCAAGGGTACCAAACAACACAGCAACACTGACAGCTTGTCCTTCCGCTGTTGACAACTAAAGAAGAAAACTCTTCACTCTCTGACCCAGCAGAAGGGTTCCACAGAGCATTAGTGAACCAGCAGCCAGTAACAAATTCTGAAATACAAAGAGAAACAAGGAATGATCCAAAATTGACAAAAGTTTATAAAATCACCATAACACATAAAAGTTGCTGGTGAACGCAGCAGACCTGGCAGCATCTCTAGGAAGAGGTACAGTCGACGTTTCGGGCCGAGACCCTTCATCAGGGCCAGCAACTTTTATGTGTGTTGCTTGAAATTCCAGCATCTGCAGATTTCCTCGTGTTTGCGTTTTTAAAATCACCATACTGGGATGGCCAGCTCATGGTAATCTTATGTTTCCAGAGTTCTCAGTGAGACGAGACCAACTGTCTGTATGTCAAAAAACCCTGAAGTGTGGATCTCGAGCTGTGGTTCCTTCTAATCGGCGCTCCAGGGTGTTAGGGAATCTGCATGAAGGACACCAGGGTACAGTCAAAATGAGGAGTCTTTCCTGGAGCTACATGGGGTGGCTGGGAATAGATAGCCAGATTGAAAACTTGATCAAAAGCTGTTTCAGGTGCCACAACTTTCAAAGTGGACTCCACAGGCATGTTTACTCCCATGGGAGTGGCCTTCTTCACCATGGCAAAGAGTGTATATTGAGTTTGCTGGGCCATTCATGGACTCCATGTTTCTGATCACTGTGGATGCTCATTCAAAGTGGCTGGAGGTTATACCAATGAAGTCAACCACCTCAGCAAAGACTGTCTCCACTCCGAGGACTATCTTTTCCAGAAATGGCTTATCCAAACAGATTGTGAGTGACAATGGACCATAATACATGTCAGAAGAGTTCAGACTATTCAAGAAGAAAAATGGCATCAAACATTTCAAGTCAGCTCCTCACCACCCAGCAATGAATGGGTTAGCTGAAAGGTTTAGATTATGAAGACACGCAGTCCTCTTTTATTGTCATTTGGTAATGCATGCATTAAGAAATGATACAATATTTCCTCTGATGTGATACCACAAAACACAGGACAAACCAAGACTGAAAAACTAACAAAACCACATAATTAGAACATATAGTTACAACAGTGCAACAATACCATAACTTGATGAAGAACAGTCCATGAGCACAGTAAAAAGTTCAAAGTTTCTCAAATGTCCCACATCTCACGCAGACGGGAGAAGGAAGAAAAACTCTCCCTGCCATGCCCAACCACAGTCCGACTCTGAGTCGTCTGAAAAATTCGAGCTCCGATCAGCCCTCCGACACTGAGTACTGAGCACCATCTCTATCTGAACGATTTGACCTCAATCTCGGTCACCAGCAGCAGGCAAAGCTGGGGATTTTGGGGCCTTGTCTCCGGAAGATTTCTCGATTGCGCAGTAACAACGGCAGCGAACTGGCATTTCAGAAATTTCTCCAGATGTTCCTCTGTGCTTTCACGTCTGTCTCCATCAAATCAGAATTGTCCACGGCCTCTATTTAACAGATACGATATCATTTTCACTGGGGGGGGCAGCGTGCGCGTGGCGTGCTGCTGTCTCCTCCCCCTGCCGATTTCTTGTCCAGACCTTCAAGAAATCTATTAAAGCTATGTAAAAGGAGGCCATTTCTCTACAGCACAAAGTAGACAACTTCCTTTTTGTATATCGGAACTCTGTTTAAGTAACAACAAATCAAACATTTGCAATGCTGTTCATGAGCGGGAACCTGAGATCTCACATAGAGCTCCTGAAACCAGATCTACGGAGAGAAGTGCAGAATAAATAGTTCCCAAGTGAATCAGCAAGGAGTTTTGACGTTCGACAATATATCGTAGCTCATGAATACTGAGAAGACGAGTGGTGACCCGGTAGAACGGCTATAAGAACTAGAACACTGATGTACACAGTGGATGTTGGAGATCAGATATGGAGATGTCGTGTGGACCAAATACTGGATTCGCAGCCAAAGATCACATCTGGGTTGTCTGCGTTCAACAAGATGGACACATTCAATCCACAGGATTTACTTGTCAGTGATGATCATGTCACTAACAGCAACATGACACTTGCAACAGAGAAAACTGACTTTGAGAAGACACCTCTCAAATCTGATTCCACTCCACAGGTCCAGACGTGCTATCCAGAAGGAAACAGAGGGCCACCTAAAAGACTGGGTCTTTAGTAAATTGAAATTGGTTATGGACTGTTATTTAAGAAGAAAATGAATGAACCAAACACTGTTCTTGTCAAAGCATGTTTATTTGAATATCATTTGTTCAAGTGAAATTGAATGTTTTGTTACTCTTACAGTTTTATGTTACATTACTCTAAAGGGGGAGTGTAATGTATGGATCTATTTCTTTTAGTGCAATGATTCCCCTTAGCACTAACCATTGACTGATAACTTACACATGCACATTGATTTGTTGCTCTCTCTGCTAAGTGAGTATGCATATTAACTTCTACAGTGTGTCTTTATTTACTTCATATGTCATTGTACTGACATAATAATGTTGAAGTTGTATAAGACATTGTTGAGGCCAAGTCTGGACTATTGTGTGCGGTTTTGATCACCAATCTACAGGTCAGATGCAAATAAGGCTGAAATAGTACCGAAAATTTTACAAGGCTTTCGCCGGATCTGGAGGACCTGTTCTGTGGAAATATTGAATAGGTTAGAACTTTATTCCTTGGAACATGGAAGATTCAGAGGAGTTTTGATAGAGGTATGCAAAATTATGAGCGGTATAGACAGGGTAAATGCAAACAGGCTTTTTTCCACTGAGTTTGGGCGGGACTCCAACTAGAGCTCATGGATTAAGGGTTAAAGGTGAAATGTTTAAGGGGAACATGAGGAGAAACTTCTTCACTAGGATGGTCATGAGAGTGTAGAACGATCCGTCAGCGTAAGGGGTGCATACGAACTCAATTTCAACATTTAACAGAAGTTCGGAAAGGTACATGGATGATAGGATTAGGGTGGCCAATGGCCCCGGTGCAGGTCAACGAGAGTAGGCAGTTTAAATGATTTGGCAAGGACTAGATGGGCCAAAGGGCCTGTTTCTGTGCCATACTTTTCAATGACAGCTGTTATGTTGAAATATCTGGGTGCTGGACAGTGCTAGGAAAGATTAGACTCAGTTTCAAATATTCCATTCATTTCAGTAACAAGCAACAAATACAAGAATGTTTTTAAGTTTTTGATAATTTGTATTCTTGTGAATTAGATATGGCAAAAAATAAGTATTTTTTTCTACTGTAATTAAATGTTTTTATAATTTTAAAGTATAATCATTTTAAAAACCAAAGACAGCTGCTAACATTTCAAACCCACAAACGTGTGATATACAGATGATAATGATTTAGATCCAAGGTAAACTGCAGATGTATCACTAAGCTATCACCATGGCATGCACTTTGATAGTTCAAATGTCCTTCCTGGCACTGCGCAGCCAATGGCGATCAGCGCAGTTGTGCCCTGTTGCATGCCGGGAGTTGTAGTCCAACTTTTTGAACGGACCAGAACGCCTGGAATGGCTTGCTGTAGGCGCGCATGCGCATAACCAGTATTAGTAGGCGGATTTCGAGCGTCTTCTGTTGCTAATGGTAACGGGAGGTGTAACTGACGTCGGAACAGAGGGGCGGGAATAACTGGTAGACGAGAGATAATAGAGGAACGGGGTGTTAACTATTCGGTGCTCGGAGTTTAAGTTAAATATCAACTTTGGTTCCAGATGCAGTTTGGGGACAGAATGTCGAGGGGCAGGTTTATTATCACCTTCATTAAAGGCAAACACAAAAGTGGGAAGGAAGGGGAAGCCCATGAGGAAAAGAAAGAATATTCCTGTAATTTTGGAGAAGAAATTGAAAGAGCTGAGACCTCCACCTCTATCAACTCCAGTGTATCAGGTGGGCTCTTTTAGGCATATTTATGTCAGCAAATATACTGACTTTTCGCTTGGGTACCAACCTTGCACTTGAGAGCACCAGTCAGTTGAAAATTCAGACTCCCCTCCAGAGGCTTGAGCATTAAATTAGTATTGTACAGTATTCCCTGTACGATACCCATCACTTGGCGGAATGTTACACTGAAACTCCTTGAATAACGTTAAAAGAGTTCACTGTGTTGCTTTGAAAGAGAATGGTGACCTGGTCATTTTTTGGCATCAGCCCACGTTGCTTAAAATGGATAACTTCACAGCATATTAAGCCAATAGTGCTTATAGTTATTTAGTATGCAAAATTAAACCAATTTCTGGCCATCTTGTGTGCAGTTTAACATTGATATTGGAAAATTATAATCTGAAAAGCTTCCTTCTGTCCTGATATTCTAAAGATGGCATTTTGCTTTCTGATTTACCATTCCAATTTATTAACGTGACCATCTTTATTTCAACTAAACCAGTTATTTGGTTCTGATGCTTTTAAGTGTCATTTCATCAGTACCTAATTATTGCCTGATATGTTAATCTTTTAAAAAATCTTTGTCTTTCCATTTCTGGTCTTTCTGTCTCTAGTTTGCTTTGTATGCTCAATATTGTGTTCCCTAATCTAATTTAACATAGCCTGGTTCAAAGTTGATGATGCTTATCAATGATTCTTTAAACTACTTCGTTTAATAGGATACAGTGTTGCTAGCAATATTAATTTAGGATTCATATTTTCTGAAGCTGATGCTGTACTTTGCTGAAACTGAGCTGAATGTCTGCTCAAATGCTTGAATAAGCAAATGACTGAGCAGGAAAATCCATCCTATTATGTTTTAAGGTTATATGTACCTGCTCTATCTATCCTGTCCTTTGTGTTTGTCTGCATAAGTGATTTGATTAAAATGCCTCTTGTTTTGGACATGCTATGATCTTGAAGGGGGCTGTATTTTCTGCCGTTTCGTTCACATCAGTCTAACACATGGGCCAAGTGTGTCCAATAGCTGTTCATTATCTGAACTCCCTATACATCTGACCCTATGACAGCCATTTGTGCTGGATATTTTCCAGAGTTTATTCTGCTTTGATTGTCTTGTTGCCTGGTGCTCTTAAAGAGAATGAAATTGACCAAAAGAGCTGAGTATATAATAAACTAGTTATATGCAATTATAACTCCAATTAGTACATTTTGTAGTTTAAATTGTTCTTAATTATCTTTGCTTATGGTGTTATAATCTTACAGAAATATTTTTGTTTGAAAGCTTACAATCTAAAAATGTAAACTATTTAATTTACACATTCTCTGCTCAGGCAATGGCTATTTTGTTTCTTTTGTAGGTTCAGGTATTTGGACTTCAGAAATTTCTCAACAGATTTATTATATTGAAGTAAAACTATTGCAGTATAGTTTTTAAGCATGTTTTCAATTATTATATCTGTATTTCATGTCTGGTCTGAAGGATATTTGAACGAGATCTTTGAAGGATGTTTGAATGACATCTTTAAAGGAAGAAGATATTTTGTTTGTTGAAAATATGACTGAAAGGCCTACATAGAGTTGAAAGGTTGTTTCCAGTAGTGGAGAGTCTAGGACCAGAGGGCAGACATCCCACCTCTCCCGGAAGTTCCGGGAGATTCCCGCATATGAATAATGGCTCCCTGATGCCCGCAAATTATATACAATATCACAGAAATCAATTTTTTGAGAGCGAGTGAGGGAAAGCAAGAGAGAGAGCGCGTGCGCGAGGAAGAGCGAGAGCAAGCAAGCGACCAGGAGAGAGAGAGAGCGCGCCATGGCAGAGTGTTCCAAAAAATATATAAACGTACGTCACCCCAGACTACCCTAAAGTGTACCCCTGCCTAATAGGGGCCAAAATAATGACAGTGTTGCTCGCTGCACTGTTTGCAACAGTGACTTTTCTATTGCCCATGGTGGGTTAAGACTGTAAAGGACGTGTTGAGGTGAGTTTGACAGGTGTCATTCGTTCATTAGCATAGCTAATGTTATTTAGACTAGCTGGCCAGCTGATAAGGAGCTACTTTATTGCAGACATCCCACCTTTCCCGGAAGTCTCCCGCAAATTGATGGTGCTACCTCCCTGAAATGAGTTTTTACAGGGTGGGATGTATGAGAGGGCATTGCCTCAGGGTAAAAGGGCATCCCTTTAGAACCAGAAACAAGGAGGGTGATAAATCTGTAGAAATCACTGCCACAGATGGCTGTAGAGGCCAAATCATTGAGTATATTTAAAGCAGAGGTTGATGGGTTCTTGAGTCATAAAGATATCAAAGGGAAAAGGCAGGAGAATGGGGTTGAAAGGGATAATAAATCAGCCCTGATGGAATGGCGGAGCAGACTCAATGAGTTGAATGTCCTAATTCTACTATGTATGTGATTTATGATCTTTAAAATGAGAAAGAGGTGTTGCAAAATTAAGGAAGGAGTCCATTACTGGGCGTAAGAACCAAGAAAGGAATAACCGCTCTTTTGTGAGTGTGTTACAGGTCTCCTATAGTCAATGAGAGACCCAGGAGTAGATATGTGGACAAATCACAAATCAGCTGTGCAAAAATAATAGGGCATTTCAACTCTCCTATATTAACTTAATAGCTTATCATGAGAGGCTTAGATGCAGAATTTTTCAAGTACTTCGAGAAGAGTTTTTTTAAGTCAGTACATACTGTAGATGGTCATATCTGAAAGGGGTCAGTAGTGGGTCTAATCTCTATGGGAGTATCAGTGGGAGATCACTGAGACTGTGATCTTAACTCTTAGTTCAAGGTTGTTACAAGAAGGCCAGGATTAGCCTAGAAGTTGAGATTCTGCATTTGAGAGCGGGGATGGCGGCAGGATGGGGGTGGGGGGGAACGCGGAAGGGGATGAAGGTTGAGGCTCATTGCAATGCAATAAGTCAGAGTGCCAAATGGCTTAGAAACATTTACCTGCAAGTAAATCTGGCAGCATATAGCTAAATCAATCCAGTCAACAGAGGGTGAATCAATGTGAAGCCTTCAGAAATATAGCTACAAGAGTTCAAGGTAGACATTCTTCAGTTGTGGGGAAAGTCACAGTCAACAGCTCTGAAGAACCTTGAAAGTTGAGGAACATTAAGGTTTGAATAAAGAGATGGGGAAAAGGTAACCTGGATTAGGTATGAAAATTGGAGACAGTCAAAGTATCAAAATATCAAAATCAATGTAAAGTTTATTATCAGAGGACATGTATGTCACCATGTACAACTCTGAGATTAATTTTCTTGTAGGCGTACTCAATAAATCTACAGAGTAATACCATAACAGAATCAATGAAAGACCACCCAACTAAGGCATTCAACCACAGTGTTGAGGACAACAGACTGTGCAAATACAAAATGATGAAATAAAAATAAATAAATAAGCAATAAAGATCGAGTGAGATGAAGGGTCCTTGAAAGTGTCTGTTGATCGTGGGAACATTTCAATGATGAAGCAAGTGAGTTGAGTGAAGTTATCCCCTTTGGTTCAAGAGCCCGATGGTTGAGGGATAATAACTGTTTCAGAACCTGGTGGTGTGAGTCCTAATGGCAGCAGCGAGAGGAGAGCATGTCCTAGATGATGGGGGTCCCTGATTATGGATGCAAGTTTCCCGCAACAGCATTTCACGTAGATGTGCTTAATGGTTTGGAAGGCTTTACCCATAGTGGACTAGTCCGTATACATTAATTTTTGGAAAAATTTTCGTTCAAAGGCATTGATTTTTCCATACCAGACTGTCAATATACTCTCCACTACAAATCTCCTTTGTGTGTTGCTGTTGGAAGTTTGACCTATGTTTGTAGAGAACGTGAAAACTGGTGTGTTGGGGTAGTGAGGAGAGTAGTCTTCGGCTACTGATGAGTTGTTAAGGTGGCAGAGAAAAGGCAGATGGAAGTTAATTTTGAAGAATGTGAGAGGATGCATTTTGAGAGGAATGATAAGGCCAGGATATGCACAATAAATTGTACAACCCTTGAGAATGCTGAGGAACAGGGTGATGTTGGTACATAGGCCAAGAAACCCTAAAGGCAGCAATATAAGTGATAAAATGCTTAAGAAAATATGTGGTATTCTTGCCTTTGTTAGACAGGGTATACAATATTAGAACAGGCAGGTTATGCTATATTCTATTGACCACATCCAGAATACTGTGTTGTAGTTCTAGTCATCAGAGTGTACAAAGGATAAAATTGCACAAGAATATTCACCGAGGTGTTGACTGGGATCTTGGGATCAAGCAATTCAACTATAACAAGAGATTGATTTTCATTGGTCCCAAGAACACAACTATTGTTGGCAGAATTTCAAACGGTACAGGTGTACAGGAGCGAGATATATCAGCTAGTTGAGTAACGCTGCCGCGACAACTTTGCACTCAACATCAGTACTGCTTGTGGACTTCAGAAAGGGTAAGACGAAGGAACACACACCAGTCCTCATAGAAGGATCAGAGCGGCTATATTTTATTAGGCTGTATTTGCTTTCTCTGGACCAAAAAACATTGAAGTTTAAGGTCAGAATCAAAATCAGGTTTAATATGTCATGAAATATTTTGTTTTGTGACAGATGTTCATTGCAATACATAGTAAATTGCAAATTCCGATAAGATAATAGTGAAAAAGAGAGGTTTCAAAGGTACATTTAATGTCAGAGAAATGTATACGATATACATCCTGAAATGCTTTTTCTTCACAACTATCCACAAAAACAGAGGAGTGCCCCAAAGAATGAAGAACAGTTAAATGTTAGAACCCCAAAGTCCACCCCCCAACTCACCCCCTCCGGTGTGTAAGCGGCAGCAAGCAACAACCCCCCCTCCCCCGACTGGCAAAAAAAAGCATCAGCACCTGCCACCGAGCACTCAAGTGTGAACAAAGCAACAGCAAAGACACAGACTTGCAGTTACCCCAAAGATTTTGCGCTTCACCCGGTATTCGACATACCACAGGCTCTCTCTCTCTCCCTAATAAGGGAGAAAGAGATGTCTCCGTTTCACAGCAAGAGGGGAGACATAACAAACAACTTGTTGGTTTACGATGTTAAAAGTCCGTTGCATCGCTTTTTTCAAGCTTTGTGCCCAAAGATCTCAGGTCTCTGGGCACACAGCCATAGATATTTCAACTCCCCCAATGACACACGGATCTCCTGCCATGACACCGACCTTCGATTCACCTGTCTCCAGAGCCCCGAGATCCGAGGCCTCCAAAGTCGAGCTGAACTTTTAGGCTGAGCCCTTGGCGTGTCGAACGAAGGCCAGTTATGAAACCCCGAGAGCGGGTCTCATACCCGCAAAGAACCATAATCAGCGTGTAACTCCAGGTCAGGGTCTTCAAAAGAACCCTGAAAGGGAAAAATAGAAATATTAAAGATGGAAATAGAGCTGTTTTCAAAGATGCAAGCAAAGGAGTCACCATTTAGCGCCATTATCACTTTGCTCCACCCCTCATGGCCTCAACAGCAAAGATAAATGGGTTCCTTGTCCATTTAGAAATCTTATGGCAGTGGGGAAGAAGCTGTTACTAAAGTGTTGAGTGTGTGCCTTCAGGATCTTGTACCACCTCCTTGATGGTAACATTGAGGGCATGTCCTAGGTGATGGGGGTCCTTAATGATTGATGCTACCATCTGAAATTCTGTCAATAATAGTTGTGTCGTCAGCAAATTTATAGATGGCATTTGAGCAGTGCCTCGCCACTTAGTCATGGGTCTAGGAGAGTAGAGCAGTGGGCTAAGCACACATGCTTGTGGTGCGCCAGTGTTGATTGTCAGTGAGGTGGAGATATTATTTATGAACCACACTTCCGGTGAGCATGTTGAGGATCCAGTTGCAGAGGGAGGTACAAAGGCCCAGGTTTCGGAGCTTGGTGATTAGTATTAAAGGTATGATAGTGAAAAATGTGCTGCTATCAATGAATAGCAGCATGATTTAGATATTGCTATTGCCCAGATGATCCAAGACCAAGTAGAAAGCCTGTGAGATTACATAATCTGCAGCCCTATTGTGGCAATAGGCAAATTTATGCGGATCCAGGTCCTGGTTTAGGCAGGAGTTGATCCTGGCCATGACCAACTTCTCGAAGCACACAGTAGATGTGACTACACCTGGGAGACAGTCCTTGAGGCAGCTCTTCCTGCTCTTCTTGAGCACTGGTATGATTGTCACCCTTTTGAAGCAGATGGGAACCTCTGACAGTAGGTGTCCTTGGACACTCTCGCCAGTTGATTGGCACAGATTTTCAGTGCCCTACCATCTACACCATTACAATCTTGATGCCTTGTGAAGGTTAGCCTTCATGTAGGATATTCTGATATCAGCCTCTGAGACAGATTACAGCATCACCAGAAATATACAAAACTCTAAACAAGATAATGTAGACAGAGAGAAACATTTCTCCTTAAAATATCTACTGTATGACCTGAGGGTACAGGTTACTGGAAGGGCTAAAAGTTTTAGTAGGATTAGAGGAAGAACTTTTGATCAACCAGAGGAGAAACCTGGAACACATTTCACAAGGATTTGGTGGAGAATATGTTAAATTATATATTTAGATGAGTAATTGAAATGCTATGGGTGGAGTGCTGGAAACTGTGATTCATGTAGATACATTCTAAATGCCCAACTAGACCCAGTAGATCAAAGGGCATATCTCCATGCTCTACGACTTGTCATTATCTGGGCATATTGCAGCCCCAGATTCAATTTTGAAATCAATTTCAGATGGCCAGTCTTTACTGTTTTTGTCAGAACTAGCCTGTTGCAATGTAAAGTCATCCATCTGTGATATTAATTCAGTTTTTCTCTTTTCACAGATACTACCTGACTTGCTGAACATTTATAGCATTCTCTTTTATTTCAAATACCCATCAGTACTGCACCTCATGGTTCCAGTATTTTTTCTTCTCCAACAACTACTGCCATCTATCTCTCTCAATTTGCAATCCTTCCAACCTAACTACTGTGATTAACAATTATTCATCACCCTCTCTCAGATAGTATCTATGACATTTAGATTCCTTCTACGTCCCCTTTACAACTTAAAACGAGGCCAAATTCTCACTTTACCAATTTTTAAGGAAAGTCGTCATCCTGAAATATTAACATTGCTTCTCACTTCACTGATGGTGTCTAATCTCTTGAATATCTAATATTTTCTGTTTTTATTACTTGGGTGATTAAACCCCACACATCAAATTAATTTTAAGAGATCACAAATTTCTTCATTTTAGTTAAAGGTGACTTGATAACTTGCTCATACCTCATTCAACAAGGTATAACATTTTCACTTTTTTATGGCAAGGAATAGTGCATAATAAGTTATGATTCATTTCAAATTGTTGATCGAAGTACCTTGCTATCTATCACTAACATAAGTTACTATCAAGTGCAGAGGTGAGTTATTGTCACTTTCAATGTAATGGAGGTTGGTCCTGACAGTTTTGTCATTTTCTGCAAATACCATACCCTGAGTTAAAATGGATTATCATTGATTTTGACCTAACCAGCTTTTTAAACTGAAGTTGGTCAGAAAAAGAATTCAATGATAAGGGAGGGAGGAGGAATGGGGAAGCTGCGCATTGGTGGTGATATACCATTTATAGATTATTTGTGTTTTCAATTAAATATAGAGATAAAGCCAATATTAATATTGTGTGTTGCTCATTTTCTAATGACTAATTTCAGTAAAGAATTGTTTTTGCCTCTACTCTGATCAAATTTCAAGTTAATATTCTACTAAAGATATATTAAACTTTTAAATTTTCATCGTTTTAATTTAAAAGAAACGATGTCGTAGAATTGTTTCTGAGGAAACGTTATCAAGTTCAGGAAATTAACAGCAGAGGGCTACAACTAAATTTTGCTGAGAAGTGCAACACTATTTAGATTAGATTAGATTAGATTAAATTCAACTTTATTGTCATTGTGCTAGGTACAGATATAAAGCCAATGAAATGCAGTTAGCATCTGGCCAGAAATGCAAAGAATAGTGTTATTTACAAAATAACTGCGAATAAAAAGTAAGTGCTACAGCACACAAATATATAAGTACTGAGACAGTACAATATGGGTGCAATACTGCTTAGCGCTGTGATATGAGGTTCAGCAGAGTCACAGCCTCAGGGAAGAAGCTCTTCCTGTGCCTGCTGGTGTGGGAGCAGAGGCTCCTGTAGCACCTACTGGATGGGAGGAGAGTAAAAAGTCCATGGTTAGGGTGAGATGCATCCTTGATAATGCTTTTCGCCCTGCCTAGCAGCGTTTGTGGTAGATGTTCTCAATGGTGGACAATTGGGTGCCAATAATCCGCTAGGCAGTTTTCACCACACACTGCAGTGCTTTGCAGTCTGATACTGGACAATTGCCATACCACACTGAGATGCATTTGATGAGTATGCTCTCAATGGTACAGCGGTAAAAGTCCGTCAGTATTCTGGGACGGAGGTGAGCTTTCTTGATGCTCTGCAGGAAATAAAGGCACAGTTGCGCCTTTTTGACCAGGATGGAGGAGTTCAGGGACCAGGTGAGATCCTCGGAAATGTGGACACCAAGGAATTTGAAGCTTGGTACATGCTCCACTACAGCTTCATTGATGTAGATGGGGATGTGAGTGTGGCTCCCAGCATGCCTGAAGTCCACAATGATCTCCTTGGTCTTCTGGGTGTTAAGGGCCAGGTTGTCAGCACACCATGCAGCCAGGTGCTGGGCCTCATCCCTGTAGGCCATCTCGTCATCCCCTCTGATCAGGCCAACAACTGTGGTGTCATCTGTGAACTTGATTATGGAGTTAGAACCATGTACAGGAACACAGTCATAGGTGAAAAGGGAGTACAGAAGAGGACTCAGCACACAGCCTTGAGGCACGTCAGTGTTCAGGGTGCGAGTGGAGGAGGAGAGGTTGTCTAACTTAACTGATTGGGTTCTGTTAGTCAGAAAGTCCAAGGTCCAGTTGCAGAGGGATGAGCTGATACCAAGCTGGCGAAGATTGGCGATCAGCTTGGAGAAGATCACAGTATTGAATGCCAAACTAAAGTCAATGAACAGCATTCTGACGTAAGGGTTGGGGCTGTCCAGGTGGGTCAGGGCAGAGTGAAGTGTCATGGAGATAGCGTCCTCTGTTGACCTGTTGGTGCGATAGGCAAATTGATGTTACTGGTATCAGTATTCACCATCATGGGAAAGAGCAAGTCGGGCAGTATATTTAGGAACTGCGCGTGCATAGTCCAGAGCAAAAGTTGTGGTAGTTACATGAACAGTACCTTCTAGATTCAGTAGAAAATCATTTATTCCAACGGACAGTGGTCAGAAAGCAGATTATCAGAGTTTTATTGTGTATCAATTCTTTTCCCAAGTAGCAGGCAGTGGTTTGCCTCAGGGATCAGGACTTGGGCTCTAGCTGTTCACTATATATCAATGATTTCAATGAGGGAACAAAATGTAGCATCTGTAAATTTTCAGACATCACAATTTTGGGGTCCACGATGTGGTTGGATGGAGTTTATGGAGAGTGTGAAGAATGAGGAGGATACAGATAGGTGATTTAGACCAGTTGTGTTAATGGATGTATGCATGGCAGACGAAGCTTGATGAGGATAAGTAAGAGTTTATCCACTTTCTTTCTAAATCTGCAAGACGACTGAATGTTGATAAATTTGTGGAAAAGGGAAGGTGCAACAAAAATATGCTTGTATACCAGTTACTAAATACAAGTGTTGAGATACAGCAAATAGTTAGGAAGACGTTGACCTTCATTGCAGGAAGATTTGTGTAGAAGCATGGACATCTTGCTGCATCTGTATGCAGTCTTGGTTAGATACATCTGGATTTTGTGTACAATTGTTCTTTATTTGCGGAAGGATATTCTTGCTGTGGAGGCAGTTCCATAAGTGTTTATTGGGCTGCTGCTGATGCTTGGACTGACTCATGAATGGAGGATTTATAGGTTAGCAAATACACAAAATGCTGGAGGAAGTCAGTAGGCCAGGCAGCATCTATAGAAGAAGTAAATTTGACATTTTGGGCCAAAAGGTTTCGGCTGAAAACGTCAATTGCATTTTCCATGTATTGCTTTGATTTCCACCATCTGCGATTTTCTCTTGTTTGTAATTGATATGTTAGGCCCATTTTCAATAGTGCATAAATGAATAGGAATTTCATTGGAAGCAATTTTTAAAAATGTAAGATGACAAGATACAGGGAAAATGTTTCAAATGGCTGTAAAGTTCTGAACTGATAGTCATGCCTCAGATATGCCATTTAGAACCAAAATCAAGAGAATTCAAGGGCAATGAACCTGTGGAATTATTTACACAGATGCAGTGAAAGCAATGGTTTGAATATATTCAGGAAAGAGGTGAATATACTTATTTTCCTGTGCCAAATGGATCAGGGATATAGAGAGAAAGTGCAACAGGATCCTAAACATTATAATCAGTTCTGATTGTTCTGGATGATTAATCAGGTCCAAAGGGCTAAATAATGCACACTTCCTATTATCTGTTGTGTTTTGTAACTCCAAACCACAAAATTAATTGAAAGGAAAAAAAACAAGAGAGCTGGTAATGTAAGTCTAACTTAGTTTATATATAACTACACATTCTCTCTCTCTCTCTCTCTCTCTCTCTCTCTCTCTCTCTCTCCCCCTCCCCCTCCCCCTCCCTCTCCCTCGTACACAGTCAGCATCTTGGGTCCTGTCTGGTGTGATAGACCCCTGCTTTTATTGCTCTTGTGCTCAGCACCTTTTCTTGTGCAGCCATGAGCAGCACCTCTGTGTTATCCCTCAGCCCTGCCGTTTCCAGCCATTGGTAGGACTTTCTTATGCCAGCCACCTCTGATATCTGGCGATGGTCCATCGTGTCCAGTGGCTTGTCCTGCCATGGCCTTTGGTCGTTTGGTTCTGTTTCACCCACATCCATTTCCATATCCCTTGTCTGTTGTCTGAGGTATTCTCCCAGCAGGTCATAACTTAGGGGCCAACTTCCTGACATACTCATGGATGTTTCACATTTCTTCTAGGACTGTGGTCTTGACACTTCCAAGTCCCTATCCTCCTTTATTTCAGTGAGTTTATAGTCGCTCGATGTTGGACTTCGGATAGAATCCTCCATGTAATGTTGGTAGACTCTGGGTCTTGATGTCAGTGGCTTCCAGTTCGTTCCTTGGCCAGCACACTATTGCAGCTGGGTATTAGATGACTGGTAGAACAAATATGTTGATGGCTCTTATCTTGTTCTTCCCATTCAGTTGGATTTTTAGCATCTGTCTCACTCTTTGGATGAACTTGGATGTTGCAGCCTTCTTTGTGTCCTCGTCTTGGCTTCTATACGCCTGCAAGATCCCCAGGTATTTGTAGCTGTCCTGTACATCTGGTATGTGGCCTTCAGGTAACTCGACTCCATCAGTCTTGATGAGTTTGCCTCTTTTCACAACCATCTGGCTGTACTTTTCCAGTCCAAGTGATATCCCGATATCTCCCTGTACACACCTTGTCAAGTGGATTAGTGAGTCAATGTCTCTTTCATTTCTAGCATACAGCTTGATGTCATCCATGTACAGGGGGTGGCTGATGGTCACTCCACTCTTGAACCTGTATCCATATCCACTCTTACGAGATGATCTGTCTGAGGGGGTTCAAGCCTTTGCAGAACGGCAGTGGGGATAGTGCATCACCCTGGTATATTCCACATCTGATGGTCACTTGTGCTATTGGCTTTGAGTTTACTTCTAGCATTGTCTGCCCATGGCCCATTGAGTTTTTGATGACGGTCGTTAGTGTCTTATTGACCTTGTACAGAGACAGGCATTCCAGGATTCATGTGTGGGGCATTGAGCTGCATGTTTTCTGGTAGCCGATCCAGGCTGTGCTTAGGTTGGTTTGCCTGGTCTTGGAATCTCACATAACTGCTTTGTCTACCAGTAGTTGGTGCTTGGAGCTTCACAGCGTCGGGGTCTGGGGTTCAGATCCCGGTGGTGGTGGCCCAGTAGGGGTTTTGGGCTGGAGGCCTCATGCTTACGCTATTTCTGCCCAGAAAACCTCCAGATGAGAGTGACAAGAACAAAATCAAGAAGTCATTTCGGTTCGGATGTCGCCTGGATTAACGGGTTTCATGCCAATGGTTGGGGAACCAGTACCATCTGCTGAGAAATTGGCTACCGCAACAAATCATAAATGAACGAGACTACATGAATTAATGGAATGCTCCCTCAGCGCCAATCCACATGAAAGAGGATACATCAATCATTCAGGCCTAAAGATTTAATCACTGTGGAGGATTTCTTACTTTTGTGGATTAACATCTTTCCTGGCAAGGGAGGTCACTCTGCATGGCAGGTGAGACTTATGGCTGTGTAAGCAATCTCCGGTTCTGGGGCTTCCTCCATGATGGTTGTAGGAGTGACTCTGAGACTGCAGGAAGTGGTTCTGACCATTCTGGGCACCTTTCTTCTTTTCCCTCTTCTAGTTTGTGCATCTTGATTTTGGGAAGGTTTGTTTAGTTGATTGGAGTATTCTCTGATTAATCCTTCTATTGCTTGTTTTACAATCTGAATCTCTTCTTGGTTTCCTCATCCACAACATCATCTGACGAATACCCTTTTTCCACATTTCCATTGACTCCTTTATTTTTGGCCTTCCATTCACCCAGTTGGGCTCCAGTCTTTGCATCTACTTTTACACGCAGGTGTTTGCCTCCCACTTAAGGTTCATCCAATAATTTTAATGCACACAGAATAGATTCTGGTTCTTTATCCTCACAAAAGCCAAATGCTTGCAACTTTCCTGAAGCTCCTTGAATTCTCTTCCAGCCTAAAATGAAGCCACATTTTACAAGTAACTGTCTGAGGCTTTTATATATGTGCTACCTACAAAAACTATTGTAGTTGGACGATTGCTTTTGTCACTTTCATGTTTCCTCTGGGCAACATGGTTCTTCTTTAGTCCAGTATGCTTTCCAACCAGAGGCACAGAGGCAGGCAGCTACATGGTACATGTTGTACAGCGTAGAGACAGATCAGATGTGGCATCATCCAGTGCCTTTCTTAATTCACTTTCTTTTGACCCTGTTGCAGGGGATGTGGCATGCAAGTGGTGACTGGATCTCTAATCAAACTGTAGTTGTCTCAGACACTTGCATCCCCACAATGCTAGCCCTCCAGTTTTTACCACATACCACATTACCACAATGTGGCTTGTTGGCTGTTGTATTTCACTGTTACAAATTTCATTCCCACAGGAGTTATCTTTTCTCCAGTATAAGTTCTTAGTTGAATATCTGCAGGCTTCAGTTCAGTATCTTTGAAATGCTGTGCGAACTCATTTTGTGAAATAACTGAAACAGCCAAACCAGTGTCCAATTCCATTTTAATTAATTTGCCATTTGCCTTGGATGTAAGCCATATTGCTTGTCTGTTGTTAATTTTCACACTGTAAATCTAAAGGCTATACAGTTCTGTGTCACTCTCATGATCAGATTTTTTCATTAACGGCATGCAGATTAGTCCTGTTTATGAAATTGCAACTTGATTTTTAAGCTTTTTCTCTTCTCTCAGCAGTCCATTTCTTTTTGTCTAGCAACATGCTCTTTGTTGCTTTTTCTGCAAATTTCGCCTCTAAACATGCATTGATTGGTCTGATGTATATGAGCCCCTGCCACAACAGTAACACAATTTGTTTGGCCGGGTTGGTTTCTGTTCAGATGTTGCAATTTTGTTCATGCTCACTTTCATTCCTGACTACAACTCAATTGCATCTCTGTCTGTTGCTTCCATTATTGCAGTTATTTCAATTGTTCTTTTAAATGTATCTTATGCTTCAGTTAGGAACCATTTTTGAATGCTTCCTTCTAAGATTCAGCAAACTAAACAACCTCTCAGTGCATCATTAAGTCCATCTCTGAATTGACAATGCTCAGACAATTTCTTCAATTCAGTCATGTACGCTGAAATACACTCCCTTCTAATTCCCCTTATGAATTCTAAAGCGTTCTGCAATCAACAATGGTTTTGGCTCTAAATATTCCTGCTTTACTTTCAGCAGAGCCCATTTCAGCTGGTTTGGTTGGGTCAGTTAAACTTCGAAGCTGTGCATCGTGGTGTGCATTTTTTTTTACCCGACCATTTCTTGCTGCGCTTTTATTAACACAAACATCTCGCTGCACTTCAACAGGTTTCGTTTAAAACTTCCTCATCGCCACTGTTATGTTTTGTAACTCCAGAACATAAAATTAATTGAAGGTGTTACGTACCCCGTAACTGGGTTGCCAAACCAGCAGAAATGGATCACTCAGTTGGAGTCTGGAGTACTAGAACTAAGAAAGTTTTATTAAAGAAACAAGCAACACAGTAATCGAAAGGATAATAAATGCAACAATTCAACAATGATAACCACACATGTGCACAGAATTAAGATAACAGCATCAATCAAGCTCTATCGTTGTCTAGGGGTAAATGACCAATTTCAAAATGACTCAAAGTTCAGTCCAGTTAGTAGTTCAGTTCGCAGTAATCGTTACCATGGCGATGGACAAGGTGGGGGAAGAGAGACATAGAATAGGAACAACTGATCATTCAGAACGGCTTCACTCACAGACCAGCGAGATGGCTCACAAACAGCATTTGGGCGGGTCCTTGGTGATGTCACCTGAGGTCACCGACTGTGACCCCTCCTCCAGATGCGGTCGATCCTCTGCAGTGAACCCGGCACCCAGGCAAGGGCGGACACACACCGGGTTCCCGCTGATCGTACCTTTCCACCCTTGTCGTTGTCTGGCACTTCTCACCCACTCGTGAGAGGAGCACCGCTTCCAGGGTCTCGTTACCTCGGGTGGCGTGTGTGTCTGTCTTAGCGAACCTGTCCCTTTTTATCCCCCTGCTGGGGTATCGCCTGTCCATCACTTCAAACAGTTCAGGGTTCAAAGGGGGGAGCCGCTCCAGACAGCTCTCTCTCCCCCACGTCCCTTCATTACACATCTCCAGACGCTGCTCCATTGTTCCTTATCTCTCCTTCCCCTGAGGGCAGGTGGCAGACCAACTACTGATGCTAGCCCAGGCCAGCAAACATCTTAATTTTATGTGTATTCTCGTAACAAAGGGAAAACAAGAAAGCCAGAAATATGAGTCTAACTTAGTTTTTTTTTACTTTAAGCGAGGCTTGTATGTATCATGTGGTAGTGTGATGACATATGCCATTCACGTACTTCGTACATATAACCATAATAAATTATTTAAGCAACAAAGAATGCTTGCTCAAACAATATATTTACAATATCACTCAAATATTACTGATACATTAAATACACAACATTATTGATGCTTCCAAGGCATTTAAAATTTATCTGAAAAAATCTCCTACCTCTGCATGTTTGCTTTTACTCAGCTATGTTCTTTTCAAGATTGTGAAACCTTTTAAATCTAAGCTGATTTTACCACAGGTAAAATTATGTTCCAATGAAATTCTGCAATGTTGTTATGCTGTTAAAGAAAATACCTGAAATTTATTGATAATTGGAGGACTACAGCAAAAACTATTGAAATGCATTTACAAAATCATGTAATTTTTCTGTCCAATTCAGCCCATAAAGTAGAGCAATCCCATCCATTCCATTCTTTCTTTTTTTTTTAAATAGCTCTGCAAATTCTTTCTCAAGTATCAACCTGTCTGAAGGCACTAATTCTGTTTCTACCACTCTACTGACCTCGCAGCGTGTTGCATACAAAGCCAGGCAGGGAGTTAAACACCTTCTCAAAAGTGGTTAAGCTTTCTTTCAGGGTATTTAATGAGAAAACGTTATGAAAAGATATTGCTGTTTCAAAGGCAAATTAACGATTGAATGGAAATAGTTGTCTTTCTACTGTGTGTGCTTCAATTTGAAATCCGAATGAACCAGAGCAGGAAATGATGTAAAAAGAAAAAAGCTTATGAACAGGAAATGATGTTTCTACTCAATGAACAGTGCCTCTACAGGCAGAACACTCCCTGTCTGACAACCATGATGTCAAACTTAATTTTCTGAAACTGGAAGTCAAATGATCATTCCATTATGTCTTTGGCAAAGGAATGGACAGTTTCCGAGACTAGTCATGAAACAATCTAAACTGCACAGTCTTTAACCATTCTCGCTTTGAAAATATTGTCCTTAATGACATGGTAATGTCTAATGAGCAGACCAGTGATGCAGTACTCACCCAGAATGATGATTGTATGAGGTATCTCTGGAGTGAATTGTGCCTCCTTAATGCGTCCTCCAACTTGACATCTTTTTCATTGTATTATACCCCTTCCCACTGTGTTGATTTGATTTGACATCTTCTGGGCATGGAGTTCCATCAAATCTGAGTCAAGAAAAGGACAGAGTTCACTAAGGTAACTTTGGATTGGGAATATGATCACAGTCAATAAGAGTTGGCAAGGGTAAGCAGACCCCCCCCCCATTGATTCTGTGACAAATCCATCGGCTCTGCTTCTGGTAACTTCTGATGTTCCAGAACATGTCTTTAGAGTGTATGGGGAAGTAGCTACATTTAATAGATGCTCAGCTGACTGCCTGCCATTCTCTGTTGTGGGTGTGCTACAACCAGTAATCCAAGGTGCTGGCCCTGAATTTGCAGCTGTATCTGGGTCTAATTCTGCTGAAGTGTCAATAGGCCTTGGCTCATTTTCCTGGAGACTACAGATGTTTTTTTGCACCGTGTGTCTCTCTGTGTTCTGTAATATATTGTTACTGCTTCTCCAGTTTCCTTGCTACCCTCCCCAGATTTTCCACCACTCTCTGGATGTCTTATCCACATTCAGATTGACTCTGCCTCAGGGCTTCTCTGACCAGACTCACCATCTCCCTGACACTATTATCCAGTGGTGATTTATCACCATAGCCTGGTGCAGCAGGTGAGGGCTGTGCAGTTGGTTCTGCATTAGCTTCTGTTGAAGGATGAGCCACTGATACACTTGCTGCATGCTGCAGCCCTTGTCTGCGTGATCAAGTGGTGAACACCAATGTGTTTCCAAGTTGGATGAATTTGGGTACTTCTCAATTTATAGCTTAAATAAGGTTTCATCTTTCTTTGGGTTTGAATCTGAAGCAGGGGATGCAAGTTCAAGAGGAGGACTGGTTAAAAATTTGATGTGAAACTAGACAAGAAGCTGGTTCCTATCTTTGTCTGCAACTTTGATGTCATCCTCAGCAGTTCAGTAGGAATATAGTTGAAGGATTTAGAGTAGTAGAAAACTACAATACAGAACCAGGTCCTTTGACCCACCTAATCCATGCAAAACCATTTAAACTGCCTAGGCCTATTAACCTGCACCCAGACCATATTCCTCCATGCCCCTCCTTTCCATGTACCTAGCTAAACTTCTCTTAAATGTTGAAATCGAAGTCACATCCACCACCTGTGCTGGCAACTTGTTCCATACTCTCACCACCATCTGAGTGAAAAAGTTTCTCTCATGTTCCCCTCAAACCTTTCACCTTTCACCCCTAATTCATGACCTCTAGTTGTAGTCTCACCCAACCTCAGTGGTAAAAGCCTGCTTGCATTTACCCTATCTATATCCCTCATAATTTTGTATACCTCTCAAATCTCCTCGCAACATTCTACATTCTAGTGAAACAAAGTTCTAACTTACTCAATCTTTCCTTATAATTCAGGTCCTCTAGTCCTGGCAGTATCCTTGTAAATTTTCTCTGTATTCTTTCAATCTTCTTTACCTCTTTCCTGTAGGTAGGTGACCAAAACTGCACACAATACTCCAAATTATGCTTCACCAGCACTTATACAATTCAACGTAACATCCCATCCCCTGTACTCAATACTTTGATCTATGAAGGCCAATATGCCAAAAGCTTTCTTTATGACCCTATCTATTTGTGACAGCACTTTCAATGAATTATGGACCTGTATTCCCAGATCCCTTTGTTCTACTGCACTCCTCAGTACTCTACTGCTCACTGTGCAAGAACTACCCTGGCTGGTCCTCTCAAAGTGCAACATTGCATTAAATTCCATCTGCCATTTTTCAGTCCATTTCACCAGCTGCTCCAAATCCTGCTGCAAGCTTTGATAACCTTCTTCGCTCTCCACTACATCCCCAATCTTGGTGTCATCTGCAAATTTGCTGATCCAGTTAACCACTTAATCATCCGGATTGTTGATATAGATAACAACAACGGACTCAGCTCCGATCCCTGCAACACTCCACTAGTCACAGGCTCCCAGTCAGAGAGGCAATCATCTATTACCACTCTGGCTTCTCCCACAAAGCCAATGTCTAATCCAATTTACTACCTCATCTTGAATGCCAAGTGACTGAACCTTCTTGACCACCCTCCCATACAGGAACTTGTCAAATGCCTTGCTAAAGTCCATATAGATGACATCCATTGCCTTGTCTTCATCAACTTTACTGATAACTTCCTCGAGAAACTCTATAAGATGGATTAAACATGAGTTATCACACAAAAAGCCATGCTGACAGTCCTGTCTATCCAAATACTCATGTATACAGTGCCTAAGAGTATCTTCCAATAACTTTCCCCCTACTTATGTTAGGCTCACTGGCCTATAACTTCCTGGTTAATTCTCAGAGCCTTTCTTAAACTGCGGAACAACATTAACTATCCTCCACTCCTCCGGTACCTCAACTGTCCCTGAGGATAATTTAAATATATCTGCTAGGGAACACCTTGTCAGGCCCTGGGAATTTATCCAGCCTAATTTGCCTTAAGACAGCAAACACATCCTTGTCTGAATCTGTATAGGGTCCATGATCTTGCTGCTGTTTTGCCTCACTTCTATTGATTCTGTGTCCATCTTCCAAGTAAATACAGATACAAAAATTCCATTTAAGATCTCCTCATCTCTTTTGGCTCCATGCATAGATTACCAATCTGATCTTCCAGAGGACCAATTTTGTCTCTTGCAATCCTTTTGCTCTTAACATATCTGTAGAAGCCCTTAGAATTCTCCTTCACCTTGTCTGCTAGAGCAACCTTATTCCTTCTTTGAGCACTCCTGATTTCTTTCTTAAATGTTCTCTTGCATTTCTTCTAGCCTTTAAGTCCCTCATTTGTTCCTACCTGTCTATACCTGCCTCAATATCTCTTGAAAATCAAGGTTCCCTCAACCTGTTATCCTTGCCTTTTATTCTGAAAGGCACATATAAGCTTTGTACTCTCAAAATTTAACTTTTGATGTCCTCCCACTTGTCAAGTACATCTTTGCTAGCAAACAGCCTGTCCCAAGCCACACATGCCAGATCCTTTCTTATGCTATCAATTGGCCATTCTCCAAGACAGTTTGAGGCCTGTGTGTCTGGTAAGTTTGAAGAGATCATGGGAGGTGAAAAGATTTTGAGTGAGTGAAAATAAGGATAATTTTGGAGGAAACTAGTGGACCCAAAGGAGCAGTTGTAGCAGCTTAATTCTACAAGTTCCTTGTGCCCATTCAAGATGAGAACAGACAAGTGGCTGAGATGGTTTTAGAAGATAATTTGCAGTAAAGGAAGAAAAAATGGATTATTTATGTGAGCAGTCTTAGCAACAAGAATAAATGGGGTGGGGTGAGTGGGGATATAATGGCAAAGCAGGTGCCGACTGATCATTCCTGTGACAAAGAAACTAGAACTAGAAAGGAATCAAAATCAGAATAATCCTCATTCTAGAATGAGCAACATGTGAATGATTGGTTACCATTTATCTCTAGTGACACGGAAGTCTAGACAGTTGAGAGCAATGTAGGTTTCGTCTATCGATCATGTATGCGGTGACATTCTAATTTGAATGTTATGTGGGAGGGTGTGGTTTGATAAATATCCAGGAATAGCAATATGCAGAGACATGGCTTTATACTGAAGAATCAGCATAGCTCTTTAATTAGGCTAGGGTTAAATAGGAGAGTTGCTGGGCAATGTGGCTCGTTGGGCTGGAAGGGCATGTTAAGCATTGTACTTTTAAATAAAATAAATGACAAGTTTATTTCTTCCCTTTGGAATAATTCTGCTGCCTAGAAAATACGAGGGGTGATTGATAAATTTGTGGCCTAAGGTAGAAGGAATCAATTTTAGAAAACCTAGCACATTTATTTTTCAACATAGTCTCCTCCTACATTTACACACTTAGTCCAGCGATCGTGGAGCATACGGATCCCTTCTTTGTAGAAGTCGGCATCTTGGACCTCCAGAAAGTGGTCCACAGTAGGGGTGATTGATAAGTTCGTGGCCTAAGGTAGAAGGAGATGAGTTATACAGCTCTCATTACATGCACATGCAGTTCAACTCTTTGAGTGATTACGCAGAAAGTTTGAAGTTAATAACTCATCTCCTTCTACCTTAGGCCATGAACTAATCAATCATCTCTGCTGTGGACCACTTTCTGGAGGTCCAAGACGCCGACTGCTACAAAGAAAGGATCCGTATGCTCCATGACTGCCGGACTAAGTGTGTAAATGTAGGAGGAGACTATGTTGAAAAATAAATATGCTAGGTTTTCTAAGATTGACTCCTTCCACCTTAGGCCGCGAACTTATCAATCACCCCTCGTAAAGTGTATTAAATCGTGAAGCACCTACCCCAGGTTCAAAATTGTATTTAACTTTGTTTTAAATTTTATTTGCATATTTGTCAAATGTGGCTTTTCATTTGGAATATTGTAGCTAATCTACTTTAAACTTATTTCAAAAATACTGTTCATAATTTGAAAAATGGATGTAACAAAATAAATTAATACAATATCATGGTGCTTTTATTTAATGAGATTGTGTTGTATCATTATCTTTTTCTATATGCTCATTAATTACAGTTGCTGGATTGTGATTCATGGCACAAACAATATGAACAAAAAAAGTGAAGTATGTAAACACAAACAAGGAAATCTGCAGATGCTGGAATTTCAAGCAACACATAAAAGTTGCTGGTGAACGCAGAATTAAAGTATGCAAACCATATGCTTAAAGGTTCTGCAACTGAGAGAAACTAGTATACCATTTAGAAAAGTAAACTCTGCCCCCAGACTGTAAACCCTGAAAGTTGAATTTTATTTTGGTAAAACAGATTTCTTAAGACCACTGTAATGAATCACAAGATTTAAATTTAAATTGCTGACAGTCCACTAACATCTGTTCAGCTCTTTGAAAAATATTTTGAGTATTTGTTACCTCTCAGCTTTGACGTTTGTGCATGTTTGCATAATTCCAGTTAATCTTTGTAGGCAAGAAGAAACTGGTTTGCATTTCCTTTGTACTTAATGATATATCATTGCCTTGATACATTCCATCCTTTTACGTTAGTAGGTGATAAAGCTAAGCTTCGTAAATATTTAATCAGTGATTACTTAAGTTGTGATGTTAAAAAGATAATTTTTAACTGGAATGCTCCTGCATAAGAGCATTTTTGTATACAAGTTCTAGTTTATACCTATTGATGAATGGGTATGGGAGGTATCATGACTCGAGACTCAAGATTTACTTTATTTATTCCCTAATGCATCTTTAGCAGAACCCAAGGTGCATTGTGTCATAAATATGTTGTTTTACTTTAATTACAAAGAATACAGCTAAGTTATTGTAGGTGCTTCTAAAACTAAGACAGTATGGCTGAAATTCAATCAGTCACACAAAAATCTTTTGCAACTATTGACTATTATTCTCAAACGTAGCTGAACCAAAGTCATTCAAAATTACTAATCAGGATCCAACACTGACCCTTCCCTTTCAGCACTACTCTGCGTCCATCTCAAGATCATCATCATCAGGTGCCGTGCCCAGTTTGAGCTTTGACTGCCATGGCCGACACACTCCTGTTTCGGGTCAAGTGGATCAATTCATTGGTATTCATTTCCAGTTCTCTGGCTGCTGTCTCCATCATCATTTGTCTTTGCCTTCCTCTTCCTTTCTTCCCTTCAAACTTTCCCATAATTACCATGCATTTTAACTCCTCTTTCCTAATCACATGTCCAATGAAGTTACGTTGCCTTTTCATGATCTCATACATTATTTTTTTGCTTGCTCTGTTCATGACATCCTCATTAGATATTCGTTTCAGCCATGATATTCTTTGCATTCTCTTCAAAAACCACTTACTTCAATTGTAAATTTTTGTCTTAAGTTTCCTTCTTTAATTAATTGCGAGTAGTCAAGGGGGATTGTTCAGGTTTCTGCTTTTTTTTAAGTTGTACTTTTACATGACATATTACTGGATTATGGTCACTATTACAGACTGCACCTGGATATGTTTTGCATTGAGTCACTGAGTTTCTAAATCTCAAGATAGGCAGGCAATAAACATCTAGTACAAGTTCACAAATTCCCACAGCTATCATGATTACTTCCTCTGAACAAATATCATAAATGAAAGCTTACAAGGACAAGGATAAGAGCATTAAAATTGCAGAATTGCTCAAATGAACGCTAGTGTAGATCAGGAAACACAGGGATGATGGATAATTGTGGATTAAGTTGCAAACATCAGAATTTTAAATATGCCCACATTCATGAAGAGCAGAGTAAAAATAAGCCATCCAAGGAATCCGTGGGATAATAGAATATACAGTAAAGCTGGTAAAATTTGTGTGAGGCTTGGAGCGAATGAACTGAAGCAGGATGGTAAGATAAACAAGGGATATTAACTACTAAGCATACTTTATCAATGCAATGTGATTGGAACTATAGGGAGTATCATGTAGGAACTATTGAACTGACAATAAAATGGCTGTCCCAAACCCAATATTCACTATTAGAGAGATGGTCCATAAGGTCAAGCACATTGTTCCCCAGCAAAGAAATTTGGTGAAGACTAAGACTACTGAAGAGTTGAGGGAAACAAGTGAAAATGTTTCGGAGGACATATTTATTACCAGGCACAAGGTGTTTGTAGCCTTCCAGTGCATTAAAGTGAATAAATCCCATGGCCTGAGTGCACCCTTGAACTTTGTGGAGTAGGATGGGGGTGCTAGAGAACAGATAGTAGAAGCCCTTGAGCAGATATTTGCTCCATCGTAATATGACAGATGGTTAATATCATTCTATTTTTTTAAGAACGGTAGCAAAGGTATATGAGAGAACTACAGGCTGGTCACCCTGATATCTGTAATGGGGAAATTACTGAAGGGAATTCAATGGGTTAGGATTGCAAGTATTTGGATAGACTGTCTAATTAGAAGGAGCCAGCATGGCTTTGTGAATGGAAAGTCACGTTTGATGAGCCTTTTAAAGTCTTCTTCTGGAGGTAGTCCATAAGATAGATGAGGGTGGGGCAGTGGATGTTGCCTATCGGACTTGAGCAAGACCCTCGACAAAGTCCCTCATGGTAGACTGGTCTGAAAGGTTAGGTCTCATGGAATCCAGAGAGAGCTTGTTAAGTAGATTCAAAATTAGTTTGGAGTCAGGAACCAGAGAGTGGTGTGTTGAAGGTTAATTTTTTTTAGAATGCTGGCCAGTGACTAGTGTGCTACAGTGGTCAATTTTGGACCCCTGTATTTTTACTTCTCTAAATAATTTGGATGCAAATACACGAGGCTTGATTAATAAGTTTGTGGGTGACACAAAATTAATTGGTGGTGTTAATAATAATCTACCATCGTAGATTACGTGATCTTGATGAGTTGGGAAAATGAGCCAAGAATTGACAAGTGAACTATTGTTTCTCTTTAATCTATTTCCTCTCCTATGCCTATCAGTTCCTTTCAGTTCTCCTTCCATCCACTTACACTAGGGGCAATTTATAGCAGCCAACTAACTTGCCAGTTAGCATGTTTTTACTATGTGGGAGGAAAATAGAATGCTTGGGAGAAACCCATTCAGTCACCAGAAGAACCTTAAAGATCCAAAGCATCCGCCACTTGCTGGAAGTGTTTCGACTTCATTTTTTTTTGAGTTTGGAATATTTGCATCAATAAAATGAGATACCTTGGAGGTGGGATCCAAGTCTGAACATGAAATCCATTTACATTACATATACAGTTTATACATATATCCTGAAGGTAGTTTTATATAATATTTTTAATAATTTTGTGCATGAAATAATAATGTGTACATTGAACCATCAGAAAGGTAGGCTACCACTATCTCAGTCACCCACCCAGGTCAGTGGCTGTTTGGCGTTCCCAGCTCTGAATTTATGTGCTACTGGTAAGCAGTTTTGGTCTTACACTTGCAATGAAGTGATGCAGTGTTTGAGAGGTTGGTGACAAAACATATCATCATCTTCCTGAGAAGTGACTTAGATCCAGATCAATTTGCCTACCAGAGCAACAGGTCCACAGCAGATGCCATCTCATTGACTCTTCATTTAACGCTGGAACAGCTGGACAGCAACGATGCTGTCAGGATGCTCTTTATTGACTATAGCTCAGCATTCAATACCATCATTGCCTTTAAACTAACTAATAAACTTCAAGACCTTGGTCTCAATACCTCCTTGTGCAATTGCATCCTCGATTTCCTCACTTGCAGACCACTGTGGTTGGTCTCGGATTGGCAACAACATCTCCTCCACGATCTCCATCAGCACAGGTGCACCACAAGGCTGGGTGTTTAGTCCCCTGCTCTACTCGCTTTACACTTACGATTGTGTGGCTAAGCACAGCTCCAATGCCATATTCAAGTTTGCTGACGACATCTCAGTTATCGGCCAAATCAAAGCTGGTGATGAATCAGAATATAGGAGGGAGATTGAAAATCTGGCTGAGTGGTGCCATAATAACAACCTCTTACTCAACGTCAGCAAGACCAAGGAGCTGATTATTGACTTCAGGAGAAGGTAATCAGAGGGCCATGCCCCAGTCCTCGTCAGGGGTGGAAAAGGTTAGCAACTTTAAGGTGTTATTCTTTTGAGGACCTGTCCTGGACCCAGAACATAAGTGCAATTACAAGGAAAGCACAGCAGTGCCTCAATTTCCTTAGGAGTTTGCAAAGATTTGGCATGACACATAAAACATAGACAGACCTCTATAGCTGTGTAATGGAGAGTATATTGACTGGCTGCATGACGGCCTTGTATGGATACACCAATGCCCTTGAACAGAAAATCCTACAAAAAGTAATGGATACAGTCCAGTCCATCACGTGTAAAGCCCTCACCATCATTGAGCACATCTACATGAAACATTGTTGCAGGAAAGTAGCATTATCATCAGGGACCCCCACCAATCAGGACATGCCCTTTTCTTGCTGCTGCCATCAGCAAGAAGGTACCGGAGCCTTGGACTCTCACACAACCAGGTTTACGAACAGTTACTACCCCTCTTGTATCAGAGGGGGTGACTTCACTCAACTTCACTTGCCCCGACACTGAAATGTTCCCACAACCAATGGGCTCACTTTCAAGGACCTCTTCATCTCCTGATTTGATATTTATTGCTTATTTATTATTATTATTATTTCTTTCTTTTGTATTTGTAGTTTGTTGTCTTTTGCACACTGGTTGAATGCCCAAGTTGGTGCCGTCTTTCATTGACTCCGTTATAGTTATTATCAAAATATTTATTGAGTATGCCTGCAAGAAATTAATGTCAGTGTAGTATATGATGACATATATGTACTTTGATAATAAATTTGCTTTGAACTTTGAACTTCATCACACATATGTACTAGTACAGCCGTTCAGCATATTAGATTTTCATAAGCAATGCTCCTGGCAAACTTATCAATGAATTTCTCTGCTACTTCGTGGTCAGCAAATTCTTTACCATTACAAATCTTTTAAAAAAATTAATGACATGCCTGTCCTTAAATTTCTACAACGAGCCTGCTAAATATTCACAATTTCCTTCAATTTTTCAGCTTATCGTGCTAAATCTTTGCTTGTTTCATGATCAGCATACATGTATTCACACTGATGCTGACGAATCCACTCTTTCAATACACGATCAACATCTTAATTTTTGGCTTTATGCTGTGTTTTTTTTATTTTTCATTAACATATGTTAATTATATTGTTCAAGTCACTTCTCTTTTTTTAATTTTATTTTTATTTGGATAAGGAATTCACAAATATCATGTACTTTTTTCACACATATAACCTTTTCCATTTTTTATATGTATAAAACTATAATTATTTATACATTCTTAAGTACACATTGAGATGATATAAAAGGAAATTAGACACTTAAATAGATAATTATGTACTGTGGTAATTCTAATCTATTAGGCTAAGTAATGGTATCAGTTATTAAGAAAAATAGTAATAATAGTTTAATATAACTCTTCTGGACCATTTCCACTGGTCCAAAATGTTGTATGTAAGCCTATGTAACAACCATTGCAGGTGTTTATATCCTAATTTGTTCATGCTTGCTCCTGCCGGCAGACATAATTATCCAATCCCTATGTACTTATTTACTTAATTTTTTCATTTTTTATCTCTTTCCCAAATCTTTCCCTTTACTTGTGTTAATTCTCTATTTTCCAAAAGAAAACAAAAAAAAAGACATTTAGACTAGGGGTGCTTACGTTAGCAATATTACTGTGTTGATGAGAAGAGCAGTATAAGTCATTAGGAGAGTCATCTAAAGTCTGCTCGCATTGGGTTATATATTCAATCCATTTATTCCAGATTTGATAAAATTTTTCTTTTTGAATTCTCAGGGAGTAAGTCAACTTTTCCATTTTAAATATTTCCAAGATAATTTCGTGCCAATCTTCTAATGTAGGTGGTATTGGATTTAGCCATTTTCTAGTGATTGATTTCTTACTTGCCGCTAAGAGGGCCTGCAGCAACTTTATATCTTCCTTCTGTTCAAGAAACAATACATGCCCCAAATAGAGCGTCTCAAAGTTCAGAGGTATCTGGGACCTAAGTACCTTAACTAATGTTCTATGAATACCTTCCCAATATAGACTTAATTTAGGGCAATCCCAGAAAATATGAAAATGATTTGCCTCCTTGGAGCCGCACCTTCTCCAACACGTCACGTTTGTATCTTTATATTTTTCCTGATATGGGGTCTTGAAGTATCTTATAATGTTTTTCCAACAATGTTCTCTCCAAGTCAAAGAATTAGTCGAGGACCATTGAAAGCTGCAGATTTTCCCCCAAGCCTCCTCTGAAAGTACCAACCCCACTTCTTTCTCCCACTTCTCTTTAATATACAGTGTATTTACATTTTTAGCATGGGAGAGTGCATTATATAATCGAAAAACTGATTTACTAGGTATTGAACTGCAAGCCAAATTCAGAATCTTGAAAAATTCTAATTCTACTGTTGATAGGTCTGTATATCTACAACTCTGGTTAACATAGTTTCGTACTTGAAGGTACCTAAAACAAGTCATTGTGTTCTAGGCCATGTTTGTCCTGCAGGATTTGGAAACTCTGTAATACTCTTCTATCTATAAATGAGAGATAGGTTGTAAGACCTTTCTTTATTCATAGCTCAAATCTTTTATCTCCTCTGTTGGGAAGGAATTCGGATTCATATGCACACCATCTAAAGAGTTTTAACATGTTATTAATTCGACATGAATTAACCACCTTCTGCCATACTTTTAATGTAAGATTTATCCAACTGTTTTTAAATTTTTCCAACTGGGCCATCAATCCTTTGTCAGCTATTGAGGCCTGTAGAGGAAAACTGTCAACTAATCCAAATTCTATTTCCTTCCATCTAGCCTTATATTCCCTATTACACCAATATAACAGAGGGGTTATCTGTGAGGCATAAAAATAATTTCTCAGGCAAGGAAGAACCATACTTCCTCCTTCCTTCCCTAACTGTAAGGTGTTATATCGAATTCTAGGTTTCTTTCCTTACCAAATGAAGTGGGAAATCCATTTGTCCCATTCCCTGAATTGATTATCATCCACCTCCACCGGTAAAGTACGGAAAAGATACAATAACCGAGGAAGATTATTCATTTTTATAGTATTTATCCTTGAATTTAAACTTCAAAAGGGGATAAGATTCCATCTACGCATATCTGCTTTTATCTCTGAGATTAATGGCCCATAATTTACCTGTGACAGTGTTGAAAGATCCATTGGCAGGGTTATTCCTAAATATTTTAATGATTTAGCTTCCCACTTAAGATCGTATGTATCCTGCAATTTTTTGGATGGTGTATAATTTAGGGACATAACCTGCGTTTTCTTACATTTATTTTATAACCTGATATTTTCCCAAAGTCATCCAACAGTGTAAACAATCCTATAAATGATTTTTCTGGTTCACTCAGATAGACCAAAACATCATCTGCGAATAACGCCACTTTCTGTTCAATCCCTGCCACCTTGATACCTTTTACGATTTCGCTCTGTCTTATTAGTTGGGCAAGCGGTTCAATATATAGCGCAAAAAGGAGAGGAGAAATTGGGCATCCCTGTCTAGTGCCTCTCTCTAAGATGAAGGAATCAGAGAGGTCCCCATTTATCTTAATTCGGGCTGTAGGGCTGTCATATAGAGTCTGAATTACTTTAATAAACTTTTCTTGAAAGCCGAATCTTCCTAACACTCTGTATAGGAATGCCCAACTAACCGAATCAAAAGCTTTCTCAGCGTCCAATCCTACTACCATTGTCTCAGTCTCGTTCTTATTAACCTGTTCTAATATGTGCAGAGTTCTCCTTATGTTGTCCTGTGTTTGTCTTTGTTGAATAAATCCAGTCTGGTCTAAATGGATTAGGCCAGGTAAAAGCTTTTCCAATCTGCGCACCAATATAGATGTAAATAGTTTGTAATCTAAATTAAGAACACTAATTGGCTGATAATTGCCACATTCTAGTTTATCTTTACCCTCTTTAGGAATAACTGAAATAATCACTTCTCTCCAGGAAGGTGGAGTTTCTCCTCTCTGCAAGATCCAATTAAAGGTGTTAAGTAGTAATGGGGCTAACCGTGTCTTCAGGGACTTGTACCACTCTGAGGTAAACCCATCAGAATCAAGTCACTTCTCACAACTGTTTGTAGTGTCCAGAGACCTGCGCAGTACCTGGTGACTTTCCCAGCACCTTGTGGAATTTTCCATTTTGATGTTATTTCAGTACCTTAAAACACTTTGGATTTTGGAGCTTTTTGAATTTTGTAATTTCAGACCGGGGTGCTCAACCTGTATTGTCAATAGGCTGTTAAATAAAACAATTGTTACAGTAAGGAAAACAAAATTGCATATGCAAGTCATTCATTTCAGGTAAATCAAAGTATTTTTCTATTAATTAGGCACTAGATGCTTTAGGGTTTATGTTAAATGTTAATGTTTAGCTATTTAAGGGGATTAGCAGTTTGATTTTTTTGGTCAAAAGTTTAAATGCCAAAAGAGTACTTGCCATTCTACCTTTTCTTTTTATTCTCCGAGCTTAGAAGGTAGCATTGGCAGTTGGGTGGGGCAGAGGGCAAAGATGAGGATACTTGTACACAACTTGAGAGCAGTTTACTGAGATTTGCAGCTCTAGCTCTGGGTGGAGTTCCAGACTACAGTTATTTCCTCCCAGAGGAAGTGACCACATAGTGTTGGAATGCAATCTTAGCAAAGAAGCCCTCGCTGTTCAGCTCGGATAGAAAGAATAGACAGCCGGACTGTGAAAAATGCATCAATTTACTGTGGTGCCAGTAGAAGAACAGCATACCTCAGATTATGATAGCTTGGAAGGACTGACTTGGGTTGATTACAGAGAGGCCAGGCATTGTTCACGAGATCCAAACGATACAGTCAGCTCTGATGGTAAGTTGTGAAAACTTTCTGAAAATCTCTTCAGCTGCTGCTCTCTTTCTTTCTCTCTCTTTTTCTCTCTCTCTTCCTCCCTTTTATATTCTAGCCTGATTCTCCCGCTCCCCCGCCCCCGCCCTCAACTCCAAACTGTCTTTAAACACAGTATTGATCAAATATCCTAACTTATGATTTCTTTCATGAACAAGGCATTGGTATCCTAATTTTTTAAATAGATTTTATGTATTCAAGGATCTGTTTTAACATGTAGCTTGCAGTAAATGCAGACCTGGTACAAGGGTGAGGTCATGATGAGCTTCTTTATAATCCTAGTGAAATTTGAAACAGCAAATTGAGATGGAATCTTAGATTAAACAAAGTCAGTTGATAGACAAAATTATTTGTTTTAACTATTTCCACAAGTAGACAGTTACTTTCATATAGATTGTTTCTTTATGCTTAAAGGAAAAAAACTCGTATTGGTGGCCAGAGATTGTGCATTTTTGATTTTTCTGTTTGCCTGTTTTTAAGGTTGAACAGATGTTGGATCCATTTTTGAAAGCTTAATTAATGGAATCGCAGAATCAGTGGTTACAGCCATTCATCTTGTCAAGTTATTACGGGTTTTATGCAAGAACAATGTAGCTGCTCCCATTCTTCTCCCATCTCCCATAACCCTGCAAATGATTTCCTGTTGGTTACTCATCCATCTTCCTTTTGAAAGCTGCAGTTGAATTTGCTTCAGTGTCTAAGTCTGGCTATAGCTTCCTGACCCTTTTTATATTTTAAAAAATATTTCTCATTATTCATTTGTTATTTTGCCATTCTCTTAAATACTTTTTTGCTTGTTCTTTGACCTATCCATCACAGTTTCTCTCTATCTACTCCATTGATGCCCTCATGATTTTATATATCTGTATCAGATCTCCCCACATCCTTCCAGCTTCTCCAATCTGTCTGCATAATTGATACCTTTCACTCCTGGACCACTTCGAGGAAATCTCTTTTGTACCCTCTCTAAAGCATTAATTGTGTCTCAGAGAATTGGTCGTAGTAGACAAGTTGTGGCTGATCAGTATTTTGTAAAGGTTCATCATGACTTCATTGCTCTTGTACACTATGATTCTATTTATCAAAGTCCTGTATGTTTTTTTCCAAACAATTTATTTGCCTGCTGTACTATGCATAAACTATGCATATACCCCAGATCTCTGTTCTTTTACCCTCTTTAGAATTTTGCCCTTTTATATTCTATTTCTCATCTCTCATTCTTCCCAACAAAAGGAATATTTCACATTTTTCAGCATTAAATTTCATCTAGCATCTGGCACCTATCACTCAATTATTTTAGTCTTTCTATATCTCCTTGAAGTCTTTAATAGTGTTTGTAGTTTGCTGTGCCTCCATGTCTTACCATCATGAAATATGAATGCTTTACACTCTGTACTTTAATACCACATTAAGAAAACTAATGGCTCTTATACTTCTGGGGAACTTAACTGTACAATTCTTCTCAAGCCCGAAAAGAAACTTTCACTGTTACTCTGGTTCCTGTTACTTGGATGGCTAACTCCAGAATAAAAAGTTTAGTAAGGGCTAATAATTTAACTTCAGACAACATGGAAATAAAATTTCAAAGAAGGACGATGAAAATAGGACTGAACTTGTTATATTTGCACACAGTTAATGAAATAAGTTAAATGTAACTAAGTTAGAAATTAACAAGAATAATGTGGGCACCACAGAGTTGTGATTGAAAGAAGAGTGCAGCTGGAGCTTAACATCTAAGGATACATATTATATCAAAAGAATGGACAGGTGGGCAGAAGTGGGGTGGCTATGTTGGTAATAAATGAATTCAAATCCTTAGAAAGAAGTGATGTAAAATCAGAAGATGTAAAATTCTATGGACTGAGTTAAGAAACAGCAAGGTTAAAAACGCCCTGATAGGAATTGTATACATGCCTCAGAACAGAAGCTAGGATGTGGGATGCCAATTACAATGGGAGATGGAAAATGAATATAAAAAGGACAATGTTAGGATGGTCAAGGGATTCCAATTTGCCTGTAAAATGGGGAAATCAATTCGGTGCTGGATCCCAAGAGAAGGAATTAGTAGAATGTCTACACAGTGACTTTTTTGAGCAGCTTGTATTTGAGCCAACAGGGGAAAGGCATTGCTGGGTTGGGTGCTGTGTAATGAACCAGATTTGATTAGGGAGCTTTAGGTAATGGAACTCTTAGGAGGCAATGATCATAAAACGATAAGATTTCACCCTGCAGTTTGAGAGGCAGAAGCTAAAAATAGATGAACAGGTATTACAGTAGAGTAAAGGGAGCTAAAGAGGCTTGAGGGAGGAGCTGGCCAAAGATGATTGGAAGGGAACACTAGCAGGGATGATGGTAGAACAGTAAATTGTGGGAGTTTCTGGAAGTAATTCAGAAAACGCTGGATATGCTAAATCTAAAGAAGAAGCAGCATCCTAAAGGGATGATGAGGCAACGGTGCCTGACAAAGGAAGTAAAAGACAGCACAAAAACAAAAGGAAAGGCAAAAGTTAATGGTAAATCTTAGGATTGGGATGCCTTTAAAGACTAACAGAAGGAAACTAAAAACAATAAGAGAAATGATGAAGCGTGAAGGTAAGCTGGGCAATAATATAAAAGGGGATACCAGAAGCTTTTGCAGATATATGAAGAGTAAAAAAGGCAAAAGTGGGCATTGGACCTCTGTAAAATGGTGCTGGAGAGGTAGTAATGGGGAACAGAGAAATGGCAGATGAACTGAGTAAGTATTTTGTGTCGGTCTTCACTGTGGAAGACACCAGCAACCTGCCAGAAATTTAAGAATATCAGGGAGCATAAGTGAGTGTAGTCACTATTACTAAGGAGAAGATTTTTGGGAAGCTGAAAGGTCTGAAGGTAGATAAGTCACCTGTACCAGATAGACTATATCCCAAGGTTTTGAATGAGGTTGCTGAAGAGATTGTAGAGATATTAGTAGTGATCTCACAAAAAAATGCTAGATTCTGGAATGGTTCCAGTGCACTAAAAAAATTGCAAATATTGCCCTACTCCTTAAGAAGAGGGGGAGGCAAAAGGGAGAAAATGATAGACCAGTTAGCCTGATTTAAGTGGTTGGCAAGATATTGAAGTCCATTATTAAGGATGAAGTTTCATGATACTTGGAGCCACATAAATAAAATAGGCTGATGTCTGCATGGTTTCTTTCAGGGAAAATTTGCCTGTCAAATCTGTTGATATTCTTTGAGGAAAGAACAGGCAGGGTAGACAAAGGAGTGTCAGTGGATGCTGATTACTTGGAGTTTAAGAAGGCCTTTGACAAGGTGCCACACATAAGGCAGCTAAACAGGATAAGAGCCCATGGTATTACACGAAAGACACTAGCAATGTAGTGGCATTAAAGATTGGCTGACTGGCAGGAAGCAAAGAGTGGTAATAAAGGGGGGCCTTTTCTGGTTGGCAGCTGGTGATTAGTGGTGTTCTGCAGGGGTTGGTGTTGGGTCTGCTATTTTTAAAGTTATGTTAATGATCTGGATGATGGAATTGATGGCTTTATGGGCAGATTTGTAGATAATACAAAGATAGGTGGAGGGGCAAGTAGTGTTGAGGAAGCAGAGGGGCTGCAGAAGGAATAAAGGCGTAGACTATTTTCTAAACTGAGAAATCTGATAAAGTAGGGAAATGTATTGGTAGAAGAAATGAGGTGAAGGCTAGTTTCTAAGTGGGGAGTATATTCAAAAATCAGAGGTGCAAAGGGACTTGCGAGTGCTTGTGCAGGATTCCCTGAAGGTTAACTTACAGGTTGAGTCAGTGTTAAGGAAGGCAAATGCAATGTTATCATTCGTTTTATGAGGTCTAGAATATAAAAGCGAGGATGTAATGAGAGACTTTATAAAGTATTGGTCAGACAACATTTGAAGTATTATGCAAATGATCGGGAATGAAAGAATATATGAGGCGTGGTTTATGTCTCTGGGCCTGTACTCACTAGAGATTAGAAGAAGAAACATATCAAATATTGAAAGGCCTAGACAGAGTGGATGTGGAGAGGAGGTTTCCAATATGGGAGAGTCTAGGACCAGAGTGCACAGCATCAGAATAGAAGGACTTGCCTTTATTACAGAGACGAGAGAGAATTGCTTTAGCTAGAGAGTGGTGAATCTGTGGAATTCATTGCTACTGATTGCTGTGGAGGCCAAGTCATTGGATATATTTAAAAAGGAGGTTGATAGGTTCTTGATTAGCAAATGTATCAAAGGTGATGGGGAAAAGACAGGGGATGAGGAAAATAAAATCAGCCATAATTTAATAGCAAAGCAGACTCTATCCAAATAGCCTAATTCTGCCCCTATGTATTATGGTTTTATCATGGCTTTATGGCTACAGACCCTTCTTTGGCCTTCAATCTTGATGACAGGCCAATTTTGTTCAAATATACATCCATATATGCACATCAACCACATTGACCCACATTGACCCTCATTGTTACTTCATTTAAAAAACTATCAAGTTAGTTAGACACAAACTCCTTTTATACATCCATGCAGTATTTCTTTGGTTAGTCTTGGTTAGAGGTTTGCTGTTTCTGACCCTGACCATTGCTTTTCAAATTTTTCTCATTGCCGTGGTTTAATTGTTGAGCCCGTAGTTGCTGGGTTTAACTGTGTTCCTTGCTTTTGAATAAGGATGGAACTCCTGTAATTTCCTAGAGTTCAGCCACCCCTAATTCTGTTTGGAGAGAATTTTTTACTTTAAAAAAAATTCATACTTTTTAAATTAATTTTAAATATTGAATTATTGATGCAAAGTTAAGTATTAACATTATTTGCTTTTCTATTTTCTTTATAGAAGGTAAAAAAATCATTGCAAGTTACATTCCTTCTATTGTATTTTGTTTAAAACTAGTATGGGCTATTATTGCCGAAGCTGTGCTCCATCTTTGCTGTGTACATAAATGTACAACATCTTCATCTGCTGGATAATAGATTGAATATTGGTTGTGGGTGGTTTGTTAAAAGAGTGAATCTTCATAAAAGATGACATGAGTTATGAGTTATGCAAGAGGACATAAGTTGAGAGTTAAAGGGCAGAAGTTTAGGGGTAACATGAGGGGGAACTTCTTTACTCAGAGAGTGGTGGCTGTATGGAATGAGCTTCCAGCAGAAGTGGTTGAGGCAGGTTCGATGTTGTCGTTTAAAGTTAAATTGGATAGATATATGCACAGGAAAGGAATGGAGGGTTATGGGCTGAGTGCAGGTCGGTGGGACTAGGTGAGAGTAAGAGTTTGGCACGGACTAGAAGGGCTGAGATGGCCTGTTTCCATGCTGTAATTGTTATATGGTTATAAAATGCATGAGCACAGCACGTGATGTTTATAATTAGGTTAGTTTCAAAATTTTCCCATTTTTCTTGGATCGTGGTCTTGTAGGCTTTTATGTGTTAATTATTTTAAGGTTGCCAAAGGCAGAGCATGAATTAAGACATATGTTAGTTTATCCTGTGTGATAGTGCTAAAAATTGGGAAAGGCATGAAGAAATTGGAAGTCAATGTTATCAGAAGATATGCAACATTCATGAAATTCTGCCAGGCCCCAATGTGTTTGCTTTATTTGTACAATAACTGCAGTTACTTTCAAAGCATACTGAATTGGGTAACACTCGTCTTTGTCACACTAACCACTGTAGAATGTGCCTTCTTTGGTAGAAAAGATACTTGTCTGATTTCTGATGTGGTTGAGTAAGGGACCAGAGTTCTGTCTTTGATTCCAACAAATAAGAGGTTGAAGTGCTATTCTGTTGTAAATCTATTCTGTCTGCTGTAACTATGTTCCGTATTTAATGCAGCTTAGTTATATCTATTAATAGAAATTCATTCAAACTGCCCTGATCCTGCTGACTAAGTAACAGTAGCATCTTGACGTCAGAACTAAATTTAAGTCTCTGTGAATGTATATCTTTTTCCAAATTCTCCAAATATAGTCCATGTTAACAGGGACAAAGTGAAATTCTGTAAAATTTGACCAATGAACTACAAATATAACATGCAGAGCAATAAAGTAAAAGAATTTAACTTTTGTATAATACTTTGCTATCTACACCGGCTCTTGGAAAGATTTTTCATTTTCAGTCAATGATCTACTTTTGAAGTGTATTCTTTTACAATGTAATCACTGTAGCTAATTTATATGTGTGTTTTGCAGAGCACCAATTAATTAATGATTTTAATTTTATAGAAGTGGGCAGATGTGTACTGTACTGATTTACAGCATTAGTAGAACAAATAAAATGTTTATACCTGGAGTGGAGCTACAGGGACAAGCACAAACATCTATGATGAGAATGCTTGTATCCAAGACAAGGATTTAATCATATGCTAAAATAAAATCATTGTATTGTCTTAGTTTAGAGCAGGATATTTTTTCTGTCATGTCTGGGCACAGCCAATCTAGCTCAGTCTGCCATTTGTATACTTGATCCGAAGCCTTAGTTGCCTCTGAAGGAGAACACATCCGTAGCTGTTTTGTTGAACTGGCCATTTTAACGGACTAGTATAGGTTAAGTGTTTTCCAACATGATAGTGAGGGTATCCTTTTCTCTGAATACTGACAAGCTAGTCAACCATATCATGTTAAGTGTCTGAGTAAAGGATTAATTGGTACTTAACCAGAAGTCGTGATGCCTGTGTTTTTAAATGCATGGAAAATGTTTTAGGGAAGATAATCCAAGTTCAATTCGATTTCATGGAAAAGTAAATGATTCAAAAAATGTGACAGATCTAAATTATCCATGTGTCTAGAGTGCAGGTGTTGATTACAATATAATAATTCACTGATGCATGATTTTTGCATCTATTTATTTCAAACAACATTTTAAGTTTACCAGAAAGAATACTATCTTTGCATTGCAACTGTTTGACTTGTTTTTCCATTTTCCTGATATGAAGTCAGTGGAAAAGCTTATAAAAGTATCATCCAAAAGAAATGTTGAAAATAAAAAATGTACCAGGTATCAAAATGAATAATCATACACCATAGTAGTCCCGAGAGCTCTGAGAGAATGTAGCTTACAGATCATCCTAATTGGCTACCTGTATAGGAGCAGAAATTGAAGCAATTCTTGGGGTGAGGGGAAGGAGATGTAGATTTTATTGGCATTTATTTCAGAGGCATATAGAAATTGTATGTTTTTTGTTGTGAACAATTAGCAGCACCTATGAATATAAATATGTTATGAACTATTATTTTAATACCATTTAATTTGATATTACTTCTGGGGGACTGTGCCTATCTACAAATCTGCTATGACCATCCATTGTTGACAACTTTTGTCAACTATGCTTTCCACAGCTACTGTAATCAACTCTCCATACTCAATTTATTGGACCCGCACAAGTGAATAAGTGGAATACAAATTCTGGACCAGATTGATTGCTATTAAACTCAAAATTTCTGGGGTTCTTGGATCATTTTTAGAACTGGATAAGAACTTGGGAAAGAATGGAAAAGAATGTTTAAGATGTTTTATTAAGAGTGAGGAAAGTGCTCAGTGGGTTGCTTGAGGAGCAATTTATACGATGTATTTTGACTGAAAATTTCGCTGAGGTTAGGTTTACAGTTCAGTCTCCAGCTTTGCTTTGTGGATTGAGTGATGTATACTGTAATTACTTTAGTCCATTATCAGATGTGGTTGGAATGCATCAAGCACTCCTGTGCCAAAATTGCACTGTTGTTGGTGTTGCCCTGAAATCCAAGGTTATCTCCTACTTGATTTTTGCTCTATCAACTTGCTCCTTAAAATTCTCTCCCCTGCACCCGTTCACACACCTCTCCGAAATTGAGAGGTGTTTATGATTTAGGATTATATCTAAGGTTGATACCAGTTAATTCAGTTTGATTTCCCATTACTTACATAGACCCCCCCACCGCCCCATCTAGGCTTTCATGAAGGTTTCCTTCTATGTGCGCTTTTCTCTACTTTCTCTGTTATATCTCTTCAGGGCATCTTGCCCATAAGGCTTCTTCTGTCTTGCCCATAATCCCATTTCCATTATATGTTTGCTGATGTTGTAGACAGTTTCTATCTCCCTACTACATTCTTACTCTCTTCCAATTCTGCCAACTTCATACTTTCAAAAATACTCTAGTTTGCTGTTTACTTCAAAACGATTGCCCCACTATCCATCTCCCTCATTATCTCTGTTCCCTAAATGTTAGCCTCTCCCAATCCACACTTAACCTTTCTCCATTTCTCTGTTTGACGTTCTTTGGTGTGCTTCTGCCCTTACAGTGAAAACCCCTACTGAATAACTGATTCTATTTCAGTGATTACTGTGCATTATCCTTCCTTGGAATGAAGGGGGATCTTATTAAAATATACGTAAAACTGAAAAGTTCAATAGAGAGGATGTTGAGATGTTTCCACCAGTGAGAGAACCTCAAGAAGACAGGACTATAAGAAAAGGTAAATTTAAGCTGAGTTGTGTGGGAATTTCTTCTTGCTGAAGCTGGTGAGTTACTGGAGTTTTCTTCTCAAGAGATATGTGGTGCAGATCATTGGAGGTATTTATAGTGGAAATATCTCAGTTTCTGAAAGATCCTGCTACTGAAGATTGTGGGGAAAAGGACATGAGAGAAGTTGAGACATGGAACATTCTACAATGGGGTAGAGATGAGGGTTCGGTTATCCTAATACAGCTCCTATTGTGTTCATACTTTGTCTTATTGAAGGCGTGCGTTTACAGTTGGTCATGACATTTTTGTGCTTTATTATTCAAAATTCTGTAAAACTTTGCTGTCCATATGCCAACCCATACATGTAGGTTCCTTTCCCAAGTTCTTCATTGGATCCAAATCTTGCAACACTTTCCCAACAACACTGTGGGGTTATCTTCAATGGAAAAAGTTTTCCATTTCAAGCTAATGGTTATATACCACTTTCAAGGATAATTGGAGATGGGTAATAAATGTTTGTTCTGCCAGATTAGATGCCCAAATCTAATAATAAATGTCCTGCTCACTTGTGATTTGTGGCCTGTAAATTTGAACCACTGTCTGCCAAGGCTGTAATTGTGAAATTCGCAACCTTCAAGTCTTTTTCATGATCAGGATTTTATATGCGCTATCAGTCTGTGAAGAGGACTGCAGTGTTGATAGGAGATTCCTTATTCAGAGGAACAGAGACGAGGGTCTGTTGGCACAATAGAGATACCCGGATGGTATGTTGCCTTCCTGGTGCCAAGATCTGGATGTCTCAGATCGTGTCCATAGCATTCTCAAGGGCGAGGTTGAGCAGCCGGAAGTTTTGGTATATATTGGCACTAGTGACATAGGTAGACAAAGTGAGGAGGTCCTGAAGAGTGATTTTTGGGGAGCCAGGTAGAAAGCTGATAAACAGGAACTCCAGGGTGGTAATCCTTGGATTACTATCTGTGCCATGTACCAGTGTGGATAAGAATAGGATGATTTGGCATGGCTGAGGAGCTGGTGCAGAGGTTCAGATTTCTGGATCATTGGGATCTCTTCTGGAGTAGGTATGACCCATATCCTTGTAGGCAACCTTCATTGAGTTGTGTGGGTGGGTTTAAACTAATTTGGCAGGGGGATGGGAACCGGAGTGATGGTGTTGAAGATGAGGTAGTTGGTTTACAAACAGAGGCAATGTGTAGTGTGACTCTTAGCAAAGAGAACCTGATGATCGGGCAAAATTGCAGTTAACAAAATGAGTTGCAATGTAAAAGGCGGACAAAATCAAAAAAAGGTGAATACAGTACTAGAGGTGTTATTTTTGAATGTGCACAGTGTACAGAATAAGGTTGATGAACTTGTAGCACAGAATAGCAAGCATGATGTTGTAGACATCACTGAATCATGGCTAAAAGAAGATTATAGCTGGGAGCTTAACATCCAATGATACACATTGTATTGAAAGGATAGGCAGGAAGGCAGAGGGGGTGGTGTGACTCCATTGGTAAAAAATAAAATTAAATCATTAGAAAGAGGTGACATGGGATCAGAAGGTGTTGAATCATTGTGGATAGAGCTAAGGACCTCGAGGGTAAAAAGTCCCTGATGGGAGTTATATACAGACCACCCCTGCTCCACCACCAAACAGTAGTAAGGATGTAGTCCACAAGTTACAATGGGAGATAAAAAATGCATGCCAAAAGGGTAATGTTGCAATAGCCATGAGGAATTTCAATATGCAGGTTCACTGGGAAAATCATATTAGTGCGGGATTCCATTTTTGCCTTTTTTTAACTCAACCTCCTCTTCCCTTCCGAAGAAGACATGCTGCTTCAAAAATACTGTTCAATTCACTCAGTATACAGTACGTATTCCAGTTATCTCTTGTGCAAGCAAATACATCTATCTTTCTGATGTAGCCACCCATTTTTTTTCTTATTTATTATTATCTCCGGTGCTCACTGTTTATGAACCCATGAATTTTGTTCACTTGTTCATTTTCTCTTCCCTTACGAAGAACAAGCGCTGTGATTTTTTTAACTCGAACATCTCATTGCACTCCAACTGTAGTTGATTGGCTCAGATTCGTGGAAAACTTCCTTTTCTCCACTGTTATGCTTTATAACTCTAAAACGTAAAACTAATCAAAAGAAAAACAAGGGAGCCTGAGAGATGCATGTAAATTTAGTTTTTACTCTTAGTGAGGAGCGCAATTATGATATGGTGGCACGATGTATGTATGCCATTTATGTACTTTTACAGACAACCTGCGATAAATTATGCCAGCAACAAATTGTGCTTAATCAAATCATCTATTTACAATGGGCACGTGGCCAAGTGCCTAAGGCATTGGACTAGCGGCCTGAGGGTCGTGAGTTTGAGCCCTAGCCGAGGCAACGTGTTGTGTCCTTGAGCAAGGCACACATTGCTTTGCGACGACACTGGTGCCAAGCTGTATGGGTCCTAATGCCCTTCCCTTGGACAACATTGCTGTTGTGGAGAGGGGAGACTTGCAGCATGGGCTGGTCTTCCGTACAACCTTGCCCAGGCCTGCGCCCTGGAAAGTGAAGACTTTCCAGGAGCAGATCCGTGGCCTCGCAAGACTAACGGATGCCTTTTAACTTACAATGTTACTCAAATATTACTGAAATATTAAGTACACTACACTCCTCCCTGCTTAGCTATAAACTCCAACTCATTATAGAATGTATCTCAATTATATACATTGTAAACCATATAATACAACTACTATCTAGGCATCCACAGCATAGTAAATTTTAAATTCACCCATTTAGGTCTAAAGATTTAATTGCTGTGGAGATTTTCTTAGTCTTGTGGGATATCATCTTTCCTGACCGGTTTACTGTTCTTGTGGCTGTGAAGCTGTGAAACAATCTCGAGTTTGGAGGAGGGGGGCGGTCTCCTCCATGGTGGTTGTAGGATTTGAATCTGGGAATGTAGGAAGTGGTTTTGACAGCTGTAGATACATTTCTTCTGGACAGGTTGTTATTCCAAACAGTGATGTCAAACTGCTCCATCTGCTGATCTATCCCAGGCCACCAGACAATGCTTCAAGCCAATGCTTTCATTTTGACAACACCTAAATGACTGGCATGTAGCTCCTTCAACAGTTTGGCTCTCAGCTTGTATAATGGTGGTGTGATAACATATGTTTTTCATTTCACTGTGTTGGGCACGTGGCCAAGTGATTAAGGCGTTGGTCTAGTGATCTGAAGGTCGCTAGTTCGAGCCTCAGCTGTGGCAGTGTGTTTGTGTCCTTGAGCAAGGCACTTAACCACACATTGCTCTAGTGTCTGTGCGAGGAATGGCACCCCACACAGACTTCCAATCAGTGCCTTGTAAGGCATGAAAATGCCCGACGCAGGCCTCTCATGGTCTGACTCAACGTTCCCCCTTTCATTTCCCTGATATAATAAACATTTAAATGATTGTCACCTGGGATTTCTTTAGTATCATAAATTGATGCTTACAATTGCAATTGAAATGATGATCAACCAACGCCTGGTTTATCATGCAGTAATTTGCATTGCTTTCAGCAGCAGGAGTCCCTTCGTACAAAGTTATTTATGAAAAGTATAAGTTGATGCCAACTCTGTAAAATGACAAATTCTGTCTAGAAAACAATATTGGTGCAATGTAACATTTATTGCCCACTTGACATTTAATTACTTGGTCAACAGTTGGCTGAAGTTTTAGAAACTTTTGGGCTTTCAAAAGGAATTGGTTAGACACTTGAAAAATAATTTACAGGACTAGGAGGAAGAAGGAATACAACAGATGGAATACTCTGACGATTTAGTACAGACTCCACTCACTGTATGACTGGGAAATTACAACTGCACAGGCTATACTGCTATTTGTCTTGTATTTTAAATACTGATGAATCCAAGTAAACTACTTTAATTGCTTTGGTGAGAGAAAGATGAGAATATATTAACTTTTAAATTAACTTTAGTTACTGTAACACCAGTAGTTTTCTGGTGAGTTTCTTACAGGTTTATAGAGAAAAGCTGGGGCAGAAGAAAATGCGTATTGCTATAAGTAACAAAGTACTAGATGGATTCAATAAATCAGATGGAATCATTGAAAAGAGAAAAACAGTTAACCTGTAATGCTAATGACCCTTCATTGGAACTGGAGAAGTGAGGAAACAAGTGGGTTTAAAATTTCAGGGAAGGGACAAGGCTGGAGAAAACAAGGGAATGTTTGTCATAAGGATATGAGTTGTCCAAGTCACAAAGTGTCCATGAAGTTCATAGATGAATGAGGTCAGTTTGATGGGGTGGGGGTGGGGGAGAAGGGGTAGAAACTTTTAAAACTGAGATACAATTGCAAAACACTGCAGTTACCAGAAATACCTAATAGAACAGGTAAACCTGGCCAGAATGTGTTTTAAGAAGAATCTTTAAATTATAAAACTTCTAAAACTGTGGTCAGGTGCAAAACAGGCATTTGTTTTTCTTTTTGATTTGAATACCAGTGAAGTGAGTTTTGAATTCAGTTCTTTTGATGCTTGCCCCACCAGATTAATACCATTTCTTAGCAGCTAAAGTTTCAGGAGATGGATTCTAGAACATTTTTGCCATCCAAAACTTTGAACAATGGTTGGGAAATTGAAGTTCAGATTTATAACAGTTCTCATTTTAATTTGACACCAAAAATTTTGATAAACTTTATTTAAATAGCAAATTTTAAGTTCACTTCAAATTTCCAGAATATCAAATAAGGTTGTAGTGATCTCTGAACTTGTTCCAGTTTGAAACGTTGTTCTTACCCAATTTAGCTAGTCTGACAATAGCACTGGTGTTATAATGACTTCAGAATCCAAAGTTTTTATCTCTGGTTCCCTGCCTGCCCAACGTTTATTCAACCTACCGTAACAAATCAGGCTTAACTAGTCATTCATTTTGTTGCTATTTATGGGATCTCCGATGTTCAAATGATACCAAAATAGACCTCAAATGCAAGGGTGACTACTTTTACAAAGTTACCTTTACTTTCAAAGCATGTTGACACCATGTGGATATGGGAAAACAGCATTTAATGTAAATCAATTTACTGATTGCTTGGAATAATTCTTAAATGATGCAATTATTTAGCAGCACCTATTTACTGATTTTTAATTAAGACTTTTTAAGATGTGAAAGCTTGAAACAAGTTGCCGCCAAGCTTTGGTCTGCTGCAAAGTGAAATTGTCAAGTGCTCTTAACTGTGCCACTCTGTTGCTTGATTGGCAAATCAAATCGTTCCATGAAATTAACCCATCCGTTGTTTCTCTTTCAAAATTGATATGTTAAAGACCTCTCCTTTTGGTAATCTGCAAAAATGTTATCGGATCTCTTAGTGCCTAGTTTTTGATGAATGCTGTTATTATTTTTGCTTTCAGAAAACTGCAATATCAAACACTTTGGAATTAAATGGAAAGTGATGAGTGATATCTGTATAAAATAGGACCCATTTTTACATAATTAAGCAAATCAGTTTATCTTTTCATGCACCGATTTCATAAAGTTCATGAATCAGAGAAAAACATAGCCCTATTTTATTCTCTTGCTTCCACTTAAACAAGATTGGCCTAGGTCTCAGCCGATTGTAAGCAACCCAAGCTCTCCAGTCACCAGCTCACAAAGTCTGCTTTTTCTGGAGTAGGTCCCTGGATGACATCCCAATGTTTGGCAAGACCATTGCAGCTAAAATCTTTTCCAAACAGAGCTGACAGTCTGTGCTCCCTACAGTTGCTTTAAGAGCTCATTCTGGAGGTTACCAGATGCCAAAACTGGAAGAGAATGTTTATGAATATCTTTCTCTGTCTACAGTGTGCCCACTAGACTCTTGCAATGTTCATTGCACAAATTTTGCTGAATTGCTGGAAAATCTCTAGAAATATGTGGATCCTAGTTAGATTTAATATGGAGTTCGGAATTCTATTTAGTATGTGCTTTTTTCTATTAGAGTCATAATCACGGAATCATAGAGCAATACAGCATTTCGCTCTTTCGCTCAACAGGTTCAAGCCAAACATGGTGCCCACCCAACTCTTCCCAGTTTCCTGCTTTCAGCCCTTATTCCTCCAAGCCCAGCCCTTCCGTGTACTTGTCCAAGTGCCACTTAAATGGTACTATTGTACCTGCCTGAACTTTCGCTAGCAGCTCATTCCATATACTCACCTCTCTTTGTGTGAGGAAAAAGTTGCCCCCATGCCCCTTGTATCTTTCTCCTCTCAAGCTAAACCTACTATTTGCCCTAAGCTTTGGACTTCCCTGCCCTAGGGAAAATTATGTTGCCATCCACCTTATCTATTGCCTCTCATAAGTTTAAATACTCCATAAGGTTACCCCTCATTCTCCTATGATTCAAAGAATAATATTCTGAAGTGACATTCCGAAGTGGGAGGGTGATCAGCCAGATGTCATGGTGCACATCGGTACCAATGACATAGCAAGGAAGAGTGAGGAGGTCCTGGAGAGTGAGTATAGAGAGCTTGGTAGAAAATTGAAAAGCAGGACCTCGAGGGTGGTAATCTCAGGATTGCTACCTGTGCTACATGCCAATGAGGGTAAGAATAGGATGCTCTGGAGGATGAACAAGTGGCTGAGAAACTGGTGTAGGGGGCAGGGTTTCAGATTTCAGGATCATTGGGACCTCTTCTGGGGCAGGTGGGACCTGTACAAGAGAGACAGGTTAAACTTGAACTACAAGGGGACCAATGTCCTTTCAGGGAGGTTTGGTAGTGCTATTGGGGAGGTTTTAAACTAGATTTGCAGGGGGATGGGAACCAGAATGCCAGAGCTGACAGTGTGGCTCGGGTGAAAATAAATGATGTTAGTAGTTCAAGCAAAGCCGCAAATAGAAAGATTGTGAGTGGTGGTAAAAATCTTCTGAGGTGTGTATATTTCAATGCTAGGAGTATTGCGGGGAAGGCAGACGAGTTGAGGGCGTGGATTGACACGTGGAATTATGACGTTATAGCAATTAGTGAAACTTGGCTACAGGAGGGGTAGGACTGGCAGCTTAATATTCCAGGGTTCCGATGTTTCAGATGTGATCGAGGCAGAGGAATGAAAGGTCGGGGGGTAGCATTGCTTGTCAGGGAAAATGTTACAGCAGTGCTCAGGCAGGACAGGTTAGAGGGCTTGTCTACTGAGTCCTTATGGGTGGAGCTGAGAAACAGGAAAGGTATGGCCACATTAGTGGGGTTGTATTATAGACCACCCAATAGTCAGCGAGAATTGGAGGAGCAAATCTGCAGAGAGTTAGCAGGCAACTGCAGGAAACATAAAGTTGTGGTGGTAGAGGATTTTAATTTTCCACATATAGATTGGGACTCCCATACCGTTAGGGGTCTAGATGGTTTAGAGTTTGTAAAATGTGTTCAGGAAAGTTTTCTAAATCAATATATAGAGGTACCAACTAGAGGGGATGCAATATTGGATCTCCTGTTAGGAAATGAGTTCGGACAAGTGACGGAAGTGTGTGTAGGGGAACACTTTGGTTCCAGTGATCATAACACCATTAGTTTCAACTTGATCATGGACAAGGATAGATCTGGTCCTAGGGTTGAGGTTCTGAACTGGAAGAAGGCCAAATTTGAAGAAATGAGAAAGGATCTAAAAAGCGTGGATTGGGACAGGTTGTTCTCTGGCAAGGATGTGATCGGTAGGTGGGAAGCCTTCAAAGGAGAAATTTTGAGAGTGCGGAGTTTGTATGTTCCTGTCAGGATTAAAGGCAAAGTGAATAGGAATAAGGAACCTTGATTCTCAAGGGATATTGCAACTCTGATAAAGAAGAAGAGGGAGTTGTATGACATGTATAGGAAACAGGGAGTAAATAAGGTGCTTGAGGAGTATAAAAAGTGCAAGAAAATACTTAAGAAGGAAATCAGGAGGGCTAAAAGAAGACATGAGGTTGCCTTGGCAGTCAAAGTGAAGGATAATCTTTTGCAGGTATATTAAGAGTAAAAAGATTGTAAGGGATAAAATTGGTCCTCTTGAAAATCAGCGTGGTCGGCTATGTGTGGAACCAAAAGAAATGGGGGAGATCTTAAATGGGTTTTTTGCGTCTGTACTTACTAAGGAAACTGGCATTAAGTCTATGGAATTAAGGGAAACAAGTAGTGAGATCATGGAAACTGTACAGATTGAAAAGGAGGAGGTGCTTGCTATCTTGAGGCAAATTAAAGTGGATAAATCCCCAGGACCTGACAGGGTATTCCCTCGGACCTTGAAGGAGACTAGTGTTGAAATCGCAGGGACCCTGGCAGATATATTTAAAATGTTGGTGTCTATGGGTGAGGTGCCGGAGGATTGGAGAACGGCTCATGTTGTTCCGTTGTTTAAAAAAGGATCGAAAAGTAATCCGGGAAATTATAGGCCGATAAGTTTGACGTCGATAGTGGATAAGTTATTGGAGGGAGTACTAAGAGACAGAATCTACAAGCATTTGGATAGACAGGGACTTATTAGGGAGAGTCTACATGGCTTTGTGCGTGGTAGGTCATGTTTGAACAACCTACTGGAGTTTTTCAAGGAGATTACCAGGAAAATGGATGAAGGGAAGGCAGTGGATGTTGTCTACATGGACTTCAGTAAGGCCTTTGACAAGGTCCCGCATGGGAGGTTAGTTAGGAAAATTCAGTCGCTAGGTATACATGGAGGGGTGGTAAATTGGATTAGACATTGGCTCAGTGGAAGAAGCCAAAGAGTAGTAGTAGAGAACTGCTTCTCAGAGTGGAGGCCTGTGACTAGTGGTGTGCCACAGGGATCAGTACTGGGTCCATTGTTATTTGTCATCTACATCAATGATCTAGATGATTATGTGGTAAATTGGATCAGCAAATTTGCAGATGATACAAAGATTGGAGGTGTAGTGGACAGTGAGGAAGGGTTTCAAAGCTTGCAGAGGGATTTGGACCAGCTAGAAAAATGGGCTGAAAAATGGCAGATGGAGTTTAATACAGACAAGTGTGAGGTATTGCACTTTGGAAGGACAAACCAAGGTAGAACATACAGGGTAAATGGTAAGGCACTGAGGAGTGCAGTGGAACAGAGGGATCTGGGAATACAGATACAAAATTCCCTAAAAGTGGCGTCACAGGTAGATAGGGTCATAAAGAGAGCTTTTGGTACATTGGCCTTTATTAATCAAAGTATTGAGTATAAGAACTGGAATGTTATGATGAGGTTGTATAAGGCATTGGTGAGGCCGAATCTGGAGTATTGTGTTCAGTTTTGGTCACCAAATTACAGGAAGGATATAAATAAGGTTGAAAGAGTGTAGCGAAGGTTTACAAGGATGTTGCTGGGACTTGAGAAACTCAGTTACAGAGAAAGGTTGAATAGGTTAGGACTTTATTCCCTGGAGTGTAGAAGAATGAGGGGAGATTTGATAGAGGTATATAAAATTATGATGGGTATAGATAGAGTGAATGCAAGCAGGCTTTTTCCACTGAGGCAAAGGGAGAAAAAAACCAGAGGACATGGGTTAAGGGTTAAGTTTAAAGGGAACATTAGGAGGGGCTTCTTCACACAGAGAGTGGTGGGAGTGTTGAATGAGCTGCCAGAAGAGGTGGTAAGTGCGGGTTCTTTTTTAACATTTAAGAATAAATTGGACAGATACATGGATGGGAGGTGTATGGAGGGATATGGTCCATGTGCAGGTCAGTGGGACTAGGCAGAAAATGGTTCGGCACAGCCAAGAAGAGCCAAAAGGCCTGTTTCTGTGCTGTAGTTTTTCGATGGTTTCTAATAAAAAGACCTAGCCTGAGTAAGGATTGGAATAGATTAGTCATAGTTTCTTTTTCCTTTTAAGAATCAGAATCAGGTTTAATATCATCGGTATATGTCATGAAATTTGTTAACTTAGAGACAGCAACACATTGCGATACATGATGATATAGAGAAATAAATCAATTAGTAAATATGTAAAATATGTTTGTGTGTGTATCTATATATATATATATGTGTGTGTGTGTACATCAAATAGGCTTCTGTACCTCCTTCCTGACAGTAACAATGAGAAGAGGGCATGTCCTGGGTGATGTAGGTCCTTAATAATGGACAGTCTTGTTCAGAGGCACTAGTCCTTGAAGATATCTTCCATACTACAGAGGCTAGTACCCAAGATGCAGCTGATTAGTTTAACAACTCTCTGCAGCTTTTTTCAATCCTTTCAAACAAATAATCATTTCAATAACAATATATTGTTCATACTTTTGTTAGAATGATTCTTGCTCAGTGATTTGAGAATTGTCCAGCTATTTTATTCTAATTTCCATCTATTTTAATCAAGTGTGCTTGGATGTGATGACATTTCAGAAGCTCCAAGTTGAGTTTTGGAATATATTAACTCTGCCCCACTCTCCTCTGCTCCCGAATATAAGCAGTCCTCTCCTTTGACTAGCAGTAAAAGAGAGGATCTAATTAATAGTCAGAATAGACAAAGCTTCATGGGCATTTCAAATATAATAAAAAGGTATAAAAATCCATAGAGATTTCCGATTAGTAGCCTTTTACGAATATTTTTAAGATCATCTTTGAATTGGAGTATCAAAATGATAACTCTTCCATGCAGCTGATGTTGTCTTTCACCTTAAGCCCTTCTTCATTGGCTGTCAACCATATTTCATGGACCTTTGCTGCAAAGATTCAGCTGATCTCTTTAGTTACTTCTTCCCTGTGGTTATTCTCTCTTTTCCTACCATGCTAATTATATTCTCCTAGTCTCCCCTTTAATTTCCATAAAACCTCTATAATTATTGATTTAGTAGGTCATGCCACTTCAGAGAATTGTTCTTCACACTGCATGAGGAAGCTGAGTTTCATCTTACTTTAGTTTCTCTCCAGTGAATTAGATGGTTAGGTAGCCATTTCAGTTTTTATTGTGTCCCCTCAACTTGTTGCTATTTATTTGTTTTTCCTCCCACCTTTTAAATTGGAGACTTATTCACTAGCTATATTACTTATTGTTTGAAATATTTCTGATAACCGCTAAGTTGGAAAGCTTTGACTGTAAAACCAGAGTATGCTGCAGTTGAGGTTGAGTTTCTTAGGTGTGAGCAGACCCCCTTTCTATCCTATACCTCAGTAAGGTGTACTCATGCTTTGATCTATTTTCTATCTACCTACCTGAAACCAGAAAATGAAACCAGTCAAACTTTAATACATAATGTGCAGCAATAGTGGAATCTACAGCCACAGTTGCTTTTAAATTGTTCTTCATTGATGTGCATTACAAAATCTTTTTTAGGTCATGGATACCACAAAGAAGATAGTCCTTTCCTTAACAACGCTGACACTTCAAGAGGACACGAATATTATGATAGAAACCTGGCCTTATTTGAGGTAAGCTCTTTCAATGCAATAACTTGCTAAGCATTCAAAATTCTCCTTTCTGAATTTAAGATAGAAGCATATTAATGCTATTTGATATAATTCTCAGTTCTAAACAGATCACCTTTGTATAATCAGCCTTTTTCACTGGAAACCTAACTTGCTGCCAGCATCAAGCTGCTGTACTAAGTAAATCAGATTCAAATGTATTTATTTATCACATGTACATCAAAGATACTGTGAAATGTGCCCTTTGCATTACCAACCAATATAACCTTTATAACCAATACAACCTAAGGATGTGCTGAAGGCAGCCTGCAGCCAAAAGAGGGCACAATCACATAATTTATTTTTCTAGGCTGCCCATGTCAACACTAACTGACACCACCCAAATCCAAAATAGCCAAGCCCTGTGCAGCATCAAAGTTTCCTGCAAACCTAATGCTGTTCTGGATTTATTACTAACTTCTTCCAGCCTTTGACTATGTCCTGTGTAAATGATTTTTAAAACGTTCATTTGTAATGAAAATCATTTGCATTTTTGTAAACAAATAGAAACATTAAGACAAGCTCATTTGTACTTGTATAAAAAAAGTTACAAATAATAATGGAAACTCAATCGTTTAAAAATGGAAATACTATAACCTCATTTTTCAGTACTTTTTTTTCCCAGCATGAAAATGAATGCGTCAGTGTTCTGCGAAATCTGCATTCAGAGGGCAGATTTCCTACTCGAACCACTGAAGCCAGGTTTTGCTCTGTTAAATACCGTAATGGATAAAACAAAAATACCAGCAGATCTGTGCCAACCTCCCCAAATGGGACACTTTTGGTGGCAGTTGGATTTTGCATACTTTCATTGAAGTTGCTCAAAAGTTCAAAAAAAAATGTCATTATAAACAACCCTGAAGGTTAACCCTCACAACTCGTAAGGCCCTGATGGTCTATCTAGTACGGCAATGGAAACCTGTGCCAACCAACTGGCGGGAATGTTCAAGGACATCTTCAAACTCTCATTGTTGTATTTGGAGGTTTACACCTGCTTCAAAAGGGCAACAATCATACCAGTACCAAGTAAAGCAGGGTGAGCTGCCTCAACAATTATCACACTCATTTATTGTGATGAAGAGCTTTGGGAGGATGGTCACGACGGGAATCAACTCCTGCCTAAACAAGGACCTGGATGCACTGCAATTTGCCTGTCACCACAATAGGTTTATAGTAGCAGATGCAATCTTACTGGCTCTCCACTTGCCCTTGCATCACATGGACAAGAGTAATACCTATGTCAGGCTGCTGTTTATTGACTACAGCTCAGCATTCAGCACCATCATATGCTCAATTCAAATCAACAAGTTCTAAAACCTAAGCTTCTGTACCTCCTTCTGCAACTGGATCCTTGACAGGGAGACAATAGTCTGTGGAATCAGAAATAACATCTCCTCCAAACTGATAATCAACACTGGCGCACCTCAAGGATGCATGTTTAGCCCACTGCTCTACTCTCTCTGCACCCATCATTTTGTGGCCAGTCACAGCTCATACACCATCACAGATGATGACGAGGAGGCATACAGGAGCGAGATAGATCAGCTGATTGAATGATGTCACAGCATTAACCTTGCACTCAACGTCAGTAAGTCCAAGGAATTGATTACGGACTTCAGGAAGGGAAAGTCGAGGGAACACACCCCAGTCCTCATCGAGGGATCAGGAGTGAAAAGAGTGAGCAGTTTCAAGTTCCTGGGTGTCAACATCTCCGAGGATCTATCCTGGGCCCAACAAACTGATGCAATTAGATAGATAGGTAAATACTTTATTGATCCCAAAGGAAATTACACATTCACAGTAGCATTACAAGTGCACATATATGCAAACATTAGAAGAGAAGAAAGAATAAAAAATAAGTTACCTCAAACAGTCTAACAGGAGAGGGTCATCACTTCTCCGGCTATAGGTTGGCTCATTATAGGGCGTAATGGCCGAGGGTAAGAATGACCTCATATAGTGTTCTTTGGAGCAGCGCAGTTGTCTTAGCCTGTTACTGAAAAGCTCCTCTGTTCAGCCAATCTGGCATGCAGAGGGTGAAAAACATTGTCCAGGTTTGCCAGGATTTTCTGTAGGGTACTTTGTTCTACCGCAGCCTCCAGCGAGTCCAGTTTAACTCCTACAACAGAGCTAGCCTTTCTAATCAGTTTATTGAGCCTGTTGACATCACCCGTGTTGATGCCATTGCCCCAGCACACCACTGCATAGAAGATTGTACTGGCAACAACCGACAGGTAGAACATGTGAGGGAGTGGCCTGCATACTCCAAAGGACCTCAGTCTCCTCAGGAAGTAAAGGTGACTCTGGCCCTTCTTGTACACAGCCTCTGTGTTGGTGCTCCACTCAAGTCTGTCATCCAGGTGCACCCCCAGGTACTTGTAAGTCCTCATCACATCCACATCCTCACCATCGATAGTAACAGAGAATAAAGAGGCACGACAGTTACTATATTTCTTTAGAACTTGACGAGGTATGTCGCCAAAGAAGCTTGAAAATTTCTACCAATGTACCATTGAGAGGATTCTAATTGGTTGTGTCACCGTCTAGTAAAGAGGGGCCACTGCATAGGATCAGAAAAAGCTGCAGGAAATTTTAAACTCAGCCAGTTCTATGGTGGGCACTAGCCTCCCCCAGCATCCAGAACACTTTCATTAAGGACCCCCATCATCCAGGATATGCCTATTTTTCATTGCTACTATCAAGGAGGTGGTACAGGAGTCTGAAGACACACACTCGATGTTTCAGGAACAGCTACTTCCCCTCTGCCACCAGATTTCTGAATGGACAATGTACCCGTGTATACTTCCTCAGTCCCTCTTTTTTTTTGCACTGGATATTTAATTTATTTTTCTTTTTATTTCGTGTAATTTATAGTTATTTATTATTATGTATTGCAATGTACTACTACCGCAAAATAACAGATTTCATGACATATGCCAGTGATAATGAACCTGATTCTGATTCTGATTTTAATGACATCTTATAAATCTACCACAATGCAGCATCGGTGATGTACTATTAATGACTAACCAAAGGGAGTAGGATGCACTTGGTTCTTATGATAATGAAGAACTTTGATTTATTTTAGCTGATTGCATCTGCATTTCTATTACCAGAAAAGCAAAGTAGTAACCTTATTCTACACTATGCTACTTAATGAATTATTACAGAAAAACTTGGGCTTTTTTCACCTCTCCTGTCGGAGAGAAGAAAGAAAAGCCTGAGTGCATAAACCACCAGACTTGAGGACAGCTTCTATCCTTCAAACGGATCTCTCATATGGTAAAAGATGAACCCTTGATCTTCAAATCTGCCTTGTTGTGGCCCATGCACTTTATTTTTTAACCTGCACTGCATTTTCTCTGTAACCGCAACCCTGTATTTTGTATTCTATTTTCTTCTTACTATCTCGATATAGTTACGTAAGACATGATCTGTCTGGATGGCACACAAAACAAAAGATTTACACTGTATCTCAGCAGATGGCACATTAACAAAACCAATACCAATAAAGGTCAGGTCTGGAAAGGCATTGATGAAGGATTGCTTACACCCTTACTCCATTTAAGAAAATAATCCCAGGCGATCCCCATGTCAGTAGGTCAGTTAACAATGTATATGAGAGAGTGCAGATTGTGTACAGCCATTTCTCAAGTTACAAAAGGGTTCCTGGAAATCAGAAAGACTTGGAAAAATTGCCACCATTCTGCACCGTGTATTTGTACCATCCTATTCTTTACAGTGAAAAATAGCTTTGTAAATTCCATTCTCAGAAAGTAGGAAGAGGGCTTTTGGTTCATGGAGTCAACCTATCTGTGTCCAAAGTATAAATTGTGTTATATCAAAAATACTTAAACTGAATATTTATAACTTGACGAATAATTGTTTTATGGTTGTTTAATAACTGGTGCACATTTTCCCTACCTCTTTTCCAGGAGGAATTGGACATCCGACCAAAGGTATCATCACTACTCAGCAGATTAGCTAATTACACAAACATTACTCAGGGAGCAAAGGAGCATGAGGAAGCAGACGGTGCAGAGAGTTCAAAGAAAAAAACAACCAAGGTAATTACACCTCCACTAACATTTTATTGATCTGTATCTTTTTTTTTAACAGTAATCATTATTCAGTGTAATTATTTTGCATCCAGCCTTTGACAATTCTCTAAATGAATTGATTCATCATTGTGTCATTCAACCAAAACACTAAAATCAATTATTTTAGATGGTTTTCAGCATATTATGGAGGGAAATCTTAAATACTGTGATTGCTTGAAATTTACCATGATAATGAAATCATTCGATACTGCACAGGCAGCATCCTTGGCAAACAAAATTAATATTTTAGATTGTTAATGTATTTACCAGCAAAGGGAAAATTCAAATAGCACATACGAGGGGTGATTGATAAGTTCGTGGCCTAAGGTAGAAGGAGTCAATTTTAGAAAACCTAGCACATTTATTTTTCAACATAGTCTCTTCCTACATTTACACACTTAGTCCAGCAGTCGTGGTGTATACGGATCTTGGACCTCCAGAAAGTGTCCACAGCAGGGGTGATTGATAAATTTGTGGCCTAAGGTAGAAGGAGATGTGTTATATAGCTCTCATTACATGCACATGCAGTTCAACTCTTTGAGTGATTATGCAGTAAGTTCGAAGTTAATAACTCATCTTGTTGCCTTGTTCTAAATAGCAGAGAGTCATGCAATACAATTGAGTCTGTAAATGACATCACATTAGGCAGAAGCATAGTGAGAATAAGTCCCTCCCACAGAACTAGAGAAAAGCTTTTGACATCGAGCTTCCCTAAAGTATGCCCAGGGAGAGTTCATCTTCCAGTTGACTGCCTTCAGTTTGCAAAATGAGCTTGTACTTGAGGTGCACAAATTTTTGCTCTCATTCCATTAGATAATACATTGGGCAGTGCATCTAAAGTGATTAGTTACGGTGTCCTGAACCAGTAACTTTCAAAGTAGGTACTTATTCAGCAATAATGATGAAGACCTGGTGACTTCTGCATATCCCAAAGTAGAGGTTAGTCAACTTGTGTGAAGTTGTCTATTTACTAATCACGTCTGGCATGACCACTACATTTATTGGTAGAATTCCTGGAATTTTGACAGTTGGCATACAGGAAAGATAAGTGAGACATGAAGGAAAAGTGCCTAATTTATCTGTGAAGGACGCAGAAGGCATTGCAAATGTCATCAGCATAGACTGTGCTTGTGCTGGTACCATTAGTCAAAATGTCTGCAAAGATATAAGTAAACTTTGGTTTTCAACAAAACTGTCATATGCATAGATGATAAGGTTTAACTTTCTTTTTGTTGTCTCATCCTTCCTCTGCATTTAGCCTATCGGAATTGTCATTCCCAAATTTGTGTCCAGTGCATCTAGAATTGATGTTTTTTTCTAGTCTGGTGAACAATTCAAAGAGAAAGTATGAAATATATCTGGACACTCAGATACCTTTCGCACTTGCTCTTTGACTATGTTCACTATGAAATTGTTACAATGCTGAAGAAATTTCGGAAATATTTCATTGGTTGTTGTGTGCTTTGGGGCATTGTCAGATTGTGAAAAATAATGCAAAAATATTTTCATAATCATTCATTAAGATGTATGGACAAGTAAATAATTTGTGAAGCCTCACAACTCTAGCAACCCACAATCAGTGCTGACTGCGTGAAGTTTGTACATTTTCCCTGTGACCACTTGCGAATCCTCAAAGGCAGGCAGGTAGATATTTTAATTTAACACTTTAAGTTGCTCCTAGTGTGTGATGAGTAGTAGAATCTGGATGAAGTTAATGGGAACTTGTGAACTTGGAGCACAGTTAGAGATTAGCATGCGTGATATCGTGGGCATCACTGAATCGCGGTTGAAAGATTATAGCTGGAAGCTTAACATCCAAGGATACACATTGTATCAAAATGACAGGCTGGTAGGCAGAGAGGGTGGGGTGACTCCATTGGTAAAAAAAAATGAAATCAAATCGTTAGAAAGAAGTGACCTAGGATCAGAAGGTGTAGAACTGCTGTGGGTAGAGCTAAGAAGCTGCAAAGGTAAAATGACCCTGATGGGAGTTGTATGCAGACATCTGAACAGTAACAAATATGTGGGCTACAAATTACAACAGAAGATGAAAAATGCACATCAAATGGGCAATGTTACAAGAGTCATGGAAGACTTCAATATGCAGGTAGATTAGAAAAACCAGGCTGGGTCCCAAGAAGAGGGATTTGTAGGTTGCCTCCAAGATGGCTTTTTAGAGCAGCTTATGGTTGAGCTCACTAGAGGATTGGCTACTCTGGATTGGGTTTTGTGCAATGAACTGAGATTGATTAAAGAGCTTTAAATGAACTCTTAAGGAAAGGGCAATGATCATAATATGATAGAATTCAGCCTACAGTTTGAAAGGGAGAAGCTGAAGTCAAAGTAGTAGCAGTATTACAGTGGAGTAAAGAGAATTATAGAGGCATGAGAGAGGAGTTGACCAAAGCTGATTGGAAGGGGACATTAGCAGGGTTGACGGCAGCAAAGGCTGGAGTTTCTGGAAGCAATTTGGGAGGTGCAAGATGGATATATTGCAAAGACGTATTCTAAAGACAGGATGATGCAACCGTGGCTAACATTGGAAGTCAAAACCAAGATAAAAGTAAAAGAAAGGGCATATAATAGTGCAAAAATTCTTGGGAAGTTAGAGGATTGGGAAATTTTTAAAAACCAAAAGAAGACAACTAGAAAATATCATAAACAAGAAAAGATGGAATACGAAGGTAAGTTAGCAAATAGTATTAAAGAGGATACCAGAGGTTTCTTCAGATATATAAAGTGTAAAAGAGAGGCGAGAGCAGATTTTGGAACCGTGGAAAATGTTGCTGGAGAAGCAGTATTGGGGGACAAGGAAATGGCGGATGAACTGAATAAATATTTTGCAGCGGTCTTCAATGTGGAAGACACTAGAAGTATGCTGGAAGTTCAAGAGTGTCGGGGCCAGAAGTGAGTGAAGTTACCATTACTAGGGAGAAGATACTGTACTTGGGAAACTGATAGGTCTGAAGGTAGACCAATCACCTGGACCAGATGGTCTACAACCCAGAGTTCTGAAAGGCGTTGTATGTCACTGATTTAGATGATGGATTTGATGGCTTTGTGGCCAAGTTTGAGGATGATGTGAAGATAGGTGGAAAGGCAGGTAGTGTTGAGGAAGCAGAGAGGCCACAGAAGGACTTACACAGATTTGGTCAATGGGCAAGGAAGTGTTGGGTGGAATATAGTGTGAGGAAGTGTAAAGCCATGCAATTTGGTTGAAGAAATAAAAGTGTAGACTATATTCTAAATGGAGAGAAAATTCAAAAATCTGTGGTGCTAAGGTATTTGGGAATCCTCACGTTGGATTCCCTAAAGGTTAATTTGCAGGTTGAGTTGGTGGTGAGGAAGCCAAATGCAATGTTAGCATTTATTTCAAGAGGGCTAGAATATAAAAGTAATGGATGTAATGTTAAGGCTTTATATGACACTAGTGAGGCCTCACTTGGAGTATTGTGAGCAGTTTTGGGCCCCTTGTCTAAGCAAGGATGTGCTGACATTGGAGAGGGACAAAGGAGGTTTATGAAAATGATTCTGGGATTGAAAGGATTATAAGGAGTGTTTGATGGCTCTGGGCCTATACTCACTGGAATTCAGAAGAATGGGGGGTAGTGGGATCTCAATGAAATCTATCGAATGTTGCAAGGTCTCAATAGAATGGATGTGGAGAGGATATTTCTTTTCCTGGGTGAGTCTAGGACTAGAGGACACAGACTCAGATTAGAGGGCTGTCCATTTAGAATGGAGATGAGGAGGAATTTCTTTAGTAAACGAGTGGTGAATCTGTGGAATCTCAATGAAATCTCTCAGTGGGATCTCAATGAAATCTATCGAATGTTGCAAGGTCTCAATAGAATGGATGTGGAGAGGATATTTCCACATCCTCTGTGGAAATCTGTGGAATTTATTGTCCCAGACAGCTGTGGAGGCCGTCTTTACATATATTTAAATATTTGTATTATTATATTATTATATTTTAAATATTTAAATATATTTAAATTTACACATATTTAAAGCAGATGTTGATTGGTCAGGGCAGAAGGGATATGGGGAGAAGGCAGGAAATTGGTGCTGAGAGGGAAATGGATCAGCCATGATGAAATGACAGATCAGACTCAATGGGCCAAATGGCCTAATTCAGCTCCTATATCTTATGGTCTAATGGAACATATGAAGAATAATACAAGGTCAGTGCAAATATGTGCTCGGTGGTCAGTACAGACATGGTGAACCAAGAGCCTATTGTGATGATCACTCTATCTGTGATCTCTGTGATGTGGCTTATAGTTTCAAATGAAAATACTAATAGCTATTTTATTTCATTTTTTTTAGACTCCAAGTATGGGCACTCTTATGGGAGTGTATCTGCCTTGTCTACAGAATATCTTTGGAGTCATACTATTTTTACGTTTGACATGGCTTGTTGGAATTGCAGGGGTCTTGCAATCGTTTTGTATGGTGTTCATGTGTTGCTGCTGTGTAAGTACCAAATTGTTAACCATTTGATTAGTTCTATCTTTTGAAAATTTCTCACCCAAAATATTTTTTGCACAAGGAATTTGTATTTTTCTCTCAATTTTATAACGAGGCTCAAAACCTATAATCTCTCTCCTGAGATTTTCTTAATATGCAAATATTGTGCTTGCAAAACAGCTTATTTAGATGTTGATGAGAATTCACAGTTTAGAAAGTAAGGGACTAGATCATTTAAAGTAATTCCTTAGTTTTGATTGGATTCTGTGCAGCAAATTAATAGGATCAATATTCTGGGTAATTTTAATATTAGCAAATGTGTAGTATTTACTTGTATGCTGGAATTTCTAGGATAATTTTGCACCAAATGAGATAATATCTTGTTCAGTGTTTCTCTTGAAGCATTATGGGGAAATTAGATTATTCTGAGGAACAGTCATAACTCCTGAAACAAATGAATTTTAATGGAATTTGGTACTCTTGCTTCTGGTCCACATCTATAATATCAATTCCACTGATCTCTTCCAACCACCTTCATTAACCTCAGCCCCAAATAATCTTTTGACTGATCCTATATAAGCCAGCCAACTCCCCAAGTGGACTTCATGTCAGTATGGGATAGTACACTGTATAGCTTATGAAAGAGAGTATAGAACCCAAAGGAGAAACTGTAGTGGTAACTCTCCCACTATCATCTTATAACTTTGAAAATACTTTCATTTCAAGAATTCATCCACTCCTGTTTGAAAACTACAATTGAATACTCATCTATAACTTCCCCTAAGCACAAAATAATCTGCAGATGCTGGGGTCAAAGCAACACTCACAACACGCTGGAGGAACTCAGCAGGTCGGGCAGCATCTGTGGAAAAGATCGGTCAACGTTTCGGACCGGAACCCTTCGTCAGAACTGTAGAGGGAAGGGGCAGAGGCCCTATAAAGGTGGGGGGAGGGTGGGAAGGAGAAGACTGGTAGGTTCCAGGTGAAAAACCAGTAAGGGGAAAGATAAAGGGGTGGGGGAGGGGAAGCCGGGAGGTGATAGGCAGGAAAGGTGAAGAAAGAATAGGGGAAAACACAATGGGTAGTAGAAGGAGGCAGAACCATGCAGGAGGTGATAGGCAGCCGGAGGGGGCAGAGTGACATAGGGATAGGGGAAGGGAGGGGGAGAGAATTACCGGAAGTTGGAGAATTCTATGTTCATACCAAGGGGCTGGAGACTACCTAGACGGTATATGAGGTGTTGCTCCTCCAACCTGAGTTTAGCCTCATCATGGCAGTAGAGGAGGCCATGTATGGACATATCTGAATGGGAGTGGGAAGCAGAGTTGAAGTGGGTGGCTACTGGGAGATCCTGTCTGTTGTGGCAGACGGAGCAGAGGTGCTCGACGAAGCGGTCCCCCAGTCTGCGTCGGGTTTCACCGATGTAGAGGAGGCCGCACTGGGAGCACGGGATACAGTAGATGCATTTCCAGATTTAAAAATAAAATTTCCTCTTGTCAGCTTTGGTTCTTTTGCTTGTCATCTGTGTTCTCTAGTTTTTGATCCACTCCACTAATAAGAACAATTCCCCTTTAGCTATTTTGCCTGTATCTTCCAGTTTTGTAAGGAGAAAAACCCCAGCCTCTCCATTTATCCACAAGGTCCTTCATCACTGGTAAATCTCATGCACATGTTAATTTTTTTAAAAATTTACATATTTACATGTTGTTAATATTTATTTCCTAAAATGTAACCAGACTGGATACTCCTATGGCCAAACCAATATTGTAGTACATCATGATTTCCTTTCCCTTGTAATTTATACTGTTTTTTTATATAAAGCCCAGGATTCTGTACAACTTTTAACCATTTTTTTGTAGTAGAATTCCTCGATTCATGTAAAGCCTATACTTTTGGTACTGCACTGAAGTTTCCAAATTGTGGTTTCATAATCGATTGCACACCTTCATTATCATTGAGCTTTCCTCTAAGTAACCAAATAATCGAGAACAACATATAAAAGGTGGCACGGTAGCATAGTGGTTAGCTCAACGCTTTACAGTATCAGTGACCCGGGCTCAATTCTCGCCACTGTCTGTATGGAGTTTGTACGTTCTCCAAATGACTGCGTAGGTTTTCTCTGGGTGCTTTGGTTTCCAGATACATGCCGGTTGGTAGGTTAATTGGTGATTGTAAATTGTCTCATGATTAGGCTAGTGTTAAGTTGGTGGGTTGCTGTGAGGTACGGTTCAAAGAGCCAGAATGGCCTACTCCACACTGTGTCTCAATAAATTAAATAAATAATTTTTTAAAAAGGCAGGAGCATAAAAGTATAGATTTGATGAGTATAATGGAAAGTGTATTTCTTACTTTTTTTTTCAGAACCCTATTTAATCAGCTATGAATTCATTTTTTGCTGGACTAGTTTAGTAGCACAGGCTAGTTATGTGCAAATATTTTTACAGGTCAGTTACTCAGTAATTGACAACAGCATCCTGTTATGAAAAGACACATTTTCCTCAGATTACATTGTGTCCTTGTCAATTTCACCTCAGAGTGTCCTGCATAATCTGCATTAACCATTTTTATACTAAGGTTTGTTGAAACTGCATTTCAGGAGATCTACATTTACACAATTAAATTTGATTCGTTTATCCCAATTTTCATTTGGGTTAAGAGAGGTTACCTTAGTTGTGCAAAATGCTGGCCTCTCAGTATTCAATTTAAATGTCTAAACATGGATCTTGATGGTCAAATCGGTATAACTTCTCTCACTATTTAAAATGACAGTGTTTAAATAAATGATAACCAGTTGATGTTGATGGTAGTAACACCTAGTTACAACTATTCCAGTGCTTCAGGGAGTGGAGTTGTTCCATCTTCACAGTTGAAATTCTTTGTAATCTGTAAATACCTTTACAAAGGTAGAATATAAAGGTTTTCATTTATTGATACATATAAAATTATTTAACATTTTTTATTGATATTTTTATTGCTTAAATTCAGGGGCAAAAAAAATTGAAAAGACATTTTGTAAAGTTTAAATCTTCTGTTTTTCAGACTATGTTAACAGCCATATCAATGAGTGCCATAGCAACAAATGGAGTTGTACCAGGTAACAAGTTCTCTAATGAGGGATTTAGGGAACCGAGTGTATACTTCCGGGTTTTGTTTTATTTTATTGTGTTCATGCTTAGCCATTGTTCCTTAAATGGTGTTCTACATAAATTCACTGAAACTTATCATTTGTATACCATTAATTTTAACAGTTATCCCTTAAAATGTACATATTCGTCACTTTAAGACTAACTGGCTTCCACTTTGTCTCCTGAAATGGTTATTTCTAAGTTTTACAAGATCACAGAGAGGTAGAAATTTGCTGCATTCAGTCCAAGATCCCACCTTTTAAAGTTTGCTTTCACCATGTTCTTTTTTTTGCATGTGCCTGCATGCGTGCAAGTCTGTGCGTGTTTGTCCGTGCGTCTATGATGATGTCTTTTTCCTGGCTTATACAAGGCACGGAGCAAGAGAGAGAGAGACCGTGTGACACACCACTCCTCACACAGACATTTTTGAAGTATTTTCCCTTTATTTTACGAGGTCGAGTTGCAATCTCGACACTCAACCCGGCACGGATGGAAAGCTCACTTGGGAGCGGACCGGACTGGTTTCGAACCTGAGAACCTCCGCTCCCGGGTCTGGCACCGATATCATTGCGCCACCAGCCGGCCCTGCTTTCACCATGTTCGGATTTGATGAATAACACTTTGTTTTCCTTTCATTCGTGCTTTCGTTGCAGCTGGTGGTTCTTATTTCATGATTTCAAGGTCACTCGGTCCTGAGTTCGGGGGTGCTGTGGGCCTTTGTTTCTATCTTGGAACAACTTTTGCAGGAGCCATGTACATACTTGGTGCCATAGAAATTCTACTGGTGAGTATCTAGTGATAGCTTTCAAAGGTTTATTAAAACTCCAAAAACTGTTTCAAGCTCCATTTGCAAAGAAACAAAGTGCTGTTTTATGAGAAGCCAGGAGATTGTGGCTGAGAGGAAAAATAGATCAGCCATGATGAAATAGTAAAACAGACTTGATGGGCCAAATAGCCTAATTCTGCTCCTATGGTTTATGGCCTTTTATAAGATTATTATTTTGATTTTACAATCTGCTTTATTAATCAGACCTGTTCCAATCATTGCTGTGTGAATACATTAAAAAAAGACATTTATTAGGCAGACTCAGTTTCCATAATATGTTTTGGAAAAGCAAAATAACTGTTTATGATTTGGAATTACAAAACATGACAGTGATGACAGAAAGTTTTAAAACTAACCCGAGACAACAAACCTACCTGTAGATAAGCAGCGGGACATTTTTTTTCTTCTTCGCAAGAGGGAAGATATATAAACATTTTTTAAAAAGCACATTACATCTCTTTGGAATAGGAGAAAGATGGTTGAGTTGAAAGAAAAAGACAGAAAACGGACAAAATTCCCGAATTAATAAACAATATTGGGTGATAATAAACTGTAAAAAATAGCAAAAAATGGATGGCTACATCCGTAAAATAGAGACATTTGATCGCACAGAAGATAACTGGCTATTATATACTGAACAGATTGAGCAGTATTTTGAAACAAATGGAACAGCCAGTGGGAAACAAGTGCCAGTTTTGTTGCGTGCAATTGGTGGAAAAGCATGTAGTTTGCTTAGAAAGTTGACTGCTCCAACCAAAGCAGCCAAATAAGCTTTGCTGGTATCATGAGAGTAACGCAGAACATTTAGAAATGAAACCATTGTCAATTGCAGAATGCTTAAGGTTTCATAAGTGGAATCAAGGAGGGGGAATCCATCTCAGTGTACGTGGCTGAATTGAAGAGATTTGCTTTGTTCATCAAGGCTATTAAATGCTTGTCCAGTAACTTAATCACTGGTTTCCATTCCACATGTATTTTGTATGAAATATCAGCTGAAATAAATGCAACATGAATCACTGGGTGGATTGAGAAAAGTGCTATTCTCCCTACTGAGATTTTTCTGCAGTGTTTTCATGTATCGCATACAGAATGTCAACCTAAATTATATTAAATTTAAACTCTGCATTCATATGTCAAAGTAATTTTGTTGCATGAGGAGGTGGTGGTGCTCTGGAATCAACAATGAATGCTGTGGTGTCGACCTCCTCGTCTCCCTTTTGCCCTTTTATTTCCGCCATCCTGAGGTTAAAACTTGGAGCAATCACAGTTAATCCTATGTGCACTATTAGATGTTTTACTTCTTGTCTGTTTGGTCTAGAACAAAAGAAATACCAAAGGGCATTTTTTTTTCTTACCATGCCTGGAGCATTCACATAGCAAAGAAGAACACGCAGTACAGATTTGCAAAATATCCTTTCCCTAATGCTGTGCAAGAGTGGCTGTTTTTTTTAAAGCTGGGATACTCAGTTCAGCAATGGTCGATACAAGCTCAGTCCATTCTCTTAACCTGTTATACGCTCAATTAATTTTGTTTTTACCTTTTTGTTTTTGCTGCATTGTTAGTGCTACTTGTCTTAATTCTGTTGGTTCATTTTATTTTGCAGGCCTACATTGCACCCAAAGCAGCAATATTTAAGCATGTTGAACCGCATGAAGAAACCACTGCTCTGCTTAATAACATGAGAGTCTATGGAACAATTTTCCTCACTTTCATGTGCCTGGTCGTTTTCATTGGTGTCAAATATGTTAATAAGTTTGCATCTTTATTTTTGGCCTGTGTGATATTATCCATCTTGTCCATTTATGTGGGTGTCATTAAATCTGCTGTTCATCCTCCAGAATTTAAGTAAGTAAAATATTTGTTTTACAATATGTGTTTGATAAGAAAGACACAGTTGTATTTTTAAAAAAGGCTAGTGGGTAGAGTCACGGTTAACTTATTTACCTAACCACCACCTTCCTTCCCAACTTCCTGACCCCAGACCAGCGTGGCTGAGCAGAGTCTGTGGTAGGTGATTAAGATTGGAAGCAGCTAAGCAGTAGAGCTTTTACTTGCCTATTACTACACAGATGGAAGCCACTTAGTCGATAAGATCCTCACTGATTCTCAGCACAGCTAATTCTTTATAGTTCTGCAGCATATTCTCTCAGCAACAACAGTTAACAACTCTTTTGAATCCTTTTATTGTTTATTTGGTCATTTATAGTAGATGTGAGAAGAATCTGGAGTATCCAGCAAAATTCCATGTCGCCTTGAGGGCAATGTGTGAACTTCACACAGATACTACCTAAAGTCAGGATGTCAGTTTGCCTTTATTCCGTCCTGGGATGAGGCTGCTTTTGTAAATTATTAATAACCTAAAGGTACATGCCCTACGTAAGCACACTGCATGGAACTTGGATGTGCAAAAGAACTAGAGGTGACATGTCAAAAAATAGTTTACCAACAATGGTGAGAATTTGGAATATAATTTTTTTTTGATAAGGTATGGCAAGTATCAATTCAAATGTATTTTTTAAGTAGAACTAGAATTGATGCTCAAAGAATGAAAAATTGCAGACAATGGGAGCAGTGTGTAGCAATGGAACTAATGAATTACTCTTTGAAACTCCTCCCATGATCTTGATAGGCCAAATGGTTTCATCTTGTACACTTCCATAACATAAATCTAAAATGGAGATTGTAGTAGCAGACTTGTGCAGAACAAAGACCTGCTGATGAAATAGAAGGACAAATGCCGGTGCAATTTAATTTGGAGTTATGGTGTGATTCATTTTGAAACAGAGAATGTTTGTGAAGTAAATGATCGGGTGCAGGAAAAATAGACCCTGAAATAGTGACTGCAAATCTTTGAAAAGGCAAACATGAGTTAAGAAGGCTGATACAAAAGCATCTTTGGATTTGTTTTTGAATGAATAAATTAATAGAGCATTAAAACAAGTGAACTATAAAAACTTTATAAGCAATGGGTAGGCCATGTGGAATTTATTTTTGACACCGTTCTACAGGAGGAGCCTCTGTTTTTATTTGGCCTATAATCTCCATCTTGTTAATTTATGTGCATGTAATTAAATCTGCTGTTCACCTTCCCGGATTTAAGTAAAAATATTGTTTTGTCACAAGCTGGAGTTGCTACAAGTATAAAAGAATGTTTTGAAGAGGTTTGACATAATGAATAGTTTTTCTGGAATAAATAAAAAGGAACATGTTTCCATTGGCAGGACTGTTGGTAGCCTTAGGGTCAGATGTGGGATAATACTCAAAGAAACTGGGGTTGAGTGAGTGATGGGTGAGGGAATTTCACAGTGAACTGTGATTGGAATGCACTGCCTGAAAGCTTGGTGGAAGCCAACTCAGTGGTATCCTTCAAGGGGAGATTAGGATCTTTTGAGTTTATTGAGATATTTGTTATTACCAGTCCTTTTTGTTACACACATTCAGCACTATTGTGTAACTAGCACTAAGCGAGTTTTAATTAACCTAGGAATGTGAAGTTTAAAAAAACCCCTTGTTTTTAGAATTTGCATGTTGGGAAATCGAACTCTCTCCAGAAATCTGTTCGATGTTTGTGCCAAAACCACAATTGAAAACAACACCGTTGTGACCACCAAACTGTGGGACATGTTCTGCACTAGCAATGTCACGGATAGTTGCGATGAATATTTTGTTCGAAATAATGTCACAGAAATCCAAGGAATTCCAGGAGTGGCAAGTGGTGTATTAAAAGGTTTGTACAAAACTGAACATGAAACCTACATTTTATGTAACTATTTAGCCAAATGAAATAATTTATTAACTGTGTATTTGAAATGGTGCAAATGTCGTCCAAATTAAAGTCTTGCAGAAGTATTGTTACTGGCATCAGTAATCTTGCAGAGTAATACACACAAAACGCTGGAGGAATTCAGCAGGCCAGTTAGCATCTGTGGAAAAGAGTAAACAGTTGATGTTTCAGGCCGAAGCGGTCTTGGCCTGAAACGTCAATTGATTGCAATAGGTGAGTTCCTCCAGCATCTTTGGATCTCCAGCATCAGCAGATTTTCTCAATCAACTTACACCTTTTTAAAAGTGATTTAGTTCTAGGTTTCTCTTTATCTTGTAACACTTACCATTGTTAATCCAATGTACGTAGCTTCAGGCTAATTATACATGGAAATCCAAACCCTCTATTCACATGGGCCATCATAAAGATCTTCTTGCTTATTCACTTGTCTTTAAGTCACTAAGTAGAGCAAAGTATAAATTGTAAGAAACTAGCTTCTGTAGATCAACAAAACTGGAAAATGGCTGGATTGTTTTAAAAGACCCCCAATAATGTTAAAATACAAATTATTCAAAAGTAGAGTGTTTTTTCAGGGATATCTCCATTTTCATCTATATTAATTTTACTTCATCAGTTTAGCATATTTAATTACATATGTTATGCATGTTTTGTTAAAAATTTTTATTGGAGAGAGACAGTTAACATTTCTCAGAATCCTGATGAAGGATTTCGACTCAAAACATTGACTGTTTACTCTTCTCCATAGATGATACCTGGCCTGCTGAGTTCCTCCAGCATTTTGTGTGTATTGCTAACGTTCTCAGAAGATAATCAAAATCTTTCACATCTGCATGAATCAGTTGTTCACTCTGACAAGAGGTTGAATTCTGTACAGTGACTTAATCTAATCCACTAAATGGAGAATGTAAAGAGTTGGGGCACAATTTTTGAACCTCAGTGAAAATGTGAAGAATTGATTTAGTTGGATATGAGATATTGTTCACGTCCCAATTGGTACAGTCATTATCCCTCAACCATCAGACTTTAGAACTTCAATCACCCCAACACTGAACTGATTGCACAACCTATGGACTCACTTTTAAGGACTCTGCAACTCACGTTCTCAATATTTATTTATTTATTTGTTTTCTTTTTGTATTTACATCGTTTTTTTGTCTTTTGCACATTAGTTGTTTGTCCATCTCAGTCGTGTGCTGTTTTTGATTCTATTACATTTCTTTCTATCTGCTGTGAATGCCCACAAGAAAATTAATCTCGTGGTAGTATATTGTGACATATGTGTACTTTAACAATAAATTTACTTTGAACTTTGAATTATTAAACTACACTCAATTGTGTAATTCCAAGCTTCTAATTTGCAGAAGGCACTCATTTTGTAGGGGTTGATTTTGTTGTTTAGTGTAGCCCAGTTTAGATGATTTAAACCGGCATAAACCTGGACCAATCTGTTAAGTGTTTCCTTCTGGTCACATGCTTCCTCCTTGAATCTTAATGCATTCTATAGCCATATAAGTAAAGTTATACATATGTCAACAATGTCAAGTAACATTCAGGCTTTGGTCTTTTGATAAATGATAGTATCACATTGCTGAAAGTGTAACGCATTGTTTAATATTCAAAGAAATATATGCAAGGAAACAGATTTATTTCTTGAGTGGTTTTGGTTTGGTTTGTATGCACAAGGCCATGCCACTTTCAAGTTAAGCTTCCATAAATGTTTTACCACTGTGCCTCTGTTCCATTTGTTTGAGAGGCTCTGGCCCATATTTTGCAAATCTTCAAGATTCCAACATACATCCAGGCTTATTTTTGACTTAATTTTCCCACAGTATATACTAGGGGCCTTTGTACTGAAGCCAACTGACATGTGTAGCTAACAAAAAGGGACTTGCACGTGTTTGTTATTCTGTCTATTCATGTTATGATGTAAATCATGCCGGAAGAATGCTTTATGATAAAAGTTCTCAAGTGCCAACATTGAATATTTTCTAACAACTGCATCAATAGCAGATTATTTCCATTGCAAAATCAGTTAATAGTCTGTCCCTATGGCATAGAAGCAGACAATTTCAGCCCATCAACTCTTTGCCAACTCACAGAACAATCCGTTCAAACACTCGGCTTCCCAATAATCAATGTTTACTACATCCCCCAAACCCCTCCCAGATTCTGTTACCCAATATACAAGAAGCAGTCTACAGTGGTCAGTGAGCATATCAATCTTCATGTGTTTGTGATGTGGAAGGAAACCAAGTAGCCATGTGGACACATGCACACTCCATGCAGTGCGCAGGGTTAGATTTGGACCTGGGTCACCATAGTGTGAAGCAGCAGCTTCACTATCTCCACTGCTGTGCTAGCTGAATATTTTCAAGTGTTAATTTCAATAGTATTGGCAATGATCCTTGTGTTTGCTTATAATACTAAAAGTGCTAAATGTACCTTTAAACAGTATATTCAAAATTATAGTTCTGTGTAAACCCTCATTCAAAAGTTCCAAGTTGAACAATTTAAATTAAAAATATTAACATCACCTTATGAACTCTATTTGTTTATGTACTTATTTTTAATCTATGGTTCTTGCATTCACTGTTTTTGATTTTAACATAGAAAATCTATGGAGCAACTACATGAGCAAAGGGGAGGTGCTTGAAAAGCGGTCTTTGTCATCTGTTGAAGCTGCTGGATCAAGGAAAAATCTGGCTGTGTATGTTTTTGCAGACATCACTACTACCTTTACCATGTTGGTTGGGATTTTCTTTCCTTCAGTGACTGGTGAGTAAAGTGAATTACTGCAAAGTATTTGTAATTAAGAATGTCTGATAAAATGTACACCACGTTTTTTATGCCGGGAGCTAACTCTTGTCCTAACTTGTTCTAACTTGATGAAAATGTTTGCACCACTACACATGTTGTTCTGTGAGGGGAAGAGGTTGATAGATTTCTAAAACAGCTTTGTTTTTTCATATATCTACAGCCCTTGATATGGGTATCAATCTGGGTATTTATCACTCAGCTTACTTTCAGCATTAGGAAAGTGGTGGAAGGTGCCATAGACAAAAGCTACTCACTTTTGAACAACCTGTTTGTTGGTGGCCAATTTGGATTTAACCAGGACCACAGAGCTCATCACAGCGTCGCTCCAGACATTATCCAAAGACCTGCCAGACGTGAAATGAGAGTGATGGCCCTTGACCTCATGTATTATTTGACACAATGTGGCATTAAGGAGCTCCATTAAAATAGTCAATGGGAATCAGTGGATACAGTCATACTTTGTTGTTGTTGGAGGTCAATCATCATAGCTCCAGAACATCATGGCAAGAGTTCCTCAGGGCAGTCTGTTTGCGCCAATCTTCTGTAACTACTTCATCAGTGCCCTTCTTTCCATCATAAGGCCAGAAGTAGGGATAGTCACTGTTTCAGAATGTTCAGTTTGATTCACAGTAAAGCGGGCTTTGTCTTCATGCAATATAATCCAGACAGCATGCAGGCATGGATACCTCTGTGGAAAGTTGCATCCATGCCATAGATGCCAGGCAATGACCTTCTGCAATCAGAGAGTCTACCCACCTGTTCTTCACATTCAATGGCATTATCATTGCCAAGTCCCCCACTATCATTATCCTTTGTGTCACCATAGACAAGAAACTCACAGCCCACAAGCAAGCTGGAGACTAGGTATACTGACCACCTCACAGCCAACGACATTTACACTGTCTACAAAAAGGAATATTCAAATGTACACTTGCCTTGATGAGTTCAATGCCAGCAACTTGGAACTCAACACATCCTGTAAAAAGCAATTCTTAGATTGGCAGCTTATCAATTCTGAACATTCTCTTCACCACAAGTGCATGATGTTTAATATGTGTACCATCCTGAAATGTACTAAATTTACTAACCCAGGCTACTCCACCAGCATGTCCCAAATTCTGACCTGAGTGGAAGTTGCATGGGAATACCCCAACCTGCAGGCCCTCCTCCAAATTACACACCATCCTAACTTGGAAATGTATCATTTGTCCTTTGAATTTTGTCCAAATCCAGCTTTAGAAACCTCACATTCGAAGATTGCAATTTCAGTGGGGCATCATAAATCGTATTAGCATTGTGCAGGATGTTATTTTGGTGCCTCTTTCTTAAAAAAAATGATACAGGAATTACTGTATCACGGAAAAATTATAGCTGGAAGCTTAATGTCCAAGGATACACGTTGTTTCGAAGGGATAGGCAGGAAGGCAGAAGGAGTGGCATTACTCGGTTGGTAAAAAATGAAATCAAATCATTAGAAAGAGGTAACGTAGGGTTGGAAGGTGATAATCATTGTGGATAGAGGTAAGGAACTACAAGCATAAAAAGACCCTGATGGGAGTTGTATACAGACCCGCAAACAGTAGTAAGGATGTGGCCTACAAATTACAACAGAAAATACATACCAAAAGGGCAAAGTTACAATAGCCATGGGGGACCTTAGTAGGCGTGTAGATTGGGAATTTTGAGAGCACCTACGAGATGGCTTTTTAGAACAGCTTGTAATTGAACCCACTAGAAGATCAGCTATTCTAGACTGGGTGTTGTGCAATGAACCAGAATTGATTAGAGAGATTAAGGTAAAAAAAATCCTTAGGGGCAAGTGATCGTAATATGATCGAATTCACCCAGAAATTTGAAAAGGAGAAGCTAAAGTCAAATGTATCAGTATTACAGTGGAGTAAAGGAAATCACAGAGGCATGAGTGAGGAGTTGGCCAGAATTGATTGGAAAAGGACACTGGCACGGATGACAGAGAATAGCAACGGCTGTAACTTCTGGATGTAATTCGGAAGGCATAGAATATGTACATCCCAAAGAGGAATAATTATTCGAAAGGAAAGATGGCACAACTTTGGCTAACAAGAGAATTCAAAGCCAACATAAAAGCCAAAGAGAGGGCATATAATAGAGAAAAAAAAATTAGTGGGAAGTTAGAAGATTAGGAAGCTTTTAAAAACCAACAGAAGGCAACTAAAAAAGTCACTGAGAAGCTTAAGATGGAATATGAAAGTAAGCCAGGCAATAATATTTTTTAAAAAACTTCTTCAAAAACATGAAGGGTAGAAGAGAAAGAGAAAACAATGCTAGAGAGATATTAGTGGGGGACAATGAAATAGCAGATGAACTGAATAAGTATTTTGCATCAGTCTTCATGGTGAAAGACACTAGCAGTCGGGTGGAGATTCCAAGTGTCAGGGGGCATGAAGTGTGTGAAGTTACCATAACGAGAGAGAAAGTTCTTGGGAAACTGAAAGGTCTGAAGGTGGATAAGTCACTTGGACCAGATGTTATACACCCCAGAAAGGAGTGGCTGAAAAGATCATGGAGCCATTAGTAATGATACTTCAAGAATCACTAGATTCTGGAATGGTTCTGAAGACTGGAGAATTGCAAATGTCACTCCACTCTTCAAGAAGGGAAAGAGGCAGAAGAAAGGAAAGCATGGGCCAGTTTGTCTGACCTCAGTGGCTGGGAAGATGTTGGAGTAAATTGTTAAGGATGCGGTTTTGGGGTACATGGAGGCCCATGATAAAATCGGTCATAGTCAGTGCAGTTTCCTCAAGGGTAAATCTTGCCTGACAAGTCTGTTGGAATTCTTTGAAGAAATAAGCTGGATAGGCCAGAAGAATCAGAGGATGTTGTGTACTTGAATATTCAGAAGGACTTTGACAAGGTACCACACATGAGGCTGCTTAACAAGCTATGAGCCCATGTTATTGCAGGAAAGATGTTAACATGGATAAAGCAGTGGCTGATTGGCAGGAGGCAAAGAGTGGCTGACTGCATGTGACTAGTGGTGTTCCACAGGGATCTTTGTTAGAACCAATTCTTTTTACATTATATGTCAATGATTTTGTTGATGGCTTAGTTGCAAAGTTTGCAGACGATATGAAGATAGGTGGAGAGGCAGATAATTTTGAGGAAGTAGAGAGGCCACAGAAGGACTTAGACAGATTAGGAGAATAGGCAAAGAAATGGCACATGAATACAGTATCAGAAAGTGTATGGTCATGACCTGTGGTAGAAGAAATGAAAGGGTTGACTATTTTCTAACTGTAAAGAAAATACAAAATACAGCAGGGCAAAGGGACTTGGTAGGCATTGTGCAGGATTCCCGAAAGGTTCATTTGCAGCTTGAGTCTATGGTGAGGAAGGCAAGTGTGATGTTAGCATTCATTTTAAGAGAACTAGAATGTAAAAGCAAGGATGTAATGTTGAGACTTTATAAAGCACTGATGAGGCCTCACAGAGTATTGTGAGTAGTTCTGGGACCCTTATCTTAGAAAGGATGTGCTGAAACTGGAGAGGGTTCAAAGGAGGATCACAAAAATGATTCCAGTATTGAATGGCTTGTCATATGAAGAGCATTAATTGGCTCTGGGCCTGCATTCAGTGGAATTCAGAGGAGTGAGGGTGACTTCATTGAAATCTATCAAATGGTGAAAGACCATGATAGAGTGGCTGTTTCCTGTGATGGGAGAGTCTAAGAGCAGAGGACACAGTCTCAGAGTAGAGGAGCGTCTGTTTAGAACAGAGATGAGGAATTTCTTTAGCCAGAGAGTGGCGAGTCTGTGGAATTCTTCGCCACAGGGAGCCGTGGAGGCTAAGTCTTTATGTATAATTTAAGGCAGAGGTTGATGGATTCTTGTTTGGTCAAGGCATGAAGGGATACGGGGAGAAGACAGTAGATTGGGCCTGAGAGGAAAATTGGATCAACCATGATGAAATGGTGGAGCAGACTTGATGGGCTAAATGGTGTAATTCTGCTCCTATATCTTATGGTTTTATGGTCAAAATATTTATTGAGTGATTACCTTTTTTCCCCACTGTATTTCCCTACCTTTCATTATTTTTGTATTTAGTCTCACCATAATTCCTGGAGTTTTATGGTTATTAACTCAATGTCCTTGCAAATCTGCCAGTTACTCATATCATAATTTTCTTTTTTTTTTTAATTTTATTTTTATTTGGATAAGGAATTCACAATTATCATGTACTTTTTTCACACATATAACCTTTTCCATTTTTTATATGTATAAAACTACAATTATTTATACATTCTTAAGTACACATTGAGATGATATAAAAGGAAAATAAACATTTAAATAGATAATTATGTACTGTGGTAAATCTAACCTATTAGGCTAAGTAATGAAATTAGTTGTTAAGAAAAATGGTAATAATAGTTTCCATACAACCCTTCTGGACCATTTCCACTGGTCCAAAATGTTGCATACAAGCCTATATACCAACCATTGTAGGTGTTTATATCCCAATTTGTTCGTGCTTGTTCCTGCCCGCAGACATAATTATCCAATCCCTATGTACTTATTTACTTAATTTTTTCATTTTTTTTATCCCTTTCCCAAATCTTTCCCTTTACTTGTGTTAATTCTCTATTTTCCAAAAAAAGAAACAAACATTTAGACTAGGGGTGCTTACGTTAGCAATATTACTGTGTTGATGAGAAGAGCAATATAAATCATTAGGAGAGTCATCTAAAGTCTGCTCGCATTGGGGTTATATATTCAATCCATTTATTCCAGATTTGATAAAATGTTTCTTTTTGAGCTCTCAGGGAGTAAGTCAACTTTTCCATTTTAAATATTTCCAAGATAATTTCGTACCAATCTTCTAATGTAGGTGGTATTGTATTTAGCCATTTTCTAGTGATTGATTTCTTACTTGCCGCTAAGAGGGCCTGCAGCAACTTTATACCTTCCTTCTGTTCAAGGAACAATACATGCCCCAAATAGAGCATCTCAAAGTTCAGAGGTATCTGGGACCTAAATACCTTAACTAATATTCTATGAATACCTTCCCAAAATAGACTTAATTTAGGGCAATCCCAGAAAATATGAAAATGATTTGCCTCCTTGGAGCCGCACCTTCTCCAACACATCACATTTGTATCTTTATATTTTTCCTGATATGGGGTCTTGAAGTATCTTATAATGTTTTTCCAACAATGTTCTCTCCAAGTCAAAGAATTAGTCGAGGACCATTGAAAGCTGCAGATTTTCCCCCAAGCCTCCTCTGAAAGTACCAACTCCGCTTCTTTCTCCCACTTCTCTTTAATATACAGTGTATTTACATTTTTAGCATGGGAGAGTGCATTATATAATCGAAAAACTGATTTACTAGGTATTGAACTGCAAGCCAAATTCAGAATCTTGAAAAATTCTAATTCTACTGTTGATAGGTCTGTATATCTGCAACTCTGGTTAACATAGTTTCGTATTTGAAGGTACCTAAAAAAGTCATTATGTTCTAGGCCATGTTTGTCCTGCAGGATTTGGAAACTTTGTAATACTCTTTTATCTATAAATGAGAGGTAGGTTGTAAGACCTTTCTTTATCCATAGCTCAAATCTTTTATCTCCTCTGTTGGGAAGGAATTCGGTATCATATGCACACCACCTAAAGAGTTTTAACATGTTATTAATTCCACATGAATTAACCACCTTCTGCCATACTTTTAGTGTAAGATTTATCCAAGCATTATTAAATTTTTCCAACTTGGCCATCAATCCTTTGTCAGCTATTGAGGCCTGAAGAGGAAAACTGTCAACTAATCCAAATTCTATTTCCTTCCATCTAGCCTTATATTCCCTATTACACCAATATAACAGAGGGGTTATCTGTGAGGCATAAAAATAATTTCTCAGGCAAGGAAGAACCATACCTCCTCCTTCCTTCCCTAACTGTAAGGTGTTATATCGAATTCTAGGTTTCCTTCCTTGCCAAATGAAGCGGGAAATCCATTTGTCCCATTCCCTGAATTGATTATCATCCACCTCCACTGGTAAAGTACGGAAAAGATATAATAACCGAGGAAGATTATTCATTTTCATAGTATTTATCCTTGAATTTAAACTTAAAAAGGGGATAAGATTCCATCTATGCATATCTGCTTTTATCTCTGAGATTAATGGCCCATAATTTACCTGTGACAGTGTTGAAAGATCCTTCGGCAGGGTTATTCCTAAATATTTTAATGATTTAGCTTCCCACTTAAGATCGTATGTATCCTGCAATTTTTTGGATGGTGTATAATTTAGGGACATAACCTGCGTTTTCTTTACATTTATTTTATAACCTGATATTTTCCCAAAGTCATCCAACAGTGTAAACAATCCTATAAATGATTTTTCTGGTTCACTCAGATAGACCAAAACATCATCTGCGAATAACGCCACTTTCTGTTCAATCCCTGCCACCTTGATACCTTTTACGATTTCGCTCTGTCTTATTAGTTGGGTAAGCGGTTCAATATATAGCGCGAAAAGGAGCGGAGAAATTAGGCATCCCTGTCTAGTGCCTCTCTCTAAAATGAAGGAGTCAGAGAGGTCCCCATTTATCTTAATTCAGGCTGTAGGGCTGTCACATAGAGTCTGAATTACTTTAATAAACCTTTCTTGAAAGCCGAATCTTCCTAACACTCTGTATAGGAATGCCCAACTAACCGAATCAAAAGCTTTCTCAGCGTCCAATCCTACTACCATTGTCCCTGTCTCGTTCTTATTAACCTGTTCTAAGATGTGCAGAGTTCTCCTTATGTTGTCCTGTGTTTGTCTTTGTTGAATAAATCCAGTCTGGTCTAAATGGATTAGGCCAGGTAAAAGCTTTTCCAATCTGCGCGCTAATATAGATGTAAATAGTTTGTAATCTAAATTAAGAACACTAATTGGCTGATAATTGCCACATTCTAGTTTATCTTTACCCTCTTTAGGAATAACTGAAATAATCGCTTCTCTCCAGGAAGGTGGAGTTTCTCCTCGCTGCAAGATCCAATTAAAGGTGTTAAGTAGTAATGGGGCTAACTGTGTCTTCAGGGACTTGTACCACTCTGAGGTAAACCCATCAGAACCCGGGGACTTTCCAGCCTTTAACCTAGAGATGGCCACGTTCAGTTCTTTGACAGTTACTGGTTCTAATAAACTTTCATTTTGTAAATCTGTAAGTTTAGGTAGATCTAAAAAATTCAATACACTGTCTATATAGGGCTCATTGGGGGCCCGGGGTTGGAAGTACAGCTCTCGATAATATGTTTCAAAACTCTCTTGAATTTTCCCTATTGTACTCTCCACAAGCTTTGTCTTTGGATTCTTTATTTTATGAATTGTATTGTCTGCTTGTTGTTTTCGTAATTTATATGCTAATAATCTAGCTGATTTACCTCCTACTTCATAATTCTTTTGTCTCAGGTAAAGAAAATTTCTTTGAGTTTCCAACGTATAAATATCATCAATTTCACTTTGCAATTTCCTAATTTCCTGTTTTCGATTTGAATTACTTTTGTTGCTATCTACAACTTGAAGTTGTTTTAATTTTCCTTGAACTGCTAATTTTTGTGCATTGATTTTTTTCATGTGAGTAGTAATGGAAATAATTTTCCCTCTCAGTACAGCTTTCAATGTATCCCATAAAATCACTGGTGATGTTTCTCCCGTGTCATTAAGGTCTAGATATTCTTTGATTTCTCCCCTTAATCTCTCCATTACTTTTGGGTTATTAAGTATATGTGAGTTTAGCCTCCATAGTGTTTTCCTCATTTTCCTTTCCAGGATTAGAGACATAGAGACTGGGCTATGATCCGACAGATCAATTGTTGCAATATTACAGTTTTTTATCCTGAGTCTATCTGTATTAAAGATAAAGAAATAGTCTATCCTTGAATAGGCTGAATGAGGGGAAGAGTAATATGTATAATCTTTACTAGTAGGGTGTAATTCCCTCCAGACATCTATAATTCCCAACTCCTCCATCAATGAATTCACTTTCCGAGTCAGAGGTTTATTCTGAGTAACTATTCTTGAAGAATCTAATATAGGATTTAATCTAATATTAAAATCCCCTCCACAAATTACTACCACTCGAGAACTGACCATTAGGTCAAAAATGTGTCTATAAAATGACCATTCACTACCTGGAGGAGCATAAACATTCAGCAATGTTATTTCTGTACCTTCTATTCTTCCTGTGATTTTTACAAACCGTCCTTCTTTGTCTCTAGTCTCTGAAATATGTTCATAATTAAGAGTACTTGATATTAAAGTAACTACCCCTCTTTTGTGACTCAGTTTATATGATGAATAAAATATATGCTTAAAGCCCATTCTTTTTAATTTTCCATGTTCAGATTGGCTCATATGTGTTTCCTGGAGGAAAGCTATTTGTGCCCTCTCTTTTTTCAATTTAGACATAATCTTATTTCTTTTAATTGGATTCAAAACCCCATTAACATTATAGGAAATTATTTTTACCAATTCAGTTTGCATTTTTCTCTAGTAGAAAAAAAGCACTCTCCTTTTCTAACCAAACAGTAAGCAATCCCTTCTCAACAGTAAACCAAGACATATAACCACACCCTAGACATTTCTGAACGTATAACATTTGAAAATTTTTCCCGACTTCCCACAGTGAGGCCTGAACACCGACCCGCCTCAGTTCAGAGGGATAACCTCTATCTTCACCGTGTGTTAGAGGGCCCTCAGCAGTTTGAATAATCATAGAGAATTTTCTCCTATTTATATCTCGACCATATTGCTATCATTCAAGTTATTCCGCCTAGTTTATTTTCAGTTACCAGTTTTCATTTTACTTTTAAGTCCGATTTACTCTTTTCAGTCACTTCTCTTAATTAATCTGTATTCTCTGTACATTCGCGTCTGAATATTTGCAGCTTTTCCTTGTAGTTTGACACTCTGGTTCGAGTGGAGCGTCCTCGCCCCACTAACTGCCACGACTTCTGCCGAATCCTCTCCAGTAGCGACTCCGGTTGGGTGATAACTTTAATAGGTAGTCCCCGGTCCGCCAGGTCCAACGTTGCCTCCTCCACCGTAGCGTAAGTTTTTGTCCCTTCGTCGTAAAAGACTCTCAGCCGAGCTGGATACAGGATCTGGAATCTGATGTTGTTTTCCTTCAGGACTCTCTGTGTTTCCGTATATTCCTTCCGTCTGGCAAGAATCCCCGGTGCGTAGTCGTGGTCTAAACTGATTTTGCAGTTGTTCCACATGAAACCTTTCTTTTGCCATGCTCTTTTAAGCACCTCTTCCTTCGTTCTGTAACTGAGAAATCTGATCAGAATCGATCTGGGCTGGGCGCCTGCCGGAGGCTGTGGTGCCAACGCGCGGTGAGCCCTTTCTATCTGTAGGTCTTTTGCGGCCGGTATATCAAGGTTCTCTCTAAGCAGCTTCTCCACGAAGGGAATCATCAATCCGGGTTTACCTTCGGTTCCTTCGGGAACTCCGTAGATCCTCACATTTTCCCTTCTCGAGCGGCCTTCTTGATCTATTAGTTTCCACTGGAGCTGGTCTTGTAGCTTCAGCATTTCTGCTATCACTTCCTCGGCGTTTTGTAGCTTCTCTTCAATTCCAACAATCCTCGCTTCGGCTTCATCTATCCGCGAGTTAGTTTTTACTATTTCTCCTTTAATATCTTCCAGCTGTTTGCTGTTATCTTGTCGGAACTCGCGAATCTCTCCGAGAATCAAAGACAGAGTCACCGATTTCCCCCTCATTATCTCCGTCCTGGCTTGCCGTGGGGGAGCTAGGCCCGTCGCCTTGCTGCATCTCTTTATGTTTATCAGCCTTCGAAGCGGACTTTTTATTCTTGTTCTTAGACATCATCCTTGCCCCTTTTATTAATATAGTTATGCAATATTAAGTATTTGTCTAAATTCGATTTTGGGGCAGTTTACCTTCTTTTTTGTCGAGAGACCTTTTCCTTACGCCGCCATTCCCTTGATGACCCGGAAGTCCTTCCCATATCATAATTTTCATACTCGCATAGAACTTTTGTGTCAAATTGCTGTATGTTTTTGGGAGCTGCAGTAACTCCCAAAATACGAAATAATGTGCAAAACATATATGTGCATAATCTTTATATATAGCATGTTTTTTGCTATGAAATTAAACACAGGTATATGGAAGTTGTTCAGTGAACCTTTGCTATACTTAGAACATTAAACACTCGTCTGTGCAAATAAAAGTTATGTATGGACAGTCGTATTTAAATAGTACTAATTTTATAATTATCATTTTCATTCACTCATGTTCTTTATTTAACATTGCCCAATGGATAAATGTCGGTGTTCTGTTCCATTTCTGAACCAGATTTGAACTGACTCTTCCGATTAGGATTTAAAATTTAAACACTTCTTTATGACTTTTTGGAATATATGTATAGTGCAAGTACAATAATAAATAAAACAGCTTGTGGATGACTGATTGCATCTATATCAACCAAGAATGGAACTATCAAAATCAAAACAAACTGCTGGAGGTCTTCTAAAAAAAAGTAGGAAAATGATGAGAACGTTCAGCATGTGAGGCAGTATCTGGTACCTGAAAAAAGATAACCTTTGTGGATTGAAAATCGTAAGTCAGAACTGAGAAAGAGAAAAGAAGTCCACTTTCAAGTGGCAGAGAGGTTGAGAAATGCATAGTACAATAGGAATACCTTGCGCTTGAGTTGCCATGGGAATAAACTGTTTATGAAGTATGTTCATGCTTTTACCTCTTGTGGTGAGAGGTTTTGCCTTTTACCACTTCTCATGCAGTGAATTACAAACCATCTCAACTAATTCAGTTCCATGCTAATTTTTCTACTTAATATTAAAACTGTTTTTCTAACTGATTTTTTCAGTCAAGAAAGGTGGATTTTTTGTTTGCCGGAACTGTTGATCAACCCAAAGGTCTCTGACTAATGCCTTCTATTCTTTGAATAGATACTGCAATCTCTAGTATTCCCCGTCTTTGCTGAATGTATCTCTTCCTTGCCCCAGAAATGGGATATCTAATCTCTTTGTCACCTTTCTTTTCAATAAAACTTTTGACTGACCTTTCTTGGTTATTATTATTTGTGACCAACATTTGAAAGATTTTGTTCAATGGATTTAAGTGAGAGTATGATGCACTTGAAACTCCTTTATCATCCATCCCATCCTACATGAAACCTTTGCCCTTCCGGCAGGTAATGAAGTAACCTCCTCTTGAAGTATGCTGATCATTGAGCACTTAGCCTCACAAATGCAATGGTGCCATCTGCTGCTCAAGGTCTGAAATGCAGATTTCAGGTGATGGTTGATGCGCCTGATATGCTTCTGCGTCAAATCTACGCCGTAGGTACTGCGTACCCTACACCATACCCTATGCTGTAGGGTGACGTGCACCTCCCTAAAAAAGTAACTCACACGTCGCGGCGACACAGACCGCAACAACTGTGATTGGTCCGCTTGGTAGCATCGCATTTCCTCCTACGCATTTCTGGTTGCTTTTCTCCGCCATGTCTGTACACTGATGTGAGATAAATGGTTGGAGATGATGAACCAAATCGTCAAATCTACCTACCGACATCTGAAGATATTTGAAATGCGTTTCCTCATCCATGTCTCTCACTCGCGAAGAAACTCAACACAGTGGCATAGAAGCCCCACCGCCAACTAGCGCTTTGGCAGTGAATTGCAGAGCAACGCAGACACAACAACGCATGCTCACTACGGCGTAGAGCTACGCAGAAGTATAAATCAGGCCTACGGCATAGCCCGTACGCAGAGGTATAAATCAGGCTTTACTGCTTGTGTGGTTGTCCAAGATGCAAACAATATCCTGAATGTCACACATGGTTCAGGAAGTGCATTCAAATGAACTAAAGTTATCTGCCCTGACTTTTACTCAACTACTCTCAGCTTTATTTCTTTTACTTTGTTTAAAAAATGATTATGTTCTCAACTTAATAGCCATCAATTCCTCGTTCACCTTCTTTACCAAATCCCATCCCAATTCACAACCACATTCCATACATCCAGTTCTTCCCCGCGTACCAATTGTTAATTCACTAGGTATTACCCCTTGAAACTGTATTTTTACAATCACTTAAAGCAAAAACTTGCCTTTCTGAAAAGCAACAGTCCAGGCATTTCCAGTTCATTGGAAAAGATTGGTGATGCTCCATGTGACGTTCCTAATGAAACTGTGGCATTTTAGAAACATTTGGTTTATTGTAGTAATTCTACAATAGGTAAGATTCATGTTTGATATCACTGGCATATGTCATGAAATTTGTTGTTTTGCTGCAGCAATATACTGTACAATAATAAAGAATATAAATTACAATAAGAAGAATATTTTAAAAAATAAATTAAATATGTAGTACAAAAAGTGAGGGAAAAAATATTGAGGTAATGTTCATGTCCATTCAGAAACCTGTGGTGAAGGGGAAGAAGTTGTTCCTGAAATGTTGAGTATGTGACGTCAGGCTCCTGTACCACCTCGATGGTAGCAATGAGAAGAGGCATGTCTTGAGTGATGGGAGTATTTAATGATGGATGCCTCCTTTTTGAGGCATCACCTTTTGAATGTGTCCTGGGTGCCTGGGAGGATAGTGCCCATGATGGAGCTGGCTGAGTTTACAACTTTATCCTGTGCAATGGCACCTCCATGCCAGGCAGTTAGAATACTCTCCACAGCACATCTGTAGAAATTTGCAAGTAGGAAATACAGTTGGTTTTGGAAATACATTTTTACTGTAAATGAAGGCTGTCCCTAGGTCATGTGGTGTATTTTAATTTGATGTGTGATAAGAATAGAATCATCATAGTGCTGCTAGGTAAGTTGTATACTTGTTCTCTACCTAATAAAAATTAAAAGCTGTACCTGCAGATTTACATGCAATTTCTAATCTTTTCTGCCACATTCAATGTTCTACTCATTTTATCTATTAGTTTATGTGAAGTATAAGTTGTATTTATAACCAGAATTTAGATTTCATTGTCACTATAATATCCATTTTCTGCTTCTATGTGTTAGGTATCATGGCTGGTTCCAATAGATCAGGAGATCTGAAGGATGCACAGAAATCTATTCCTGTTGGTACAATCTTTGCTATTGCTACAACATCACTGATTTGTATCCTTTTTTATTTAATTGAAAATACTGCAGCATATTTTGCAACTTATCTCTAAATTTAAAATCTGAGTTGGTGTTTCGAGCAGTTTTAATAATTCCATGCAGTATGAAGCAGTTTGTTTGCTTTTCTCTGTTTATTATCTCTCAGGTGATGTATTGACAATTAAAGAGAAGAGAGGTCCTGACTTGATTTATTTTAATTAATTGCCAGTACTATTATTAAATGTAATTATCCATTTGTTCCCTTTGAATTTTCACTGTGGCTCAGTTAGTGCTATTCTCTCCTTTAGGTCAGCTGATTCTAAAGTTCAAGTTGATTCCAAATACTCAAATACACTATCTAAGCTGGCACATCAGTTAAGTTCTAAAGGAATTATGCACTTGCCAGGTATCATTATTTTAATGAATAGCAATAGATCTCCCTAATTGTAGTTGGAATTTGACTTCCAAAATATTTTAATAACTGGGTAAATGACACATTGCTTTTTGTTGGATTCTTAGACGAAATTGGATGTTGTATCTGCTACAGTAGTGTTACTGCAGTGACTTTTTTTTAAAAAGGCAATTAATTAACTGTTCTAGCATTTATGCATACTGCAGTAGGCACCATATAAAACCAATCCTTTCTTTGTCTGCTGGGAAGTCTAATCTGCATGTCCTATTTTCTTAAGTTTATGTTGGCATTCTTTGGTTTAGAGTTTGGATTTTAAAGTGCCGTTGGGATTCACTTTATCTGCTTCCTTAATCAACTAAAGGAATATTTTCATTCCAGGCCTGGAAACAGTAATCAATTCCTGCCAGTTTTGTCATTCATTGTAGTTTAATTTCTGAACGCTTTAATTTGCTTGAATTCTCTGCTTTTGAGAAGAGGTGGCTATTCTAAACATTATTAAACAATATTGTTTGAAGAAGTCTACCTGGTTTCTTTTTTTCCCAGAAAAGGCCTGGTGTCCAGAAATCTATAATACAGTACATGATTCAATTCAATTGTTAATAAGATTTTTACCAAATTCTGCAAAATACCAGCACAGCTGACATACCATTCCTGTTTAGATTTCTTGGTTGAAAATGGAAGAACGTTTGTACAAACCACACCTGCAGTTAATTGGAGAAGATGTACGATACTTAAAAAATTATGAACTTTGTACTCTTGAGGTTTGGAATAATGATTTTAATATTCCAAATCATGATGTTAGCTTGTAAAATCCACTCTGTTTATTAACTAAGTACTTTTTTCAGCAGTATATAAATTTGAATCAAGTGACAGGACTGGCTCAATGAATTGAATGACCTAATTCTGCTCCTGTCTTATTGTCTATGTCTATATGGACTTTTCTTGACTGTTGATCAGACTTGAGTAGTGTGATATTATTTGGAGCCTGCATTGAAGGTGTTGTGCTTTGTGATAAGTAAGTTCTATCATTTTAAAAACTAAACACCTCAGTTCAAAATATATTTGATTTGTCCATTGTATTTATTGTTTACCAATAAAATTATTTGTACTTAATCATTAATCTTTTCTTAAAGTATAAATATTGATAACTATCATACCTTGAAAAATAATATTGTTAATTAAAACCAAAGTTGTAATTTAATTTATCTCTGTGCATGGAGGAAATGTGTACATTGTGCCCATTTTCCTTATTAGTCTGTCCCCACAGTACTAGATCTTTCCTAGCCAATCCCAAGCTACAAATATACACTAATTTGTTGGTTGTTTGATCTGATGGATAGACCATTACCCAAATATTTTGTAAAATTTTGATCCTTTGTTCCTTTTTTGCACAAAAATACTGAGTTTGTGTTCACCAGTCCACTTACCCCAACTTCTCATCCCAGCCTTGGCCTCTGATGAGAGATTTACCTGAGGTGAGAGTGATATCAAAGTATTTGTGACATTAAGGGGCCCTGATGGAACTGAATCCCTTGAGAGTTGAGGGTGTCTGTTTCCTGGCATCAAGAAAGATGGTAGTGAAAGCCAATCATCTCCACCCGAACTGGTAGTATGGGTGTTCCTTCAGCCAATGTCCTACATCCAACCATCTCCATCTGTTTTGTTGGTGGTCTTCGACACAGATATTTGAATTTGCATTGAAGGGTTCAATTCCCTTTCCAACCATGTGAATTGCAAATTAGTCCCTGCCTACAAGCATCAAGTGAGAGCACAGTATACAGGCTCAGAAAGATAAATGCAGGGTAACACCTGTGCCCTGCATATAATAATAATGTTATGTCCTTAGTCCAATATCACAACAGTTTATATGACTGATGCACTTCCTGTAGTTTTTGATCCTGTTTATCATAAAATCACTGGTGGCAGGTTTTCTTCTTCATCTGTGCCATTACCCACTGCTGTAGGTAATGCCATCTGTTATATCAACAAACTAACCATTATGGAGCCTCTGTGATGTTTGTTCTCTCACCTCTCGCCTTTCAAAGATATTGACAGAGTTTTTATTCTTGGGCACAATACAGCAAAAAATCCTTGTCAGCAAGAAATCCAGGTCAACAAACAGATGCTGTCTTATCTCTCAGTTTATAATATGTGTGGCCTTAAGTGGGGTTAATGATATCAGTTAGGAGACCATCAGACCTCCTGACCTATTTTACTAATCAACCAGACCATGGGTGATCCAGGCTTCATTTATCTCTCTTTAACGCATATCCATTGATGCTCTCAGCTATTAAAAAAAAATTACCAGTTTTGGTTTTGAAATAATTAATTTATGAGCATTCACAAATTGTTCAGGCATCCATCTTTTGATAAATGTTGGTATGACAGTCTCTCCTGATTTTTATCCTTAATTGACTTGGTTGCAATTTTGAAAAGGAACAGACAGCAATCGTTTTGTATCCATTCTATCTGATTGCCATTGTTTTAATGTACATATTTAGAACACACCTCAGCTTCTTAATCTCAATATCTCATTGAAAGTAACTTTGATGCATTGAAAGAGACCAAAAATATTTGATGTTAAAATTACATGACTTCAAGATTTTAAAGAATACTTTTTGATCTTGCAAGTCAGTGCAATAATACTTGAAGCTTTAATGTTGAAGTATGGCGTACAATTTGTTGACTAAGTTATAGAGCACAGGTTCCTAACCTGGGGTCCATGGACTCCTTGTTTAATGGTATTGGTCCATAGCATAAAAAAGGTTGGCAACTCCTGTTATAGAGCAATGATGGCAAACCTTTTTGAGACAGTGTGCCCCAATTGGCAATAATCTTCTAATAAATTCTCTTGCATACCATAGTAATTTTGAGCAGAGATTATCATTGCTTAATGAATTATTAACAATAGTTAATAATAACAATAGTTTGGACTCCTTTTAGAAAGGAGGAGGAGTCCTGTTGCTTATTTACATGGCTTCATTAATAAAATTAGAACACAGATTGAAATAAATGAAGCATTTTAGAAAGCCTATTCAAAAATTACTGATAGAAGCATTTTAAAATGACAGTTGGAAAATAACATAATTTCTAAATTATAATTATTCTAAATTATTGTACCTCATATATAAGAAATGTAAATGTGAAATTATAAGCTTTGATTCATATCCATAAAAGATCCTATAATTAAACTTACCAAGCTTATCACTGAAAACAATGACTTGTGAATATGGTGATGGAAAAACTGTTAATCTTGCCATTAAGATTTTCAGGCAGTTAAAAGCTTCAGGAATGGAATTCCATGGCTTTGGGACTTCATTGATTGGATTATTATGGTTTGATCCAGTCTCTTTCAAATCACCACTCCTGCCTTTCCTATCATTTGAACGTTTTTGTTTCTTTGCTGGTGTATCTAACATTCTGAACAAGCTGCAAAAGAGTAAACTTAATTTAAAAATATCTCACATGTAAACTTAAATACCCCACTGAATATGTTGTCAAATTGTTTCCAGTTGTGAAACTAGTTTCACATAACTTCAGTCTGCCTGTCTAAAGAGAAACACTTCTGCTTTCTCTGTTTATTTGTCCTTAGATGCCATACCTCCCATTAATGTGCTATTATACAAATACATTTTTACCAATTTACAATGAAGTACAGCATAGTCTAGCTCTTCCAACTCAGTAACTTGACTTACTTCAGAAAATTGTGGGTCAATAAATTGTGCCAACTTTTCCTAAACCTTTTGTTTTGTGTAATAATTCTATTGTTCTAATATACGTACTTTGAATGCTATGGATAGTTTTACACTTTTCAGTTGGATATCATCATTTATATTTTATCTTTCACTTTCCTGTCCAGGTATGGTGATGCAGTGAGGAAAAATCTGGTAGTCGGAACTCTAGCCTGGCCCTCTCCCTGGGTTATTGTGATAGGTTCCTTTTTCTCAACATGTGGAGCTGGTTTGCAGAGTTTAACTGGAGCTCCACGGTTATTGCAAGCAATAGCTAAAGACAATATCATCCCTTTCTTGAGGGTTAGTAGCATATGCATATATATTAGTAACGTATTCTGATTAGACACCTTCCTTTCCGGAACTTCCCAGATGTATTCTTTGAAAATGATTCTGCTGATTAGTACTGTATACCTGTTCTTTGTGCTTAGTTATTAATGAAAACTTTCAAATCTGTTATGGTTGCCAACTTGAATGATTTTTTGCAAATCCCAATCTATTTTTCTATTCATGCTGGTTCATTTGTACTTAATCCCAAATATATTCAAATAGTTAAAAAATTAACCTGTATAACCAGGTAGATTTTTCTTAAATCATCAAGTTAATCTTTGGTATATTGTATAAAACTGATGGGAAGGGATAACTGATTTCACCTTCCATTTATTGACTGCTTAACCCTTATTCACATAATCAATTTGATGTAATGATGACTTAATTAGCTACCTTTACAAATTTATATGAAAAAAAGCATTGCAGACTGTTTCGATTCTCATCTGCTTTATCATTATATTTGCCAATGACCCATTCTGTATCTTTTAGTTGCTAATGTACCTTTATATTTAAGGCAGAGGTTGATAGATCCTTGATTGGTCCAGGCATGAAGGAATTCCAGAGAGAAGGCAGGAGATTGGGGCTGAGAGCAAAATTGGATCAGCCATGATAAAATGGCAGAGCAGACTCGATGGACCAAAGGGTCTAGTTCTGCTCCTATATCTTATGGGCTTATAGTCTTACAACATGCCATGATTGTCCCCCTCAATATCTGAAAGTAATACACACCAATAAAATAGACCAAATGAAGGGATAGTACAGGGGAGTATTGTTCATTTGGAGTAATACTGAAAGTCCGCACACCTACTGCAGAACTCCTGAGGTCTCAAGGCATTGGGACAAACACAAAGGAACTTTTCCTGGTTTACCATCTGCTGCTAGTCCACTATTAAACAATGTTTAGAAGAAACACTGTAAATAGCCAGGTCAGAGAAAGTAATCTGGTCATAAATGGCATAAAAACAGAGCTGGGAAAAAGCGACGTAACGGACTTTTAACATCGTAAGCCAGCAAGTTGTTTGTTATGTCTCCCCACTCGCCAGTGAAAAACGGAGACATCTTTTTCTCCCTTATTAGGGAGAGAGAGAATCTGTGGTATGTGGTATTCCGGATGAAATGCGAAGTCTTTGGGATAACTGCTGGGGGGCGGGGGGGGCGACTTTGGGTTTCCTACGTTTATCTGTCATTCGTTCTTTGGGGCACTTCTCTGTTTTTGTGGATGTTTGCAAAGAAAAAGCATTTCAGGATGTATATTGTATACACTTCTCTGACATTAAATTGGACCTTTGAACTTATTTTCCTTTATGTATTAATTAGCAGTTGTGAAAATAAATATTGCCTCAAAGCAATTATGTCATTGCACTGAATGATTAGGAACTAAAATGTTGTTACTAATGGTGCTGAACAAAAGCTTTTTTTTTAAGTTTTAAGTCCAGGTTTGCCTTTTTTATTGACTTTAGGTTTCTTTCTCGTACATCAACATTTTGCCAGTGAATAAAAAAAAGCAAAATAATGAAACTTCTTAAGAATATTCATGTATAATTTGTGTTAAGCATCAAAAGAGTTTGCAGTGTTCCATAGCATTAGAGATGAATTGTTCCTTTATTTTGTTATTCACTTCCCTCAACCAGTGTCAATTTACCTTTTGACTTAACAATTTCATTGCTGAGCTGATGAACTGAATCAGAAATATTAATGCAACTTTATGCTTATGATTTAGAATGAGAAGATTGACAATATTTTTAATATTGCAGGTATTTGGCAATGGAAAAGTCAATGGAGAACCAACCTGGGCTCTTCTTTTGACAGCCATCATTGCAGAATTTGGAATACTCATTGCTTCACTTGACATGGTGGCTCCCATTCTTTCAATGTAAGTGGATATCTCAATCAGTGATTTCATCTTTCAATGTCATCAGTTTCACTCATTTCTACATCCCTTGTATAACTTCTCATTTAACATTTTCTTCCACATCCCTTTTACATTTTTTTCTGTATTTGTTATTTTTTCCAAAGGAGAAAAATGTATTAACTTGACCATTTTCAGGAAACCTTACAGTGCTCACTGAATGTATCAAAGTGAAGTATTTACATTATAGTGAATAAATATAAGGATAGGACCCTAAAATTGGCTTTCTTTGTATTTCAAGTTGCCCCTAAATATTTAACAGATAAATCTTGTCAATGTGAAGAGAAAGAGCTTTCTGTTCTCACCTTTTGATTACTTAATTTTGGTCTAATACATTTTGCATCAACATTAAGTCAAGTCTCCTAATCATTTTTAAAGCATTCTTACTGATTTTACATCAGTAATTGCTTTGGTTTTATTGCTAATGCAAATCTCTCTTCCTGCAATCAAAATTGTGAAAATCAGAAGTACAGCTACATGTTTTAAATTGTTCAAAAGATTTAGATTGGCTGAGCTGTGCATTTCATCAGCCTTTGTTTCAAGGTTTTTTTTCCTTTTTAGATTGGTAAATTTCTTGTAGGAAGTCAGAATGATATTAAGTTAAATTGCAGAGTTGAAGCATGAATATTGTGTAGAATTTGATATTCTGAAAAGCTTGTAAAATGATAATATGTAAAAGAAATATGGCAAAAAGTTGTCATTAGCCAACTAAAAGCAAAGTCTATCTTTCAGTAATCTTCATTTGGTGGTTATTTTAAGGATTTCCTTGACAGAAAGGCAATTAGGATGTTAAAGTTGTCTTAGTGACTGCAGGAGAAAATGTCCAGATGGATCTCTATCATATTTCATTTCACCCATTAAGGATAAAATGAATATCACTGAGACAGTGCAATATTGCAAACTTAAAATTTGATCACTTCCTGTCCTAACAGTGAATGATTAGAACTTTGTCACAATTTATTCTCTTTTTTTCTGTTTGCACTTGGCATTTTGAAATTCTTTATACATGTTAGGAATACAATGTTTGTTAAAAGATTCCTGACTCAGGTTCTGGCTCATACACTGTTGCTCATGTTCCTACTGCTTGTTCTCTTTTAGAAAATACTTCACCAATTTGTGAATTTTAGTAATGATCAAAAGATGCTGAGAAGTGCAAGTAGATTGATAGACACAGTATATTGAGAAGTTTGGGGTTGGGGTGACTGTTGCTGGAGGGAAGAAATTTAAAGAGAGGGGAAATAGTTTAATGAGTTGCACGACACAGAAACGCCTAATACGTTCATGCTGCCCATCTATTCTGACCTTTTTGTCCATTTACATAAATTTCATTTGAACACTAAAAGTATGTAATATACAATCAGAATAAAAGTAATTTTCAATAATTGAGTTGTGTGATATTGTGTGAAAAAATTGTAGTTGCTGGACAAGATCCCAGTTTCCTTTCATGAATGACTATTTGTCCCCCACCACCATCAACACCATTTGATAAGTGAATATGTAAGGAAAAGGGGACAATTTAAACCAACAATTTCCAGCATCTTTTTTGATCTTTAGAAATTTTTTTTAAAAAGTGATCTTTCCATTCATGTTTTGCAGGTTTTTCTTAATGTGTTATTTGTTTGTTAATCTGGCCTGTGCAGTTCAGACGCTTCTACGAACACCCAACTGGCGTCCCAGGTTTAAATATTATCATTGGTAAGGTGCTAAATCCATCAATAATAACTATTCACTTTTATTCTTGTGAAAGGTTATTAGTTTGTTTATGTTTAATCTAGAATACTTTAATTGGCAGCAGAATAAGTTGCAGATCGGTGTGATTTGTAACATTTGAAATTGTATTTCATTACCATAAGTCTACGGATCTTGGGTAATTGTATGCATTTAAATTATGAGTGAAAGTGAATTAGAGTGATTTTAGTTATTTTCCTTTGATCATAGCACCATGAATACTTAATACTTAATTTTTTTAAATCTTTAAAATAGTTTTCTTAAAGCCCTATAAAATGTAAATCTGGGTAAAGCTTTATTTTAATTTATTATCTTTTTTTTTCTTGTAGGGCTTTGTCTTTTTTAGGAATGAGCATGTGTCTTGCATTAATGTTCATTTCTTCGTGGTATTATGCTCTTGTGGCCATGGTCATTGCAGGAATGATTTACAAATATATTGAGTACCAGGGGTAAGTATTAAAGGAGTTTTCCTGATTACTTGATGCTCAGGTTCTTTGATTTCTCAAAATTATTTCTCTGCTCTTTTTTTCTAAAAAGTCTTAAAACTTTAAAGACTCCGAGATACAATTTGTTTCAGGAACTTCAACATAACAATAGAGGCCCAGAATTTGCTGAATTACTACTCTGCTGTATTATTACTGCATGCTAGAAACTGTACTGTGGGTAATTTGGGCTATTTCTGGTACCACAACATATTTCCTAAAACATTCTTAAAATTCTGCTTTTTCTCAGGCATTTCTGTTTCAAATTATCTAATTTCTACTTATTATTTCTATTCCAAAATGGTGAAAAAGCTCATTCCCCATTAATAGCAAAGATAAAATAATCAAATTTAATGAATTCATGTCAGCAAGATCGTCACTACCACTTGCATTGTTACAGAATTAAAGTAAAATCAACACATAGAATACCTGTTAAAAGTCTAAAATTATTTGTACTAGTTTCCCACATGGCTAAATGTTGTATTTTGTGGAAAAAATAAGGTTACCCTTGAAATGCCATGACATTGAATCTTGGGTTGGTTGTCCTCTTCAATTAGTTTCTGATGTCAATCACGGATGAAGTAAATCATTTTTAAAATTGCTGTCTCCCAGCCAGAACCTCATGATAGAGGTTACGTTATAGGAAAAATTTATTGTGGTAATAGTCAGTCACAAAAATAAATAACTAAATATATTGGGTTGAAATTCACACAGAAATCAGCATTCAGAATTAACTTCTGTGTTTCTACACTACTCACTGCCCACTACAGTCACTGTGTGATGGTCATAGTCACGCTTTATTGATCCCAAGGGAAATTGGGTTTCGTTACAGTTGCACCAACCAAGAATAGAGTATAAATATAGCAAGATAAAACCATAAATAATTTAATAATAATATGTAAATTATACCAGGACCAGCCTATTGGCTCAGGGTGTCTGACCTTCCAAGGGGGGGGGTTGTAAAGTTTGATGGCCACAGGCAGAAATGACTTCCTATGATGCTCAGTGTTGCATCTCGGTGGAATGAGTCTCTGGCTGAATGTACTCCTGTGCCCAACCAGTACATTATGTAGTGGATAGGAGACATTGTCCAAGATGGCATGCAACTTGGACAGCATCCTCTTTTCAGACACCACAGTCAGAGAGTCCAGTTCCATCCCCACAATGTTAGTGAAGAGAGGGTAGAGTAATTTCCATTTGAGAAAATGAAACGTCAGTAGAGAATAATTCAAATCCTAGAAAAGTGATTCCAGGCATATGGAGGCTGGGCAGGACTTCCACCTTGGACTATTTTTTTATATTATAGATTAGAGATATTTACATATTGCTGGACATTTCCAGTGCTCTCTGTAGTGACGATAGACTTCTGACCTCAAGGAGGAAACATGTCACTGTTGTCCCATGTGGACTTAAAGCTTTGATTCATCAGGTAATAGTGATCAATTTGGTTTCTCAGAAACATTAACTGGTTACTTTTGGAAAAGAGACTTTGCAAGTTGCCCAATGTAACTTTTTTTGCCTACCTGCATTTACTAGTTTTGTGCTGAACCAAGGTAGATTTTCTGTTTCAAGGGCATCTTGGGAGCTCAGTGCCATAGCAAATATTTTAAGAGATATATCCAGTTAAAAATTGATTATAAAGCATAATATAAATGCCAGTTCATTACTCTGCCAAGTATTTTAACCAACATTGAATAATATGACCATCTTTATTAACTGTCTTTCCACAGTGCCGAGAAAGAGTGGGGTGATGGCATCCGTGGTCTGTCCCTAAGTGCAGCTCGTTATGCATTACTGAGATTGGAAGAAGGTCCTCCTCACACTAAGAACTGGCGGTAAAGCAATTACAATTCCATAATGTAAAACTGGAATGGAGGTCACACAATATAAAATGATCTGCATTGTGTGATGATCATTGTTAAAAAGATGCTAGAAGCTTACTTTTATAAAGGTCACATCATAGCAAAGTGAATGATTTACATTCAAACATGACAAAACTTATTTCCAAATCTGAAAATGTATTTAGTCAAGAATGATTGTTCTGTCTGAAGCTCTAACATTATTTTACACCATTCTTTGTTGCATGCCAACTTCTGTGTTTAGGGTGAATCCACAGATTTGTCATCAGTTCCTCTTTGGTGCATAATTGCTTATAAAGCTGTGGGTGTTTGACTGACATTGAACTTGTTTTTAAAAAAATCTCTACAAAGATATCTTCTTTACAAGTTTCTTGCATGTAGGCATTTAACAATTCCTGTAAAAGCAAAGTCCTGTCCCTTCCCCTGCAAAATATATACTATTGATAGAATCCACACCCAATTCCTCTTGCTGCATCTCCTCCTTTCTAAGACATGCCTTGTTCTTAAGGCATATTTTATACTTGCCTTGATTAGTAGTCTTAAGTATAATTACCCTGCAGTTTTGCAGCATCTTTAAATGTATCTCACTGGTAGCAATCTTATGCTCCCTCAGGCATTCACCCCCTCCCCACTTTCCCCACTGCTTCCACACTTCATTCTACCACATGGTCCCCACTCCAAAGGAATTTTATTACTTGGATTTATTTAATTTTATTCTGTATGAAGGTCTGCTGTCTTGCTGAGTTAAGACTGTTATGATTATTGATTAAATAACAAATGAAGACTATGGCCTTTTTTTTTAGTTTGGATGGAGATTTCTTAAAAATTAAAGATTGTTTTTCTTAGATCTTATTCCATTGCTCTTCATCTGTCTGATTAATTTAGCTCTGGGAGAGCTCAGTATTTTTATTACTAACGTTGAATGCCTCTGCTAATTTAACAATTGTTTCTTTCCTAGGCCTCAGCTATTAGTTATGTTGAAACTTGATGAGGATCTTCATGTGAAGCATCCGAGGTTGCTAACATTTGCTTCCCAGTTAAAAGCTGGCAAAGGTCTTACAATTGTTGGTTCAATCATTCAAGGCAATTTCTTGGAAAATTATGGAGAAGCACAAGCTGCTGAACAGGTATCACAAGATTTTATAATCCTTCAACTTATATTATCAAAGTGAAAAATTTAGGCCACCCCCACATCACAGCATAGTTTGCAAGGTTGAAGTGCAGTTATGAACCATTTCCTGCAAACTTGCAGGAGCCAGCAAATATCCTACCACTGGTTTCTGAAGTGTTCTTTCATATGTATAGAAGTTAAGTGTTAGTAAGCTGGAAAAGACCTTTATTTTCAAGCATTCATTAGTAAGGCACAGAGGCTGAATATAGCATGGCATCATTGTACTAAACAAAAATGGCAATCTGATATTTGATGGTAGCACTAAATTTGTGCTTTACAGTTCCCTAGGAAGTTGGTACAGAGAGCATGCTTTTCTTTCCTTCAGAGTTCTTTTTATTTGATGATGGTTTAATAAATGCGAGTAAAAAAAGTACATCTACACTTTTGTTAATCTATTAATGTAATGTATCTGGAGAGGGTCAGCAAGGTTTCCAAGGCACATTTAATGTCAGACAAATGTATACAATATACATCCTGAAATGCTTTTTCTTCACAACCATCCATGAAAAACAGAGGAGTGCCCTCAAAGAATGAATGACAGTTAAATGTTAGAACCCCAACTTCTCCCCCCCAGCTCCCCTCCCTCATGTGCATAAGCGGCAGCAAGCAATGATCTCCCTTCCCCACACCAGCAAAAAACAATCAGCACCCGCAACCGAGCACTCAAGCATGAGCAAAGCAACAGCAAAGACACAGACACGAGGAATACTGCAGATGCTGGAAATTCAAGCAACACACATCAAAGTTGCTAGTGAGCACAGCAGGCCAGGCAGCATCTGTAGGAAGAGGTACAGTCAACGTTTCAGGCTGAGACCTCTTCCTAGAGATGCTGCCTGGCCTGTTGCGTTCACCAGCAACTTTGATGAGCAAAGATACAGATTTGCCACACTCCAAAGACTACTCGTTCACCTGGTTCAACATACCATAGGCTCTCTCTCTCTCCCTAATAAGGGAGGAAGAGATGTCTCTGTTTCACAGCGAGAGGGGAGACATAACAAACAACTCGTTGGTTTACAATGTTAAAAGTCCGTTGCATCGCTTTTTCCGAGCTTTGTGTCTGAAGATCTCGGGTATCTGGGCACACAGCCTTAGATCTTCCAACTCCCACGACACACCGATCTCTTGCCTGGACATCGACCTCTGATCCCCCTCGTCTCTAGAGCTACGAAATCTTGGACCTCTGAAGGCGAGCGAAGCTTTCAGGCCATACTCTTGGCATGCCGAATAATGGCCAGTTGTGAAACCCCGGGAACGGGTAGGCAGATAGATCAACATTAAAATGTCTCTGACTCATTAAAAAGTGTCTCTCAAATGATACATTGTGCACACTACTTAGAAAATGGACTCGTTACTGCAGAAAATAGGAATTTTAGAAACTCAAATAATCAAGTTTTTTTAATCCAGTAATCACCTATGATTCCTTGAAATGTTCTTGTATGCTCTGTTTTTTTAAAAAATTTGTGCTAAAATTCTCAACATTTTGCAGTTTTGACAATCCTTTCTATCATTAATACAATGTGTAGCTAAGCAGTCCATTTTTTTAAATGCCCAAAATCATATAATTTGTTTATTAACAATTCAAAAATAGAACTGGTAATTGTGACAAGTTGATGAAATATCAATGGAGCAATTTAACATTGTACTTATATAAAAGTTCAAATATACTTACACTTTGAATCACATATACTTTTCACTTTAGACAATCAAAAACATGATGGCAATTGAAAAGGTTAAAGGATTTTGCCAGGTTGTGGTTTCTTGCAAGATTCGAGAGGGCATTGCTCATTTAATTCAGTCGTGTGGACTTGGTGGAATGAAGCATAATACAGTGGTCATGGGTTGGCCTTATGGCTGGAGGCAGAGTGAAGATCCCAGAGCTTGGAAAACATTCATAGGTAATGATTATTAGCATCTTCTGTCTTTACGTTGTACGTTTGATATCATCTGAAATAAGATATTCTTTTTAATTTGTGGTTACTTTTATCACTAGTTTGTAAATCACCTTCTATCCTTGGAAGTAAGAGTTAGATCATCTGCTTGGATGTCCACCTATGACTCCCAACTAGTGTGCACCTGTAATGAGGGGCACTTTCCATCCAATGATGAACCTGTGGATTCTGTCACACTTCCGCAGGTTGATGCATACTGCACCCCATGCTGATGGCAAAGTCGCAGCTCTTCAATGTGCCGATAATGTTGTTTCTTGCCGTGCCCTTTTAGTGGGCAGATGGCACCATTGCATTTGTGAGCCATAGTACTTACCCAACCATCAGATGAATAGTAATAACAACTAAATGCAACACCACTTCCTGACTAGAAAACTAGAGCATATGCAAGTCTGTATCTGATGCAAAAGGAAGGAGATAGCTCATTGCCCACCCTCTCAGTAAAGCTACTAAGAATTGATGTTTCAATCCCTATGGTAAGTCGGCACTCTCAATGTAGTCCTTTGGCAGGGGAGGGTCTTCAAAGTTGCAAAGAAAAAATATTTTGCATTATTTTGAGACCCATGCTAACTGCATCAAAAAGAATCAGCTTAGCTCATGAATTATTAGAGTTGCACATTAACAAACATGAAACCAATTAAAACACTTCTAGCTTAACCACTTTGACTGCAGCTGGCAGTTTTCAGTGACTGTATCAAAAACATGTAACTTCCAGCTCATTGAAAAGTTGATGTTTGCTTACTAACTAGATGGGAATATGATTTGTGCATCCCAGACATAGACATATGAAGCCTTTTTGAAGTCTATTGTGTTTTGAATCTAAGTAGCCAATTTTAGCTTAACACATCTGTGATGCAATTTCTTACTATTATCACTTATTGTGGCTAGATTTGACAACTGTATAGAACAAAATAGTTATACACTAGATGTTAGTTGAAAGCAGTTGTTCCCAACCTGTGTCCATAGACCCCTTACTTAATATTTTTCTATGGCATAAAAAAATTGGGAACCACAGGTTTAAGGTATTGCTTATCAAATTAATTCATATTTTAATGTCAGTTGGTATTTTTAGTCTTGTGATGTTGTGGTGTTGATCATTGTCTTTCCTGGAACTCAGCTTAAATGTATTGGGCATACCCCACAAAATTTTGTTACAGCAGTGGCAACATACTTTTCATGAGCAAAAACAATATATTTCTGATGCTAATTGGCTATTTTTTAATTTGTTAATGAGAAAACATCGATTATTAACAGTATTTCTTTTTTAACAGACACAGTAAGAGTCACCACAGCAGGTCACCTTGCTCTATTGGTGCCAAAAAACGTTTCCTTGTTCCCAAGTAACCATGAACGCTTTACTGAAGGTTACATTGATGTTTGGTGGATTGTGCATGATGGAGGCATGTTGATGCTTCTTCCATTTCTTCTCCGTCAACACAAGGTATAAAATATAGACTAATTTATGAATATCTGGTATAGATTCATAGATGAAAGGTTGCAGCCTGAATGGTACATTATGTAGATTTTTTGAAGTGACAGGCTCTGTAATCCTATAGTAATGTATTTTTCCAGCTTGGGCTTTTGACATTTACTGAGAAGTGTGCCAGTTTTTCAATCATGATGAACCAACTTGATACTGGTTTTAGTTTATTATTGTCACATTATAAGGTAAGTGAAAAGCTTATCTTATATACTGTTTATGCAGATCAGAATCACTACATTGAGCAAGAACAAAGTAAAACAATTATAAAGCAAGAGAAGTGGGAAAGCTACCAAAAAAGTGCAGTGCAAGTAAACAATGAACTACAAGATCTTAAGGTAGATTATGAGGCCAAGAGTCCATCCTGTTTTACAAGAGGTCCATCCAGGAGTCTGATAACAGAGAGGCTGAAGCTGTCCTTGAGCCTTGTGGGACATTCCTTTAGGTTTTTGTATCTTCTGTCCAATGGGAAGGGGGAGAAGAGAGTGGAGTAGCTGGGGTCTGTGATGGTGCTGGCCGCTTTACAGAGGCATCGAGAAGTATAGATTGAGTCTATAAAGGGGAGGCTGGTTTGTGAGATGTGAGTCCCGTGCTCTGTCTACAACTCTCTGCAGTTTTCTGTGGTCATGTGCAGAGCATTTTCTGTACTAAATCGTGATACATCCATACACAATACTTTATATGGTGCATTGATAAAAACTGGTAAGAGTCAACAAGGACATGCCAATTTTCTTCCTACTCCTGAGGAAATAGAGGCATTGGTGGGCTTTCTTGGCCATGACAATAATACGGTTGGACTAGGACAGGCTAAGAACCTGAAGCTCTCAACAGTCTCAATCTCAACACTGCAGGAGCATGTGCACACCCCTCCTTTCGGAAGCCAGTGACAATCTCTTTTGTTTCTGTTGATATTTCTTCCTCTTCAAAACATTTCTTCCTTTTCCAACATGTCAGTCCATGCCCTCCTCTACTGCAACAATGAGGCCACTCTCAGGTTGGAGGAGCAACACTTAATATTCCATCTGGGTAGCCTCCAAGCTGACAGCATGAACATTGACTTCTCAAAATTGTCCATTGGCCTCCCCTCTTCCTTCCCTTTCTCCCATGGTCCACTTTGCTGACATCAGGTTCCTTCTTTAGTTGTTACCTTTTCCACCTATCACCTCCCAGGTTTTCACCTCATCACCCCTCCCACACACACCCACCTTTCCAATCCCCTGACTTCATCTATTACTTGCCAGCTTGTAATCCTTCCCCTCCCTCCACCACCTTATTCTGGCTTCTCCCCATTCCTTTCCAGTCCTGTTTATTCCCTCCATAGATGCTATCTGACTTGCTGAGTTCTTCCAGCATTTTGAGTGTTGATCTAGATTCCCAATATCTTCAGAATCTCTTATGTATATCTGACTCACAAATTAACATCAAACAGAGAGACTCTGTACCTTGCTGAAAATCAGATTCACGTTGCTAAGTGACAAGTAATATTTGTGCCATACATGTGCCAGCAATGAGCACTTTCCAATGAAAGTTACATGGGAATAAAAGTTACATTTTTCTGGGGTCTGAATTTAGGGCAATTAATGGAAATGGGGCTCATTGTACATTTATTTTTAATTGTTTGGGCTTTTATTTGCTGGCTCGCCAAAATATATATTGATCTCGAGTTGTAATTCTGTGCAGGTCTGGAAGAAATGCAAAATGCGCATTTTCACAGTAGCCCAAATGGATGACAATAGTATTCAAATGAAGAAGGACCTTGCAATTTTTCTTTATCACCTGCGGATTGAAGCAGAAGTTGAAGTTGTTGAAATGGTGAGGAGCAAACCTGTTAGGACACAACAAAGTGAAGCTTTTATTAAGGGACTGTTTATTCTTACAATAATATCCAATTCTTACCCTCAGCATGGCAGTGATATTTCAGCTTACACATATGAAAGGACTCTCATGATGGAACAGCGGTCACAAATGTTAAGGCAGATGCGGTTGTCCAAGACTGAGAGGGAAAGAGAGGTAAATGGCAGTAATTTTTAATAATCACGCTCATCTATATATCTTGGTCTCGGAAAGTGTGATTAATTGCCCTGGTAGATTAATTTAACAGAAAGAAGTGATGTTGTAACTAGGTCTCAGCATAGATTTTAACTTTTTCAAGCTGCTTACTGAATAGACTCTTCAAATGCATTTTTGTTAATCGTCTCAATCTTATTCCTGCATCATTTACTAAAATAGTTCATCTCCCATCATATCATGTTCTGTACCTGGTAAACTCTTATGTATTATCCTCTAACTGCTTCAACATGCAAGACTGACTAAAATTATTTTCCAAAAGCATACCTATTTAGACTTCAAGGCTATGTTTGATTTGATGTGACTTAAAATTACGCATTCCTGAACCTCAGCCATGTTCATAGTATCAATTTGTATTTTGTTCATTTCATTAGTTTATGTAAGTGATTTAAGATTCTGCAATGGACTTTGTCCAATTCAGATTGCAATTATTGATACTTTTACATCGGAGGAGAATCTCACAGATAATGTCCCATTAGGTTTTGGCAATTCTAGAATGAAAAGGGTAACTTTATCATTTGGATGCAGTGAATTCCTGGACAGGTTAAACATCTGATTAAAATAGGTGTTGAAGATCACAAGTTCCTTCTGCTTTTAAATGCCAACCGGCAACGCAAAATTGAACATTACTGTGTTAGTGACACTTGTTGGGAGGATGGAGCAACTGAGTTCGCCTTCAGGAACATACAAATTTCTATCTGAAGCAGATAACAGGAAGTTTTGCAACCTGCAGAGCTCACATTGTGTTCCCAGTTTCAGTGGGTGGTTGGGGTTGAAGCTGAATGCAATCACTTCCCTGTAGCCTATTGCTCACTTAAAAACTCATTTACAAACCTAAAACTCAATTTCACACACTATTTCAAACTTGTAGGAACATTGACACCTTCAAGGATTTAGTTTGCTAGCATTAGACCCAGGGTATCCCACAGAAAGGCAATTGTTTCTTTGTCAGTATTGAATTGACTTTATCTCTTACATCCTTCACATACATGAGGAGTAAAAATCTTTACGTTATGTCTCCATCTAAATGTGCAATGTGCAATCATAGTAATTTATAATAAATAGAATGGTCAATGTAATATAGAGTACACTCAAGTCAGTGTGAGTTCATCAGTCTGATGGCCTGGTAGAAGAAGCCTGTTGGTCGTGGCTTTTATGCTGCGTTACTGTTTCCCAGATGGTGGCAGCTGGAATAGATTGTTGTTGGGATGGTTTGGGCCCCCAGTGATCTACGGGCCCTTTTTACACACCTGTCCTTGTAAATATCCTGAATCATGGGAAGTTCACAACGACAGACAGCCCCACTCTCTGCAGGGTCCTGCAACTAAGGAAGGTACAGTTCCCATACCAGGCAGTGATGCAGCCAGTCAGGATGCTCTCAACTGTGCTCCTGTAGAAAGTTCTTAGTATTTGGGAGCCCATACCAAACTTCCTCAACCGTCTGAGGTGAAAGAGGCGCTGTTGTGCCTTTTTCACCACTCAGCTGGTATGTACAGACCACATGAGGTCTTTAGTGATGTGGATGCCGAGGAACTTGAAGCTGTTTACCCTCTGAACCCCAGATCCAAAGCTGTTGATAGAAAAAAAACCCAAGGTCATTTCCAACCAGTGCTCCAATATTGTTTTCACCATAGGTAAAGTGTTTTTGTTTTTGTATTTATTACAAGATTCTGAAAACAAGATTAGATTTATATCTCAGAAACCAGAAGCCTTAATCTAATGTATGCTGTTAGCACCACAGAAGTAAGAGTCATTCACACTAAGGAATGCAGTAGGTGGAAGGGATTTGAAATTATATTCCTACATCAGGAAGGCAATCTTGTGTAGAACTTTATAATATAAATTTAGTATAAATATAGTATTAAATTCTTAAGACAGGCATGACTACTTAACATTTCTTCTGCATTTTACCCCTTTGGCAATATGGAGAGGGGGAGGGAATGTCGACTCAGACCATGAGAGGCCTGTGTCGGGCATTTTCATGCCTTTCAAGGCGCAGATTGGAAGTCTGTGTGGGGCGCCACTCCTCGCACAGACTAGAGCAATGTGTGATTACGTGTCTTGCTCAAGGGCACAAACACACTGCCACTGCACTTTGGCAATATGCAGGAATCTTAATACCAGTGATATAGCAGATAATGCACCCAATTGTAAATTGTCTTATGGTAACTATTTTTGGAATATATTCTTTATTTAAAAAATGCTAATGCTATCGTTCAGTCTTTAAAAGTCCCACACTAATTTCTTCTAGGCTCAGTTAATAAAGGATAGAAATTCATTAATCCATCCAATTCACGTGTACATGGATGAGGAGGAAGAGATGCACATTTATCCTGAGAAGGTACAGATGACCTGGACAAAAGAAAAGTGTGAATCTGAAAGAAACCGAAGTGGCGCTGCCACCCCAAACAGTTTCAGAGAATTAATCAGTATTAAACCGTAAGTGTCAAATGTCTCAGAGGAAGCAAGCTTTCTATGAATAACATAACCATAGAAGAGTTTCCTCTTTTTTAATGGAATTGGTACTTACTGTTATTGATGCATTTCTTTGCCTGGAAGTATACTTAGAACTTTGTGTTGGCATTCAGAAACCTAACATCAACATCTAAATATCCCCACTGATCTCCCTCCTGGCACTTATCCGTGTAAGCGGAACAAGTGCTACACATGCCCTTACACTTCCTCCCTTACCACCATTCAGGGCCCCAAACAGTCCTTCCAGGTGAGGCATCACTTCACCTGTGAGTCGACTGGGCTGATATACTGCGTCCGGTGCTCCCGATGTGGCCTTTTATATATTGGTGAGACCCGACGCAGACTGGGAGACCGCTTCGCTGAACATCTACGCTCTGTCCGCCAGAGAAAGCAGGATCTCCCAGTGGCCACACATTTTAATTCCACATCCCATTCCCATTCTGACATGTCTATCCACGGCCTCCTCTACTGTAAAGATGAAGCCACACTCAGGTTGGAGGAACAACACCTTATATTCCGTATGGGTAGCCTCCAACCTGATGGCATGAACATTGACTTCTCTAACTTCCGCTAGGCCCTACCTCCCCCTCGTACCCCATCTGTTACTCTTTTTTATGCACACATTCTTTCTCTCACTCTCCTTTTTCTCCCTCTGTCCCTCTGAATATACCTCTTGCCCATCCTCTGGGTCACCCCCCCTCCCGTCTTTCTTCCCGGACCTCCTGTCCCATGATCCTCTCGTATCCCCTTCTGCCTATCACCTGTCCAGCTCTCGGCTCCATCCCTCCCCCTCCTGTCTTCTCCTATCATTTTGGATGTCCCCCTCCCCCTCCAGCTTTCAAATCCCTTACTCACTCTTCCTTCAGTTAGTCCTGACGAAGGGTCTCGGCCTGAAACGTCGACTGCGCCTCTTCCTATAGATGCTGCCTGGCCTGCTGCATTCACCAGCAACTTTGATGTGTGTTGCTTGAATTTCCAGCATCTGCAGAATTCCTGTTGTTTTTGTTTAAAGTAATTATATTGTTGAATCAAATCAGACCGAATTTCCTTAGCAAGTTGCTGAATAAAAGTTGATTGCTGTCAATTTAAATCTGGAAAAGTGAATTTTTGTAAGTCTCTGACAGTTGGGAAACATTAAATGCATTAAAAGTTAATCAAGTTCTTAATTTTTTAGTTTTTTAAAATTTGCTTTCAAAAACTTAAACTTTAAGAGTTGATCCATTCATAGAAATTCAAGTTATTTCAACTTTAATTTCTCCCTTCCAGTTATTATTCTTCATTAAAATGAATGAAGTCTTTGTTTCCTTGCAAATTTGAAAGTAGATTTCCTTCCATTAATGTTGAAGAGTTGCAGGAAGTTAGTGCTGTATTTCTGGACTCAGTCAGCAAAATACCAGCAAGCACTGTCAGAAATTTAATGACTCCAACCCAGACACAGGAGTCCTGTCCTGAACTTACTGAACCACTAGGAGTATTTCTTAGGAAAATCTTCCCCGTGTTTTTCTGGTCTTCATTCACTTGCTGACTGAAGACATCTGAGTTAGGGAAAAATAATACTCTGGTACGCAGATCTTTCCACTTTCTCCTTTAATGCAAAGAATCCATTCATCTAGGCTAATAAACTGAATGTAATCATACAATATTTTGTGTCTATATAATATTGAAAGTATCAGAAAACATTGCAGCCAACTCTCACATTACTGGGGAGTTTAACCTAGACTAGCTGGAAATCCATCTGTATCCCAATATTCCATAATGCAAAGTAGCAATGCATCAAAAATATGAATTGAAACAACAAATATTGACACAAATTCTGCAAAAGCAGATCTGTATTCTCTATCTCAGAGTGTTGGTAGTGAGTTGTTAAGGGAAAATTTTTGTTGCCCAAACTGCTAGAATGCAGGGGTCACCTGTAAAAGCAAACAATAAAGTGAAATCTTAATAATGTCGTTACCTGCGTGATTTGGTTATACTCAGGCAGGATGATCTACATGAATGGGTCACCCTTTTCATGCCCAACGTTCTTGCCATAAAGATGAGGGTCAGATGCTCCTCCCATCAAGTCACTTTCTGCAGCATGTCCATGGCTTGGGGTGAATCTAGCTGCAGAGCAGGAAGGTAGATGAATGCCCATCTGACCTCCAGCTCCTTATCAGCGTCTGCAACTCCACACACTGGTATGGAATTTTGGGATGAGTTGAACAATGGATTAGCAGATGTGATGGCTCTCTATAGACATGACAACTAAAGCTAAGTATGTTTTGGCACAGAACCCAACACAATCTGTACTTAGTCTATATGTTTCTTTTTTAATGTATTCAACAAGGACGTTGCTCATCTTTTTCAGAGACCAGTCCAATGTAAGGAGAATGCACACAGCGGTGAAGCTGAATGAAGTCATCGTAAATAGATCCCATGATTCCAAACTAGTTTTGCTTAACATGCCTGGACCACCAAAAAATCAAGATGGAGATGAAAACTGTATCCTTTGTCAAGTATTTTCCAGTAAATTCTAGCAAGAATATTTGGCAAAAAGACAGCCCTGGTGATATTTCAGTTGATCTTGATATTCAATGTTTACCAATAGAGATACATGGTCATAACAAAGATTTTCTGTTGAACTGTATATTCTCAATTCTGTTCCTTATCTTAAAATTACATATACACCTTTGAATATACACATCTAAATAAATGCTAGGTATTTAATTTGGCATCTGATTTGATTGAGCAGACCCTGAAATTTTGCACTGCCTGACTGTTTAATTTACTGTACAGAACAGAAATATTTACTGGAATCCTGCACAACAGAAAATGCTGGGACTTCTCAGCAGGTCAGGCAGCAGCAGTTGGAAGCCAAAGTCATCAGCTTGAACCTTCTTGATCTTCTCCCATCACAGGCAATGTCTAACTTGCTGAGGGTTTCCAGCATTTCAGTGAGTTGATTAGATAATGTAAGCTTTAATTTAATATATGAAGGGTAAACATATTTTAATTTACCTGATTCAAGCAAGTAAGCAGGCAGGTTTGGTTTTTAACTTTTAGTCCAGATCTCATCCCCTCAGCCATGCCCACCCATTGTCAATAATGAATACTGTGGCTATGCATAGTATCATGTGCACATTCTTTGAAACAGCATTTCATTTAGTCTTAATTAACTGTTCTTGTCACGTAGTTGTTTTCCGCATCAGTATTGTTATCTTCAGTCCCCATCTTAGAGCTCCACATTTGAAACCCTGCAATCACATTTCTGTCATGGCACCCTTCCCTTTTCAATAGCCCTCATTACTCTGTGGTAAATACATAGCATACCACACCAAGTCTGCTGAGGAACTGTCTTTGAGGTCTAATCTTTTTCACTGCTAACAACATTTATCTCTATCATGTCATCATTTCTGCCCTTAATATCCGGAGTCTGTTGTTGAAAGCTTGTCTAATGTCCAATAATGGATGAAGCCATTTGAGCTAAACATTGAGAAATTGAGGCTCAACTTTGGCTCTCACCGCATGCTCTTGATGGACCCATTAGTACTCCCTGACTCTTTATGGACTGAACAAGGCTACAATTACTATATCCAAGATCAGGCTCAACTTTACAATTGAACTTCTGAGAGCTGCTTGGTGTAATGACTTACTTACTCCAATCTAATGTAATTTCTAGACTCTTCCATGTTCTCCCATTTTTCACACTATGTGAGTTATTTTCACCAAAATCTATTTTTTTTGTCTTACCTGTTCTGAAATATTCATCAAGCATCTCAAATTTTAAGATATCATCTAGGCATCTAATTCTGGTGATGGGACCCCCATTCTGAGTTTCTATAATCTTCTTCAACCCTGCGGTTTTCCATCTTGCTAAGCTCTATTCCTCTGTGTAGTGCAAGAAGCTTAGATAGGGCAGAATTTGTTAGATATAGCCAGGAAGGATTCTTGACACTATGTGCGAACAGGCAGACTAGAGGAGAGGCTGTACTGGGCAATGAACCTAGTCAGATGACCATTTTGTCAGTGGGTGAGATTTCAATGACAGTGACACAACTCCCTGACCTTCAGCAGAGCCTTGGACAAGGATAGGATCAGATGCTTTGAGAAAGAATTAATTAGGAGAGGGCTAATTTTGATGCTATTAAGCAGGAACTTGGGATCGTAAATTGGAACAGATGTTCTGAGGGAAATGTACAAGGGAAATACAGAAATTGTTTAGGGACATTTCTGTGGGGTTCAGGACGGTTTATCCTATTGAGGCAAGGAATGAATAGTAGGGTAAAGGAACCATGATTGACAAGAGAGGTGGAACATTTAGTCAAGAGGAAGAAGGAAGCATACTTAAAGTTTAAGAAACAAAGATCAGACCACATTCTTGAAAGTTACAAGGCAGCCAGGAGGGCATTTAAGAATGCACTTAGGAGAGCTAGAAGGGGACATGAAAAAGGCCCGGTGAGTAAGCTTTAAGGAAAACCACAAGGTGCTCTATATGTATGTGAAGAATGGGAGGATTACGAGATTGAGAATAGGACCGATCAGAGGTAAAAGAGGAAACGTGCTTATGTGCTTGAAATCATAGGAGGTGGGGGATCCTTAATGAATACATTGCTTTAGTATTCACCAGTGAGAGGGACCATGACAAATGTGAGGTCATTGTAGAATAGACAAATGTGCTGTAACATGTCGATAATAAGAAAGAGGATGTGTCGGGACTTTTGAAAAATATTAGAATAGCTAAAACCCCAGGTGTTGATGGGATATAACCCACAGAAAGCAAGGGAAGAGATTGCTGCACTGTTGACAATGATCTTTGTGTCCTTAGACACCAAACGAGTAGTGCCAGAAGATTGGAGGGTGCCAAATGTTATTCCTTTAATCAAGAAGATGATAATGATAACCCTGGGAATTATAGACCAGTGTGTCTTATAACAATGCTGGGAAAACTATTGGAGTGAGTTCATAGAGACAGAATTTACAAGCATTTGTAGGTGCATAGTCTGATTGGGAATAGTCAGCATTGTTTTGTGCGGGGCAGGTTATGTCTTACCAGACTGATTGACATTTTCAAGGAAGTGACAAATTGATGAAGGTAGAGTGGTGGATGTGATGTATATGGGTTATTGTAAGGTGTTGAACAGTGTTTCCCATGGTTGGCTCATTGAGAAAGTCAGTAGGCATGGGGTTCAGGAAAGTTGGTTGCATTGAACCAGAATTGGCTTGTCCACTGAAAGCAGAGGGTGGTAGTATATGGAGTGTATTAGATTAGTGGTGTTCCACAAGGATGTGTTCTAGGTCCCATGCTCTTTGTAATTATTAGATGAAGAAGTGGAAGGGTAAATTAGTAAATTTGCAGATGACACAAAGGTCGTGGAACATGGACATAATACAGAGTTAGGCTGAGAAATGGCAGATGGAGTTCAGTTTGGAAAAGTGGGAGGTGATACACTTTGGAAGGTTAAACCTGAAGGCAGAGTACAAAGTTAATGGCTGGAATCTTAGTATGGAGGTCGGAAGAATTTTGGGGTGCACGTCCATAGATCCCTCAAAGTTACAGGCAAGGAGATTGGGTGGCTAAGAAGGAATATGATCTGTTGACCTTCATTAGACAGTGGATTGAGTTCAAGAGCCATGACATAATGTTACAGCTGTATAAATTTCTGGTTAGACCACACTTGGAATATTGTATTCAGTTCTGGTCACCTCATTTTAGGAAAGATGTGAAAACTTTAGAGAGGCTGCAGAGGAGACTTACCAGATGCTGCCTGGAATAGAGAACCTATCTTACGAGTAAAGGTTGAGTGAACTTGGGTTTTTCTCTTTTGAATAAAGAAGGATGACAGCTGACTTGATAGAGGTGCATAAGGTATTAAGAAACATAGATAGAGTGGACAGTCAGCAGCTTTCTCCCAGGGCAGAAATGGCTAACACAAGTGGACATACTTTTAAGGTGAATGTATAAATTATAGGGTGGATGTGAGAGGTAGTTTTTTTAACCTGAGTGTTAGGAGTATGGAATGCACTGTCAGGGATGGTGGTAGAACAACATTCATTAGGGACATTTAAGGGACTCTTAGATGGGCACTTGGATAAAAGAAAAATAGAGGGCTATGTGGGGGGGGGGGTTGGATTAGATCGATCTTGGAGTAGCTTAAAATGCCATTACAACATTGTGGTACTTTGCTGTACAGTTCCATGTTCTGCAGAATTATGCAAGACTTCTCCATATTCACTAATATTTCCTGCACTGAATTCTTGATATCTCCCTAAAACCCATCTACCTGGATCTGCTTGATACCTCCTTAAAACATAAAATGTTGTCACCTTATACCCATCATGCCCTTTGGCAAAGCCTTCCTTTTCTACATTATTCAGTAGTGTAGCACAAATGTAGGCCATTTTCCCAACCAGCCAGTGGCAATGTCATATTCTGGTCACATCTACTTTAACCTTACAGTTCATGTTTCAGTTCTCACCTCCCCAGCTGTGTAATTTCCTGTTGAAACCATTTAAATTATATGCCTTTGTCATATTTCATTTTCTTTGAATAAAGCACCTAATTGTCATTGTCCCCTTGGACTTACTAAAAACTTTTTGCCAACCATAGTTTTATTTTCTCTATTAATCTTTCCTACTTTCAAGACCCACAAGTCCCTCTCCTGTTAGGCTCTCCTTTAAAATTGTGCCACTTTGCATGCATTTTCATAGAATCATAGAAAACCTACAGCACAATACAGGCCCACAAGGTTGTGTGGAACATGCCCCTACCTTGGAAATTACTAGGCTTACCCATAGCCCTCTATTTTTCTAAGCTCAATGTACCTATCCAAAAGTCTCTTAAAAGACCCTATTGCATCCGCCTCCACCACCGTTGCCAGCAGCCCACTTCACACACTCACCACTCTGAGTAAAAAACTTACCCCTGACATTTCCTCTCTACCTACTCCCCAGCACCTTAAACCTGTGTCCTCTTGTGGCAATCATTTCAGCCCTGGGGAAAAAGCCTCTGACGATCCACATGATCAATGCCTCTCATCAACTTATACACCTCTATCAGGTCACCTCTCATTCTCTGTCGCTCCAAGGAGAAAAGGCTGAGCTCACTCCACCTATTCTCATAAGGCATGCTCCCCAATCCAGGCAACATCCTTGTAAATCTCCTCTGCACCCTTTCTATGGCTTCCATATCCTTCCTGTAGTGAGGCGACCAGAACTGAGCACAGTACTCCACGTGGGGTCCGACCAGGGTCCTATATAGCTGCAACATTACCTATCGGTTCCTAAATTAAATTCTACGATTGATAGAAGGCTAATACACCATACGCCTTCTTAACCACAGAGACAACCTGCGTCATACATCAAAGTTGCTGGTGAACGCAGCAGGCCAGGCAGCATCTATAGGAAGAGGCGCAGTCGACGTTTCAGGCCGAGACCCTTCGTCAGGACTTGAGTGTCTTATGGACTCGGACCCCAAGATCCCTCTGATCCTCCACACTGCCAAGAGTCTTACTATTAATACTATATTCTGCCATCATATTTGAACTACCAAAATGAACCACTTCACACTTATCTGGGTTGAACTCCATCTGCCACTTCTCAGCCCAGTTTTGCATCCTATCAATGTCCCGCTGTAACCTCTGACAGCCCTCCACACTATCCACAACACCTCCAACCTTTGTCTCATCAGCAAATTTACTAACCCATCCCTCCACTTCCTCATCCAGGTCATTTATAAAAATCACAAAAAGTAAGGGTCCCAGAACAGATCCCTGAGGCATTCCACTGGTGACCGACCTCCATGCACAATATGACCTGTCTGCAACAACTCTTTGCCTTCTGTGGGCAAGCCAGTTCTGGATCTACAAAGCAATGTCCCCTTGGATCCCATGCCTCCTTACTTTCTCAATAAGCCTTGCATGGGGTACCTTATCAAATGCCTTGCTGAAATCCATATACACTACATCTACTGCTCTTCCTTCATCAATGTGTTTAGTCACATCCTCAAAAAATTCAATCAGGCTCATAAGGCACAACCTGCCCTTGACAAAGCCACGCTGACTATTCCTAATCATATTATACCTCTCCAAACGTTCATAAATACTGCCTCTCAGGATCTTTTCCATCAACTTACCAACCACTGAGGTAAGACTCACTGGTCTATAATTTCCTGGGCCATCTCTACTCCCTTTCTTGAATAAAGGAGCAACATCTTCAATCCTCTGGAACCTCTCCCGTCCCCATTGATGATGCAAAGATCATCACCAGATGCTCAGCAATCTCCTCCCTCGCCTCCCACAGTAGCCATCTCATCCAGTCCCGGTGACTTATCCAACTTGATGCTTTCCAAAATCTCCAGCACATCCTCTTTCTTAATATCTACATGCTCAAGCTTTTCAATCTGCTGTAAGTCATCACTACAATCACCAAGATCCCTTTCCATAGTGAATACTGAAGTAAAGTATTTATTAAGTACCTCTGCTATTTCCTCCGGTTCCATAAATACTTTCCCACTGTCACACTTGATAGTTCTAATTCTTTCACGTCTTATCCTCTTGCTCTTCACACACTTGTAGAGTGCCTTGGTGTTTCCCTTAATCCTTCTCGCCAAGGCCTTCTCATGGCCTCTTCTGGCTGTGCTAATTTCCTTCTTAAGCTCCTTCCTATTAGCCTTATAATCTTCTAGATCTCTAACATTACCTAGCTCTCTGAACCTTTTCTCCTTGACTAGATTTATTAGTCTTTGTAGACCACAGTCCCTGTACACTACCATAACTTCCCTGTCTCATTGGAACGTACCAATGTAGAACTCCACACAAATATCCCCTGAACATTTGCCACATTTCTTCTGTACTTTTCCCTAAGAACATCCGTTTCCAATTTAAGCTTCTAATTTCCTGCCTGATAGCCTCATAATTCCCCTTACTCCAATTAAACGCTTTTCTAACTTGTCTGTTCCTACCTCTCTCCAGTGGTATTGTAAAGGAGATAGAATTATGATCACTATCTCCAAAATGCTCTCCCACTGAGAGATTTGACACCTGACCAGATTCATTTCCCAATACCAAATCAAGTACAGCCTCTTCTCTTGTGGGCATATCTACATATTGTGTCAAGAAACCTTCCTGAACACACCTAACAAACTCCACCCCATTTAAACCCGTTGCTCTAGGGAGATGCCAATCGATATTTGGGAAATTAAAATCTCCCATTACTCATTTCCAGGATCTGTATCCCTATCTGCTCCTCAATATCCCTGTTACTATTGGACGGCCTATAAAAAACACCCAGTAAAGTTATTGACCCTATTGACCCTTTCCTGTTTCTAACCTCCACCCGTAGAGACTCCATAGACAATCCCTCCATGGCGTCTGCCTTTTCTGCAGCCATGACACTATCTCTGATCAACAGTGCCACGCCCCCACCTCTTTTGCCTCCCTCCCTGTCCTTTCTGAGACATCTAAAGCCTGGCACTTGAAGTAACCATTCCTGTCCCTGAGCCATCCAAATTTCCGTAATGGCCACCACATCATATCTCCAAGTACTGATCCACGCTCTAAGCTCATCTACTTTGTTCACAACACTCCTTGCGTTAAAATAGACGCATCTCAAACCTTTAATCTGAGCACATCCCTTTTCTATCACCTGCCTATCCTCCCTCTCACACTGTCTACAAGCTTTCTCCATTTGTGAGCCAACCTCCTCTTCCCCAGTCTCTTCAGTTCGGTTCCCACCCCCCAACAATTCTAGTTTAAACTCTCCCCAGTAACCTTAGCAAACCTCCCCACCAGGATGTTGGTCCCCCTGGGATTCAAGAGCAACCCGTCCTTTTTATACAGGGCACACCTGTCCAAAAAGAGGCCCCAATGATCCAGAAATCTGAATCCCTGCCCCCTGCTCCAATCTCTCAGCCATGCATTTATCCTCCACCTCATTCTATTCCTATTCTCACTGTCGCCTGGCACAGACAGTAATCCTGAGCTTACTACCTTTACGGTCCTTCCTAACTCCCTGTACTCTTTTTTTCAGGACCACTTCCCTTTTCCTATCTATGTCATTGGTACCAGTATGTACCAAGACCTCTGGCTGTTCTCCCTCTCACCGCAGGATATCTTGGACGCAATCTGAAACATCCCGGACCCTGGCACCTGGGAGGCAAACTACCATCCGAGTTTCTTTCCTGCGTCTACAGAATCGCCTGTCTGACCCCCTAACTATAGAGTCTCCTATCACTGCTGCCATCCTCTTCCTTTCCCTACCCTTCTGAGCCACAGGGCCGGACTCTGTGCTAGAGACACGGCCACTGTCGCTTCCCCCAGATAAGCTGTCCCCCCTCCCCCAACAGTACTCAAACAGGAGTACTTACTGTCAAGGGGTACAGCCACAGGGGTGCTCTCTAGTACCTGACTCTTCTCCTTCCCCCTCCTGACTGTGACCCACCTGTCTGTCTCCCATGGCCCCAGTGTGACCACCTCCTTTCTATCACCTCCTCGCTCTCCCTGACCAGACAAAGGTCATCAAGCTGCATCTCCAGTTCCCTAACTTGACATACCTGGTGCAGATATGGCCGTCTGGGAGGCTGGGAGATTCCAGGACCTCCCACATCTGACACCGAGCACAGAAAACTGGCCTCACACACATACTTCCTCCTTTCCGCAAATAACACTGGTAAACCTACCTCGCTTCATTCAGTAACCACCTAAGCCCATCGAGCCAGAGCCCTATCACTCTGCTGCCTCTCACTACGCTGCCCGCTGGATATGGCGTTCTTTTTAAACCTTTCGCACTCTACTGGCTGATGTCACGTGCCTGCACAGTCTTGCCTTTCTCTTACCCCGAGTGATAAAAACTGCCCTCGCTCCGAAAATCAGCCGTTCACTCGCAGCCTTCTTGCTCCGAATCCACTCTGAAAACACTGCTGTTTTCAGTAATGAATGACAAAAGGCATGTGTTGCTTGTTCCATCAGAATATTTATATTTGCTTGCTTGATGTTAGTATCTTCCCTCATTCACTATGATTTCAAATCTGATATACCGGTATGTACTGGTTGTAACACATATCAAAACCACAGTAGTCCATGTAATAAACACAGGAAAACACAACTACAGACATTCATCCAAAGGTGTTTTTTCTTCCTTAATTAATTTTGTACTTGGCTGCTATTAACCTTTTTATCCCATGGGCTTCAATTTTTCTAACATAATTATAGTTGGTATTTTATGAAACACCTTTTGAAGGTTTACAATCCCATCAATTAAATTGTCATCATCTGATTTCAGCCTCCATCAATTAGATTGTCTTCATCTGATTTCAGCCTCATAAAAGCTCTATAATCAATTTAGTCGAATGTAATTTGCCTTTAATCCGGATTAGAGATTCTGAAAGCATTCATGTAGCCTTTAAGCACAACTTAAAGGACAACTCTAGAAGACCCTTTAAAATAGATTGCATTTTTAATCTCCTTGACATACTAATTTTAGACATGGAATTCCTGGAGGTACTTACAGAAGGTCTGGAGAGAGTATTGTTGGTACGTGGTGGTGGCTGCGAAGTTATCACTATTTATTCTTGAACATGACTACTTTCTCAACCAGTATGGAAACATGACCACAGAAAACATTCCAAAAACTGTGTCTTTTGATGAACATTTTTTTTTATTGGTCAGACTTCAGACAAAATCTCGTTGGTCATATTCCAAGTCCCGTGTCAATTGAAGCTTTATTAACAATGTCTAATATCAGAGTTCAGAGCTGCTGATTGCAATTTGAATAAACAATGCTACGGTGTAATAGTCGATTAAAATATGAAAGGAGTACCCTAGTTAAAAGGTATACAGTACTGAATACCTTTTCTAAAATACGATTGCAGTTTGGCTTTGGAATAGATGTCTGATGTGTCAGTATTGAGCTTTGCACTGCTTTTATATTTCAGCTAAGTCTAAATTTATATAAATTAGCTGCAGTGGTAGTTTAACTGTATTGCAGTCCCAAAACGTTGTACACAATGACACAGCTGGTGGTCACATATTGCAGTGGTGTCTCCAATGCCACACTCTCTGTATTACATAATGTGGATTTTAAAATATTTTAACAGGTTTGTTATCAAATAACTTTCAAGTCTTTTGCATAGTAGATGCTAATTATGAAGTAATGGGATCCAAACTGCCTAGCTATATCTTCCAAGGTTGGGATGCTGTTTATGGCAAAGACAAATTTATTTATTTTAGTATTTATTAATTTTCATTGTTGTCCAAGATAGAAAGTGCTGTCTTTTCCTGCAGAATATAATTAGGACCATCAGTTGGTGGACTGTACTTATTGAGTATGCTGCACCCAGGCATGCAGAGTCTGCAGTTGGTGTGCTGGAGATGGAAGCTTGTAATTGCACAAGTAAAGGAGCTGCTAAATGTTTAGTTTAAAATTTCACAATACGCTTATCAGCTGTAAAATTATCCTAATTTTTTGGAGCTGTTCTATTACTATAATGTGCTTTTGTTTATCATATTAAAAGTAAATAGTCATCAAAAATGTTATTTTTCTCAATAAAGTACTGTATAAAGCAAGTCTATATTTCTATATTAAAATTTTGCCTTGGTAGACAGCTAGCCCACACGTCAGTTAAAATTTACAAACCATGCAGTAAATGTGGATAAGAGAGTTCTGAGCAACTTAATTACGATTTTATGTTTAGGCTCTTCATACCGCTGTATGCTGAAATATGCTTGGTATTTGCAATGCTTTATAGCTGGAAGTCTGGCATGGTAGTGGTGTTTACAACTCAGTTCAGGAAAGCTGATTTAGCGGCCCTGGCGTAACTTGGTCGATGAAGACTCGGCTGTATACCTACACCTAAAGGACAATGGACACTCCTTTGATAATAACAATGTGCACATTTTGGACAGGGAAGACAGGAGGTTAAAGAAGCCATCTTTGTCAAACTGGAAAACACATCCCTGAACGGAGGAGGTGGGGTACGACACCACCTATCAGCTACTTATAATGCAGTCCTAACATCTCTACCCCAGCGTCTCCTCAATAGTTCACACCTCCATTCATGGAAAGATAAGACTAATAACCCTCTCATTATCTGTACATCTCTTGACAATCCTCATGTGATTGCTATACCTTTAAACAACTCACAGAGTTTTTATATAGGCATCCGTTAGTCTCATGAGACCATGGATTTGCACTTTGGAAGGTTTCCAGGGCGCAAGCCTGGGCAAAGTTGTATGGAAGACCGGCAGTTGCCCATGCTGCAAGTCTCCCCTCTCCACGCCACCGATGTTGTCCATTAGGACCCATGCAGCTTGGCACCAGTGTCGTCGCAGAGCAATGTGTGGTTAAGTACCTTGCTCAAGGACACAACACGCTGCCTCAGCCAAGGCTCGAACTAGCAACCTTCAGATCACTAGACGAACACCTTAACCACTTGGCCATGCGCCAACACTCACAGAGTTTATAAGCTGGAAAACTACCCAACAAGGATCAGAATTGAAGAAGCCTCTCAGATGAGTCATCTTCTAGACAACACAGCAAGTCCGGTTGCCTTGATTTATTACTGCTTGATATTTATTTTTTGAATGTTGTCTTGCATTTGTGTGTATACTGTGTCTTGTTTTTATTCTAACCTTTCAGTGTGATCAGTACTAACAGTATTTTTATTATCATATAAAGCTGCATTTGTTGTTGTTCATTAGACCATAGGGTCTTCATGGCAAGATGCAGAAGAAGATTGCCAGGCCTTTCTTCCACGCAGATAACTGCTGCTGCCCAGGTTGGGACCCAGCTGGGTTTGAACTCAGGACCATCTGCCTTGAAGTCAAGTGCTGATGCCACTACACCACCAGCTGGCCCAAAGCTGCTTAGATCAGTTAAAACCACATGCAACTGAACTCATGTTCAATTGTATTTTTAAAGTAACTTGTTAATTTTAATTACTTAAAGTACAGCTTAAATTAGCCCTGCAAACATGATGACCCACACCCACCGATTCTAATTCAGCTTTTTGTGTTGATTACTGCTCCATTAGCCAGTGCTGCTGTGCCCTGATAAGTTCGCCTCCTGAGCAGTATTCAAAGGGATGTACTTGTTGCTTGAGGGGAACGGCCACAGGGGAACCTTGCTTACTCACCTTACTTCCCCTAGTGGTCACCCGTCTATTATCTGAAGCTTGCATTCTGGATGTGACCATCTCAGTAAAAGACTCGTCTATGAAGTTTTCAGCCTCTTGGATAGTCCATTGAGCTCCATCACCAATTCCTTGACTTTGTCAGTCAGGAGCTGAAGTTGGGTGCATTTCCTGCAGATGTCGTCATCAGGGAGATCGTTAGGTACACTGAAATCCCACATCTCACAGGAGGATCATTCCACTGCCTGAGCTCCCACCCTGCCTATACTTGTTATGCTTCTGACTTCTCAAACTTAAGTTCTAGCTGTGCCTGTTCTCAACCAAGCCCGCTGAGCCAAAGTCTGACCGCTCTAACACTAGCCGACTCACATAAAGGCCACTCTGCTTAAACCTAACTATTGGCTCTTGCTAAATAACCCTAATTATTTTTAACCCAAGCAATCTCCCACTTGGCAGACAAGACCTGACAGGCTCTGCTCGCTTTTTAGACTGGCGCATAAAGTCAACAAAGAAGCATTTCCAATTCTTTCCACAATCTCCTGCATCACGGGCATCTCCAAGCCTGAACACTTGAAGTCACAGTAAGCAAAAACAGTTCTGAATTGTCTTGCTGCTTATTTCACACCCAGTATCAGTGACATGAATCACTGCTTTTTGAACACAAGCAAGTGACACTATTTAAAATCTGTTCACTCTAAGCAAGGTGTAGTGCATGAATCTGATGCTAGTTAGAAACTGTTTGCTAAAAGTCTCTTGCCCCAATTAAGTGGCATTGTGTCCCATATAAACAAAGAGAAATCCAGCTACTTTCTCAATTAGTTTTTGATCTTTAAGTATTGTCCCAAATAAGCAGTTGCCCCAATTAACCAGAATCTACTGTATGTTGCTTAACACAAATAGTTTTGCCCCAGGACTTGTACCTGTACTTCCAACCATTCAAAATAACATGTACATCACCGCAGTAGCAAACTAGCATAATGCGCAGTGACTACATCAGCTTCTCCCCACACAGGAGACATTGGGTATTGTCATCAGAGCAGTGATAATCATGGTTTAGACCAAGCATCAGAAATGAAATAGTGCAAGATGACATCGTCTTGCACATAGAGTACGTCTTTCACACCTTACGCTACGCCGGTGTGCACATTCTGATTTACAGATCGATAAGGTCAGAGGTCACAATCTTTTTCCTCAGACTAGGGGAGTATAAAACTAGGTTTAAAGTGAGAGAGGATTTTTATTTTTAAAGGGGTCCTCAAGGACAAATTTTTCACACAGTGTGGTGGATGCGTGGACTGAGCTGCCAGAGGAAGTGATGGAATGGGTACAACTACAACATTTGGATAGTTGCAGAGATAAGGAATGTTTAGAGAGATGTGAACCAAATGCAAACAAATGGGACCAAGTGCTCTGCATGGATGAGTAAGGCTAAAGGCCCTGTTTCCATTCTAACTCTTTGATGACAACCTGTACAATTGTCCTTTGACGCCCTTCATCACATCATTTCCTTAGTTATTTTTTTCTTTCGGATGGCCAGGAAAGCAAAGCTGAATGGCAGTGTAAAGCAAAACTGGAAGTGAGGATGAAGCTGCAATATTATCTGACTACACCCCCAATTTATTTCGTTCTTACTGCGTCTGGGGATAATGAACAAGGTCAGCCCTTAGTATCCATTTTTTATTTGTCTGTGAGAGGTGATGATAAGTGGTAGAATCTGGGAGGAGCTAATCCGAATGTGGAGAGACAAAAATACATCGGTGTAGGACTAGTATAAAATAAAGGTGCTTGATAGTCTGCATAGACTCTGTGTGACCAAGGGCCTCTCTGACTCCATTCTAACCAAAATTGCCTCTGTAGGAGAAAGGCTGAAGGATGGAAATTTTGGTGGCCAAATGATTGTTAGTAATTGGAATCCATGGGGTGCAGTACTGGGTTCTTTAAGTATTTTTTTGACATATTTCAGAGAACTTTGTTGCAGCATGATTAGGACATTTGTGAATAACCCAAAATAAAAATTAGGTTGAAAGTAATAAATAATAGCACAGATTTCAGGATGGTGTCAACAGATTAAGTGGGCTTGAAAGTAGTACAGATTTCAGTCTGGAAAAGATAAAATATATCCAACGAGGACAAATAAGGCAAGAGAACACATTATGAGTAGAAGCTATGAGAAAATAAAACAATGTGGGATGTCCACAGGTAACTGAGAGATTAATGCAGATAGGCATGGTGCTTAATCAGGCATACAGAGAGTCTTCTTTTATTGGCCAAGACAAAATGTATATGATTCATAAACTCGCAGCTATAGCAGTTCTGGTCATCCCATAAATAACACAAAAAGAGTTCAAAGAAGGTTTTGGAAGAAGTTGCCATGGATGGAAAGGTCAGGTGGGCTTGAAATGAAGAAGGCTGAGGATGAAATAACTTTAGGTACATATTTAAGTACATACAGTATACAAGAGATATTTATATGGTCAGATCAAAGCTCTGCAAGGCTTTTGAGGCATGCTAAATGTGCCATAGCCAAAATGTTGAGACAATTATAACAAAATAGGTGCAGGCAAGTCTGTACAGACATCTGGGGAATGGATAATCTCCAAATTCGGTAAGTAAATATAAACAAGGAGACTGATGGATTTTCAAAGAAACAGAGTATTTCCAGGGTTGTTTGATTGCAAGATTCTAATTTGGGATTTGTTTCGAGAAGCCATCTGTAGCAAAGAAGACTTTGTGAAATAAACACATGGCAGCAGCTAAATGCATCACACTTCCAGGAATGGCAGGTGTGCAATAGTCCTACCCCCCCCCCCCCCCATCCATATATTATTAATTTTGGACTGCACTCCTGAGGTTTTAGGGTTTATTTTATGTATATATTCTTTGTCATGCGGCAAAACATTGAGCTGCTAAACTGTGTTTCATTGCTCCACAACAATGACCATAAAGATATTCTTCTTCTTCTTCTTAAGAAAGGTTCAGAGGGATATGGGACTAGTTTGAAGGGCATCTTAGTCTACATGGACCAGCTGGGCCGAAAGGTCTGTCCTGTGCTGTATGACTTTATGACATAACAGGAGCTTAGGATATGATTAAGAAATATCTAATTCAAGAGGCCTCATCTTGAAACCAGTTCCACAGGGAAAATGTGATAGTGATGTGAACTGTCAGGAGCTCCTAAAGGTTCAAAGGCTCATTTATTATCAAAGTATGTATCCAAATACAACTCTGAGATTCTTCTTCTCCAGATAGTCATGAAACGAAGAAAGAATATGAAAGAGAGAAAGGCCAAACCCACCCTCACGCCCCCCTGCACAAAATAGACAGCATCCTGACCATCAACTCCCAAATCCACCTCCCCCCGCACAAAACGGAACAAGAACTTTGACCCTCCCAAAGACCCCTTAAACTCACACAAAACAATAACACTACACAACAAGAATATCAACCCCTAAACTTCCCCCTTCGCACAACAAAACAGGAAGGAACAGGTGAGAAGAGCAGAATATAAAAACCATGAGTCTGAAAAGTCCACAGTCCATAAGCGCAATGGTCTAATCCATAACACAGAACCACAGTAGCCTCCTCCTTCATCATCGAAAAAGGGGCACCTGCTTGGCTCAGTGAAGTCACTACACAATGATTGAATGGTAAAGTGCAATGTACACAGTGGCCACCAATATGACAAAGGGCGACTAACATGGGTTGGACCTAGACAAACTTGACACAATGGAACCGACTCATTGGTGGGGGGAAAAGAAGATTAGGAAGGAGATGGGTCTTGGAAATAAGATTTAACTCTGTACCAAACCCTGCAACTACACAAGAACCTAGGACCACATGAGGAGGGGCCTAGAATTTTTTCTAGGAGAGGTCTAGCATTTACTGCCTTACAGTGTGCTTAAGGGAGAATCCCCTCATTTTTTTAATATGTCTCTGGATGAATGCAGGCTGAGAGCTGTGATTAGTCTTAGTAGCTTTTTTGGCTGGAATGAACAAGATGGACTGAATGGCCTCTTTCTGAGCCTTGTATCTCTCCCTGTGTTTCAGTTGGTGGGGCATGTCCAAATTGATATACGATATGTGAGCATTTAGTTGTAGGTTGCAAAATTTCACCTGAATTCAAACTGTCCAGTTCTTGTGTTAAAATTGTGCCTTTAACATTTTAATTTGAAAGAAATAGTTACTTAATCAAAATTAGTTGTTAAACTCACTGATGTCCTTGCAATTCGTATTTAGATATGTATTTCTCTGGATCTATTTTACATTTATTGCCTTATGGAAAATGGATAAAATAGATAATGCCTCTTTCTAATTTAGATTTTAAATGTTAAATTCTCCTTCAGCTTTAAATAGAAAACAACATATCAACAGTAAACCCTGAGCAGGAAAAGGGGAAATAGACAGAAATTGCATCAACATGTGCTTTCATCAGTTAGATTGCTAATTTCCTTCCTAACAGAAAACGACAACGTGGCTCCAGGAACAACGTGCCAAGACTATATCTCACACTAGAAAAGAAAGAATTGATCTACTATCATCTAGCTGAGGTTTTGACGGGAAAGCTATGATTAGGCAAAGGAGCATGAAGTAGGTCGGGTATTAAAAATCAAGTTAGAACATTGAAGATGGTTTATTGCAATGATATTGTGAAACAATGAAGGTTGGCAAGGATGTGTCTCCTGAGAAGATGGATGATATGAAATTTATGAAAACAAAATGTACATGTAATGTCAATTGGCAGAAGAAATATTCAAGGGGAAAGAGACCGTCATTACGAAAGTTTGGTAAAAAATGTCATCTTGAGCTTTAGTTGGAAATATCCCCTGACTTTCACCAGAGGTTGGAGGGAACAGCTTAGATCTATGTGTAAGTTACTGGTGAGAGAGACAAGGTCAGAATTTAGTCTCCTCACTGAGCATGAATGGACAATTCCAGATGCTGATGCATAACTTCAGACACTAGAGGTTCTCATTCTTTGAGAACCCAGGTTCTCATTCTTTGCTATACCTTGTCTCTCGTTTCTATTCATAGAAACTTACTGTATTCAAATTCTCCATCTAACTGTATAATAAGTGTTAAACTGATTGTGAAATATAATAAGATACCCAAGATTGTGAAATGTACAACTTCTTTTTCTGATCGTTCTTTAATTAGCCATAACCTTAGGTCCAAATAAGGAACAAAAAGCTTATTTACAGAAATTAGGTGAAAATGACTGCCCTTGACATGAGGAAGTATGGTAAAACAAAACGGGTCAAAAGGAAAACACCCACTTGCTGGAATCACATCAGCAGTAAAGAAAAATATCTTTTGTTGTTGAAGGTTAATCATTACATATCTCTGAGTTGTCCCATAGGCAATGTCCTCAGCCCAATCACCTCTGGCTACGTCATTAATGAACTTCCTACCATTATGTTGGTAGTTGGTACAACTGGTGATGAATACACACGTACAGCCTAACCTATCACAAAAATGGGCAGTAATATATAGAATCAACAAAGGGGTATAGAGTCATAGAATATGGCAGCCCAGAAACGGACCTTTCAGCCTATCTAATCCATGCTGAACCATTAATTTGCTTAGTCACATCAATCTGCATTCAGAACACAGACCATCATACCCCTCCCACCCAAGTACTATCCAACTTGCTCCTAAATGTTGAAATTGTCACTGCATCCACCACTTGCATTGGCAGCTCCACACTATCACCACCCTCTGTGAAGAAGTTCCCCTTTTACCTTTCACCCTTAACCCAAGTCCTCTGGTTTTTTTCTCTCCTTGCCTCAGTGAAAAAAAGTTTGCTTATGTTTACCCTATCTATACCCCTCATAATTTTGTATACTTCTATCAAATCTCTTCTCAGTCTTCTATATTCCAAGGAATAAAGTCCTAACCCATTCAATCTTTCCCTATAACACAGGTCCTCAAGTCCCAGGAATATCCTTGTAAATTTTCTGTGCACTCTTTCAATCTTATTTACATTTTTCCTCTAGGTAGGTAACTGAAACTGCACACAGTACTCCAAATAAGACGTCAGCAATGTCTTGTACAATTTCAACATAACATCCCAACTCCTATACTCAATACATTGATTTATGAAAGCAATGCACCAAAAGCTTTCTTTATGACCCTATCTTCCTGTGATACCACTTTCAAGAAATTATAGACCTGTATTCCCAGATCCCTCTGTTCTATTGCACTCTTCAGTGTCCTACTGCTGTCCATGTATGACCTACCCTAACTGGTTCTCCCAAAGTGGAATACCTCACACTTATCTGCATTAATTTCCATCTGCCATTTTTCAGCCCATTTCACCCGCTGGTTCAGATCCTTCAGCAAGCTTTGATAGTCTTCCTTACTATCCACTACACCTCCAATCTTGGTGTCATCCACAAATTTGCTGATCCAGTTTACCACATCATCATCATAATTCCATGTCTGATCCATGCGCTAAGCTCATCTGTCTTTCCTGCAGTTCTCCTTCCTTTGAAATATATGCATAACCAGGGCTTAACAATATCTTTGTCTACAACCATTCCACTATCTGTTCTGGCACTCTGGTTCTCATCCCCTTACAAATCTGTACAGGTCCCACATTCCCTAGAAGAGAGCCCAATGATCCAAAAATCTTAAGTGCTCTCTCCTGCACCAGCTCCTTAGCCACATGTTAAACTGTATCATCTTCCTCCTTCTGGCCTCACTAGTACGTGGCACGAGTATCAATTCTGAGATCACAACCATGGAGCTCCTGTCCTGAACTCTGTGATCTCACTTAGCAGGACCTTGTCACCCTCCCAGCATGTCATTGGTACCAATCCTCAACCTCCTTCTGCTCACCCTCCCACTTAGGAATGCCGTGGACTCGATCCAAGATGTCCTGGCCCTCATCAAACCATCCAGGAATCTCTTTCTCATCCTTTCTGATCCCCCCTACCAATGGATCCCCCATCACTATTGCTCACCTCTTCTTCCCCCCACCTTTCCTTCCGAGCCACAGAGCCAAACGTAGTGCTGGAGACCTGACCGCTGTAGCTTTCTTCTGCTAGACCGTTCCTCCCAACAGTATCCAAAGCAGTATTCCTCTTGTTAAGGAACGTACTCTGCGTTGGCTGCCTATTCCCTTTTCCCCTCCTGACAATCACCCATTTACCTGTGTCGTGCATCTTGGGTGTAACTACTTCCCTGCATGTCCTGTCTATCAACTGCTCATCCTCCCAAATGATCTGGGTTCATCCAGCTCCAGCTCCAACTCATTAACACGGTCCGTTAGAAGCTGCAGCTGGATGCACTTCTTGCAGGTGTAGTCATCAGGGACACTGGAGGTCTCCCTACCTTCCCACATCCCGCAAGCAGAACATTCCAATATCCTGTTTGGCATCCCCACTGCTCTAGATGTGCAATAAGAAATAAAGAAAGAATAAACAATGAAAAACAATCTACCTACGGCCTGTGCTTCTCCTGAGCCTCAATTAGCTGAAGTCTCAACTCCCCACACCAACACTGGTCCATTCATACAATGGCCGCTCCACTTAAACCTAACTTCTTTTTATTGGGCTTTGCCAAGTGCCTAATTATGTTCAGGTTCCAAGGTTGTCAAGCCGAGGAGTGGTAGTGGGGACAAGCTCCCACTACCTAAAAGTGCTCCTCACGGCATGCGCCTCTAACAACCAGTCCAACTCCTGGCCTTCTCGTGTGGCTTAGCGGAACTGTTTCTACTGACAGGAGATGGGGCGAATGCAGGTCCTGGCACCTTAAAACCAGTGCTTCGGGTAGAGGAGCTCATCAGCCTGGGAAGGCAGTCCGTCTAAGAGAGGGAAAACTCTGATTTCAAACCTCCGCTGCCTTGCGGCCATACCCACTCATGGGAAAGGCTTCGGAAGTAAACCCTGAGGACAAATCTGGTGCTGGAGTCCCTAAGGCAGTCCGACGTTGCCTTCAGCCTCGTTCTGGCAACTCCTGCGACGACACTGGTGCCAAGCTGTATCGGCCCTTGCCCTTCCCTTGAACAACATCGGTGTCATGGAGAGGGGAGACTTGCTGCATGAGTAACTGGCAGGCTTCCATACAACCTTGCCCAGGCCTGTAACCTGGAACTTTCCAGGCGTAGATCCATGGTCTCGTGAGACTAACGGATGCCACCAATTATGTGCAATCCAATGTCTCCTCCAGAATGTGGCATGAAAAATATGAAAATCGTCACAGTTATCTGACTTACACTTAGGTGTAGGACCGATCTGGCTTTGAGGGAGGGCAGGCGTGATGAGTCCACCAGATCTGGGATCAGGCATGAATCTGCATCAGGATTGCAGATGATTTTGTTAGAAAAAGAAAGCTGGAGCTTGGAATCAAATTGAAGGAGGTTCAGTGCAGTGGGGTGAAAGTTACTGATCTATTATAAACATGCATCTTTAAATCAACTACATACGCAAGACATGATTTGAGAGCTTGTTCATTATACAAATGTAGCCATGGTGGCCTTTGCTAAAAATACAAGGTAAACTTCAAAATGGTGTAATTTAAAGTCAAATGGTTATAAATAGTGATGGTACTTGTCTACTTTAAAAGTATTTCTTTTTCATTAAATGCATTAAGGAAGCAATGAAACAGATGCTGTTCGACAACTAAGCTGAACGAGCACAGATGCTCCATTGTATAAGGAAAGTTGGTTCTGTGGCTGTGGACATAACACCAGGACGATATTTCATCTCCCTGGCGACAGGGTCAATGGGGTCACAGAACAGTTGCAAAGCCTCCCGAAAGGGGAGGACGAACAGCCAGAGTCCAGACCAATATCAGCACCATTGACATAGGCAGAGGAGGTGGTGAGGACCTGCTTGCCAGAGTATAGGCAGCTAACAACAATGCTAAAGCACAAGACCTCAAAGGTGACAATATAGCCCTTGGTAATAGGTCTGAAAACAGGGGAATTGATTGGATGAATGTTTGAGTGAAGAGATGGTACAGGAATGAGACCTTTAGATTTCCAAGGCATTGGAACGTGTTTTGATTGCACCTCAGCAAGACTGGGACCGATATTTTTGCAGGTGAACTTGTTTGTGCTTCTGGGCCAGTTTAAACTCATTCAGCAGAAGAAGGGAACCTCGAGGCTAAACCAGGAAGGAGGGATACAAAACAAGAAGGAGAAATTAGAAAGTTAGGAAGTGAAATAAATAATATGGACAAAGGCAAGTGGGGTCGGTATATGGAAACATTTTAAAAAGCCAGAATTTTAAGTGCTGTACCTAAATGCTGACAGCACTCAGAATAATGTGGCTAAATTAATAGTACAAATAGAAGGAAATGAGTATGATTTATCTGCCATCACAAAGACATGGCTACAAGGGTATTTGGTAAAAATGTAAAGTTATTAACAGAGGAAGAGATTTGGTAACTGATCTTGATTTGACAAACTATTATGTACAATTTGAATAAATTTGGATCGAGCTAAATAATAGCAAAGGGCAGAAAACATTGGGAGAAGTTGTTTAAAGGTAACCAAATAAATAACCCTTATTTATGCATTGCCCAATATCACAACTACACTTAAATAATAGCTGCAATATTGGGCAATGAATAATTATGACAATGAAAGATGCAAGTGTAACAGGGATAACAATAATCATGGGGGACTGTACACATATAGACTGAAGGTCAAATTAGAAGTAATAGGGTGAAAAATGAAAGATGTATGAGATGGTTTCAAGATTAATATACTGGGAACCAGGTAGGGAGAAGGCTATTTTCAGATCTGTTTTTGTGCAATGATAAATAGCTAGTTGAGGATCTTACACAAAGTCCTTTAGAAGGGCTGTAACATGAAAGAATTCTTCATTAGTTCATCCAAAGCTAAGGTCTTGAAAGTAAACAAAGAAAACCATGAAAGTATAGAAGTAACACAGCTAGAATGGGGAGCTTTATTAAAAGCCGACATAGTGGATAACATGTTGCTGCACTTTGGTGCACATTGCTAAATTTGTTCATAAATGTCAGCTGTTACCCATTCCTCTCCTATGCAAAGAACAGCACAAGCTATCAAATGAAGCATAACATTAGGTCCAGAAAGGAGACCTGTAAAGTTCCCAGAAAATAATAGCATGCTTGAAGAGTAGCAGAATTCAGCGAAAAGGAAAGATTAATTAAGGGAACAAAAAATGGAATATGAGAGGAATTTAAAAGTATATATTAAAATCTTGAACTAGTATGTAAAAAGATTAGTGAAGGTGAATGTATTTCATTTCTAATTATAAATGGGTATCTTTATAATGAGGACAAGGAAATGCCAGTAATTTCAACAAATACATTGCTTCTGTCCTCATGGAAGAGATCACAAATGTTCACAGAAGTGCCAGGGGCGTAAGAATCTAATGCAATAGATAAATTAAAGGAAGTTGCCATGATTAAATGAGTAACAATTGAGAAATTATATTGACAGCTGGGGAATCCCTACAGTTTCATAATCTGTGATGCTGGGCACAACAAAAGACAGCTGTGGAAACAGTGGTGCACTGGTTGTCGTCTTCCAAAATTCTATAGATTATGGAAAAGTTCCTGCAGATTGGAAGATAGCAAATGTAGCACCACTATTTAAAAAGAGAGGGAGAGAGAAAACAGAGAACCAGTGACCAGTTAGCCTAACATCATAGTATTGAAAAAAGCTAGAGTATAACATAAGAGTCATGATACTGAAGCACTTCAAAACTATCAGTAGGATTAAACAAAGCTAACATGAAGTTTATTTTTGAGTAGGTAACTAGTAGAATAGGTAAGGGAGAACCAGTAAAGATGGCAAGCCATGAAGCATTTTCTTATTCTAAGTACTGTATGAAGTGACATTATTAATGTTTTGAGATAAGACCATAAGACATAGGAGCAGAATTAGACCATTCAGCTCAGCGAGTATACTCTGCCATTTCATTATAGCTGATTTATTAACCCTCTCAACCCTCCACTCCTACCTTCTCCCTCCCTTACTAATCAAGGATCTATCATTCTCTGCTTTAAATATACTCAATGATTTGGCCTCCATAGCCATCTGTGGCAATGAATCTCACAAATGGATCCCATCCTCTGGCTAAACAAATTCCTCCTCATTTCTGTTCTAAAGGGACGTCCTTCTACTCTGAGGCTGCGCCCTCTGGTCCTAGACTCTCCCAATATAGAAAACATCCTCTCCACATCCACTCTATTTATGCCTTTCAATATCCAATAGATGGTAAAATTTAATTGTGGAGTATTAACATATTGGGGATGATCTAGAATTAATCACAATTAAAATTCTTCATGCAATGTGAATATCATATATGCAAAGTTTTCAAGGAGAAGCAGCAAATGAGATCACACACTGCATGCATTCTGTAGGATTATTTGAAAATATTGTTTGAATGCAAACATGTAGCCCACTTTCAAAAGATCACGTTGCCAGGACTTTGAAGTTGTCAGAGAAAAATTACAAGGATGTTTCTAGGACTTGATGGTCTGAGTTATATGGAAAGGTTAAATAGGTTAGGTCTTTATTCCCTGGAAAGTAGAAAGTTGAGGGGAGATTTGAGAGAGGTATACACAATTACGAGGAGTAAATCCAAGCGGGCTTTTTCCACTGAGATTGGGTGAGATTACAACTAGAGTTCATGGGTTAAAGGTGAAATGTTTAAAAGGAACATGAGGGGGAACTTCTTCACACGGAGAATGCTGAAAGTGCAGAGGGAGTTGCCAGTGCATGTGGGATCGATTTCAACGTTTAAGAGAAATTTGGACAGGTACATGGAGGGCTATGATCCAAGTCAATGGGACTAGGCAGATTAATGGTTCAGCATGGACTAGATGGGCCAAAGGGTTTGTTTCTGTGCTGTAGTCTTCTACGACTCTATGATATCCATTGTTGGATTTCTTTTATCATGTCTTATGTTAGAAATAGCAGATCAATTTTATTTTATTTCATCATTTTGCGGTTTACCTCTTTTCATGGATTGGTATTATTCTAGGAAAACAGCGTCAATGCCAAGCAGCAAGTAGCTGGGATACAGAGAAAAGGTATAAAAGAAAATCTCAGTGATTCTTTTTCTAGGGCAACAAAGAATACAGATTTTAAATTAATATTTATTTATTGCTGGTTCTGTCATGTTGCTACTATTAGATACCCAAGTATTTTATTGCATTGTTTCTCCCCTCTGCAAATGTCACAGAGATGAAGTACTGAAACAGTATTGTTCATGCAGATTTTTTTTCTTATACCTTAAAGGACCTGTAGTGCAAATTGAAATAGAAACTGATAACTTCCTAAGAAGAGAAAAATTGGTTCAGGCACATTTGTGAATTACTGTATGTTAAAAATGAAACAACAGAATATCTGTAACAGTTAATCATTTTTTATTGATCAACAGTGAAATTCACCAAAATAATATTTTAACATTCACTTTTCTACTGCTATTAAGAAAATGAACAAAACAAAACAAGTTCCCTAAATCAAAATACCATTCATGTAAAGTTGAATATTGTTTAAAGATGGTGGTATTAAAATTACTTTGCTAATATTGAAATGCAAAATTAATTTACATATTTTTGTATAATTTAATGTTTAATCAACTAACATATCCACAACTTTCAATAAAGAACCATACTTTCAGTTAAAAAATAAAAATATCCATTTATCAAAACTTTAAAAAGATACCTTTTTTTTGAGTCAGCAAGATTTATAAAGTGAAAGTCAATACCCATTTTAAAATGGTTATTTTCAACTAAGACTAGTTCACCAGAATGGAACAGTGAAGAACTGGTATGAGTTGCCAGAGGAAGTGACCGAGGCACGTATGGTTGCAATACTTAAAGAGACACTTGGCCAGGTACATGAAGGGGAGAAGGTTGGGGAGTTTTGTCAGAATGCAGGCAACTGGGCTATTTGGGAGAGTGCTGTAGTGTGCCTGGACCAGCTGGGTTGTATTACCTTAAGGCACAATAGAAACTCCTCCCTCCCCCGCACATAAAACTAACAAAAGTGAAACAAGAACATCAGCACCCAAACCTCCCCTCCCCCACACAAAAACAATAAGAACATCGACCCCCCCCAATACCCCTCTCATGTTAAAGTGATTTACATAATAAGTGTATCCAGTTTAACAGCTCAGCAAAAATTAAATACAGTGTCATAGAGCACTACGGCACAGAAATTCTTCAACCCATCTAATCCATACCGGATTATTATTCTGCCTACTTCCACTGGTTTGCACTGCACCAGTGCCTTCCATTCCCCTCCCATTCATGTACTTACTCAAATTTCTCTTGGTCTGATCAGGGACAGTCAGCATGGCATTGTGAAGGGCAGATCGTGTCTAACAAGCCTGATAGAGTTCTCTGAGGAGGTGACCAGGCATATAGATGAGGGTAGTGCAGTGGATGTGATCTATATGGATTTTAGTAAGGCATTTGACAAGGTTCCACACAGTAGGCTTATTCAGAAAGTTAGAAGGCATGGGATCCAGGGAAGTTTGGCCAGGTGGATTCAGAATTGGCTTGCCTGCAGACGGCAGAGGGTGGTGGTGGAGGGAGTACATTCAAATTGGAGGATTGTGTCTAGTGGTGTCCCACAAGGATCTGTTCTAGGACCTCTACTTTTCATGATTTTTATTAACGACCTGCATGTGGGGGTAGAAGGGTGGGTTGGCAAGTTTGCAGATGACACAAAGGTTGGTGGTGTTGTAGATAGTGTAGAGGATTATCAAAGATTGCAGAGAGACATTGATAGGATGCAGGAGTGGGCTGAGAAGTGGCAGATGGAGTTCAACCCAGAGAAGTGTGAGGTGGTACACTTTGGAAGGACAAACTCCACGGCAGAGTACAAAGTAAATGGCAGGATACTTGGTAGTGTGGAGGAGCAGAGGGATCTAGCGGTACGTTTCCACAGATCCCTGAAATTTGCCTCACAGGTGGATAGGGTAGTTAAGAAAGCTTATGGGGTGTTAGCTTTCATAAGTTGAGGGATAGAGTTTAAGAGTCGCGATGTAATGATGCAACTCTATAAAACTCTGGTTAGGCCACACTTGGAGTACTGTGTCCAGTTCTGGTCACCTCACTATAGGAAGAATGTGGAAGCATTGGAAAGGGTACAAAGGAGATTTACCAGGATGCTGCCTGGTTTAGAAAGTATGCATTATGATCAGAGATTAAGGGAGCTAGGGCTTTACTCTTTGGAGAGAAGGAGGATGAGAGGAGACATGATAGAGGTGTACAAGATAATAAGAGGAATAGATAGAGTGGATAGCCAGCGCCTCTTCCCCAGGGCACCACTGCTCGATACAAGAGGACATGGCTTTAAGGTAAGGAGTGGGAAGTTCAAGGGGGATATTAGAGGAAGGTTTTTTACTCAGAGAGTGGTTGGTGCGTGGAATGCACTGCCTGAGTCAGTGGTGGAGGCAGATACACTAGTGAAGTTTAAGAGACTACTAGACAGGTATATGGAGGAATTTAAGGTGGGGGCTTATATGGGAGGCAGGGTTTGAGGGTCGGCACAACATTGTGGGCCGAAGGGCCTGTACTGTGCTGTACTATTCTATGTTCTAAATCTTGAAATCGACACTGCATCCACCTCTTGAGCTAACAAGTCATTCCACGCTCTCAACACCCTCTGAGTAAAGAAGTTTCCCCTCAAGTTCCCCTTAAACATCCCACCTTTCACCCTTATGTATGACCTCTAGTTCTACTCTCACCCAACGTCAGTGGAAAAAGCTTGTTTGCACTTACCCTGTCTATAATTTTGAATACCTCTGTCAAATCTTTCCTCAATCTCCTATGTTCTAGGGTACAAAGTCCTCACCTATTCAACTTTTCCCTACATCTGAGGTCCTTAATTTCTAGCAACATCCTTGTAAATTTTCTATGTACTCTTTCAATCTTATTTACACCTTTCCTATAGGTATGTGGCTAAAACTGAACACAGTGCTCCAAATTAAGCCTCACCAATGTCTTATGTAATTTCAATAACAATAATATCCCAACTCTTGCATTCAATACATTGATTTATGAAGGCTAATATACCAAAAACTTTCTTTACAACTCTCTACTTGTGACTCCACCTGCACTCCCAGACCCCTCTGTTCTACCACACTCCTCAGTATTCTACCGCTCACTGTGTAAAACCCACCCTGGTTTGTCCTCTCAAAGTGCAACACTTCACACTTGTCTACATTAAATTCCACCTGTCGTTTTTCAACCCATTTCGCCAGCTGGACCAGATTCTGCCGCAAGTTTTGATAGTCTTCCTCACTGTCCACTACATCCCCAATCTTGGTGTCATCTGCAAATTTGCTGATCCAGTTAACCACATTATCATCCAGATTGTTGTTGTAGATGACAAACAACAACAGACCCAGCACCAATCCCTGTGGCACTCCAGTAGTCACAAGCCTCCAGAGAGGCAACCATCTACAACCACTCTCTGGCTTCTTCCACAAAGCCAATATCTAATCCAATTTCAGCCAAGCAAATGAACCTTCTTGATCAAACTCCCATGTGGGACCTTGTCAAAGACCTTGCTAAAGTCCATGTAGACAACATCTACTGCCTTGCCTTCATCAGCTTTCATGCTAATTTCCTCAAAAACTCTCTAAGATTGGTTAGACACAACTTACTGTAGCATGCACAAAGTCATGTTGATTATCCCGAATCAGTATCTGTCTATCCAAATACTTGGATATCCAGTACCATAGAATACCTTCCAATGACTTTCCCACAACTGATGTCATGCTCAACGGCCTACAATTTCAAGTTATTCATAGAGATGTTCTTAAACAACAGAACAGCATTAACTACGTATCCTCCTCTCCTCTGGCACCTCACCCATGGGTAAGGATGTTTTAAATACCTCTGCTGGGGCCACTGCAATTTCAGCACTAGCCTCGCACAGCATTCAGTGGAACACCTTGTTGGGCCCTGGGGATTTATCCACCCAAATTTGCCACAAGGCAGCAAACACCTCCTCCTCTGTAACCTGCATAGAGTCTATGACATGGCTGCTGCATTGCCATACATCTACACATTCTGAATAAATACAGATTCAAAATATTCATTTACGTTCTCCCTCCATGCACAGATTACCACATTGAGCCTTCACCTTGTCTGAAAGAGAAAGTTCATATCTTCTTTTAACCCTCCAGATATCCTTAGGTGTTCTCTTGTATTTCTCATACTCCTTAAGGACCTCGTTTGCTCCTGCCTGCCTATACCTGCGATGCACCTCCTTCTCTTTCTTAACCAGGGCCTCAAATGCTCTTGAAAACCAAGGTTCCCAAAACCTGCTATCCTTGCTTTTTAATCTGGCAGGAAAATACAAACTCTGTGCTGTCATTTTAGAATCTCAGTGCAAGGACCAGTACTATTCTTTTCCATAACTACCTTGAAACTAATGGCAGTGGATACAAATTGTTCCCCTACACAAACTTCTATCACCTGTCCCGTCTCATTCCCTAATAGGAGATCTAGTATCACACTCCCTCTAATTGAAACTTCTATATACTGATTAAGGAAACTTTCCTGAACACATTTGACAAACTCGTTCCCAACCAGCCCTTTTGCAGTATGGGAGTCCCAATCAATATATGGAAAGTTAAGATCACCTACTATTGCAACCTTATGTTTCTTGCCTTTTATTCTAACAAAAACATACAAAGTGTACTCTCAAAATATCACTTTTGAAGGCCTCCCACTTACTAAGCATCCTTTTGTCAGAAAACCACCAGGATAAAGTAAAAGGAAGAGATTTGTTGAGTTTTTCAATATTCTCATTTTGTTGTGGGAATCAGAAATTAATGAATTTGAGACATCTATTTTAGTTAGGGACTGATTTATCCCTCTCTACTTCTGACTGTAATAAGTTTATGTTTATTTCACTTCTCCACAGAAACATTTGGAAGTGCTTTATTGCCAAGAATCTTTGATTGGATTCACTGTTCAGTTCAGATGGTGCAAATGGTGGTGACAATAATGGCCGATAGGGTGATGAAAGTAGTGTCCATTATTTTGCTTTTTGACCCGTTTTGAGATGGGAAAGGATTCCTGAGATTCAAGCGACAAGGATTCTTAACTTCCTCGTAGGGAATTTCCTTTTCACTGGGTGGCAACTTCTTCAGATCCTCTTTAACCTGTTTAAAATAAGTTATGTCTTTCAATAATCAAGCTGTTCTTGAAGCTACCTAAATGCATAAACACCTGATGAATTTATTACCAGCCAAATCACAGAAGTGCTTTCCCCTCAAAGTCAATCGTCTTCTCACCATATTCTGGTAATGGAGGGACATATTTTTTGTTCAGTCCAACTTAATCCCTCACACCTATTTCTAGACTCTAACCTTTGCGGTCTGAAAGTCTTATGGTCAAGCTACACTGCAAGCATGAAGGCTACAGTTTAGTCCTAACAGACCATGACAGAGTGAAGCACAACTTACCTCAGATAAAATGATAAACTGAAGACTATCTGCTTGTTCTCAGTTTCCATCCACATCCCAAAGATGTGGGGTTGGTAGATTAACTGGCCACTGTAAATCATCCCTATAGTGTGAATGAGTGGTGGAATCTAGTGGGACCTTAAGGGAAGATGGGGAGTACAAAATGGAATTAGTGTAAATGGATGCCTGATAGTCGGCATAACCTCCTGCCCTACCCTGTCCCTTCCCTCCTTACTCTGGCAACCTCCGCTTTACATTCTGAGTCATGATGAAGGGCTTTGACCTGAAACAACAACTACTGTTCTGCATCCACAGATGCCGCTCCACGTGCTGAGTTTCTCCAGTAGTTTGCTTTTTGCTGAGTGCAGTAGAACTGGCAGTAAGGCTTTCAGATGATTCATTACACTTCAGAAAGTTTCAGAAGAGCAAATGACAATGTCTCAGTTCATTAGCTGCGGGAAATGCGAAGTTTTGCTTACTAAAGCTTTGCAGTTTCAACATTCACTTAAAATATATTTCCATTAAGTGTTTTCTTGGAAACATTGAGCTCAGAGTATCTTGGCCATCAATTGTCACAAACATTCGTGTGCCTGAAGACTTTGGTTGTAATATTGGTTATTATGTGAGAAAGGTGAGGCTTTGATTCTGAAGAATCCAGACACAAACAAAATTTCCTGGCACAAAGAAAATTAATGTTAAGGGACAGTGGAGACAAAAGACATGAAAATTCTGATATCTTTGTCTAGATTTGTCCTGGTTATCTGGATATTACATGAAATATTTCTTTTTTTAAATGATCCAGCAGCATATTAAGAATGTAGTGTATTCATTGATAAACTAATCCACCTTTTTCACTGATTTCAAAATTTTAACCACTCAAATGTCAAATAATCATGCTGAACTCACCCTTCTACATCCCGTGTCAATTTGAACATATGTTCTAGAGCAGGAGTAGGCATCCTGGTTCCTTAGTTTGATATCACTATGGCTGCTCTGTTATAACTGCATTCCCACCTACCCTCTGTATCCTTCATTCCCTTGCTTATCAAGGATCTCTGCCTTAAAAAGGTTCAAAGGCTTTATTTCCACTGTCCTTTAGGGAAGAATGTCCCAAAGATTCAAGACCCACTGCTTGAGTGCATATTTTCAATGTGACCCCTAGTGCTAGATCCTCTCACAAGAGTATCCAGCCATCCTGTCAAGATGGTTTTCAATCAATCTACTTCTCAGTGCACCAAATCCCATGAGATACAAGCCTAATCTTTCTAGCTTGGCTTCCAAGGATGACTCATCAATTCCAGGTATTAGTCTGGTAAACCTTCACTTCACTGCTTCCAACACATTAATGCTTTCCTTTAACAAGACGATCATTGCAGTGTGTAATACTCTAGTAGTCTCACCAATGCCTTGCATGACTGAAGCATAACCTTACCTTTGTATTTAATTCCCATTCCAATAAGTGATAATGTTATGTTAGTTTTCTGGTTTAGACCATAAGATATAGGAGCAGAATTAGGCTATTTGGCCCATCAAGTCTGCTCCGCCATTTCATCATGGCTGATCTAATCCTCCCCTGGGCCCCAATCTCCTGCCTTCTCCCTGTAACACTTGATACCCTGACTAATCAAAAATCTATCAACCTTCACCTTAAATATACATAAAGACTTGGTCTCCACAGCTGCCTGCGGCAAAGAATTGCACAGACTCACCACTCTCTGGCTCAAGAAATTGCTTCTCATCTCCGTTCTAAAAGGATGCCCCTCTATTCTGAGGCTGTGTCCTCTGGTCTTAGACTCTCCCACCATAGGAAACATCCTCTTCACATCCTTTCTATCAAGGCTTTTCACCATTCGATAGGTTTCAATGAGGTCACCCCTCATTCTTCGGAATTCTAGTGAATATAGGCCTAGAGCCATCAAGCGCTCTTCATAGTGTTGGCGCATGGCCAAGTGGTTAAGGCGTTGGACTAGTGATCTGCAGGTCGCGAGTTCGGGCCTCAGCTGAGGCAGCGTGTTGTGTCCTTGAGCAAGGCACTTAACCACACATTGCTCCTGCACGTTTATAGCCCAGAGGTGGCGGTTGGTGCAGAATGGACAAGACAAGACATATGTCGCCATTCAATCATTTTCATGAACCTCCTTTGAACCCTCTCCAGCTTCAGCTCATCCTTTCTAACATAAGGGGCCCAAAACTGCTCACACTGAATAATACTGAATATGTTCCGCTTCCAGTTCATTTAAAAAGATGGATTGCATGTAATGCTCTGACCGGCTATACAAAGTAATTCAACACAACACATATGTTTATGATTGTAATGGCCACCATATTTTAAGATATTCCAAGAAAACACTAATAGAAAATATTGTTGGATGCAAACTTTGGCATTGAACAATCTAAACAATCAGCTGGTAAGTGACAGAAATCACCATGAAAAATGGATTTTTTATTTGGAACAAATCCCAGTCTGAAGAAAATACTGTCAACCTTTTAATTTCAGAAAAAATTGAAACACTTCATTCCCATATTTGGCTCTTCTCTCTTCCCCTACATGAATTCTGTGCCTGGGTAGGGGGTAGGTTCCCCGCTCACTGAAGACTGCAAGGTACAACCTCTACTCCTGACCCAACATCTTTTATGCCCTGTTTTTCTGATTTCTGCCCTTTGATATTTGTACACTACTCTATGCATTGGTCTCTGTTCATAGCTCAATGGCATAGCTGTAGCCCTACTTTAAATCTCATTCTGGAGTTTCCAATGTTTAAAAAAGACATAGAAGTTTGCACAGTTCAGTTTGAGGCGAGGAAGTTCTTTGGACAATAGTAGCCAGAGTTAAATTATCAAATAACATATTTTGAACAACAAATTATTCTTTGCAGCACACACAAAATGCTGGAGGAACTCAGCAGGTCAGGCAGTATTTATGGAAAAGAATAAACAGTTGACGTTTCAGGCTGAGACCCTTCATCACTGCTGGCCTGCTGAGTTCCTCCAGCAATGTGTGTGTTGCTTTGGATTTCCTGCATCTGCAGACTTTCTCAAAGAGAATAAGTTCTACGTCTACTGGGAAATGGGACTGCTGAAAATGCTCCCCTGGCATGGAGTCAGTTGGGCTAATTTACTTCCCTCTATGTTATTGTCAGCAGAAGATTTTTTTTTCCCTTATGTGTACCCCTCGGGTTCCTTGCTGAAGGCTTTGAAGCAATTTACTTTCACAATGTCCTACAGTACTGAGCTCCACATTTAAACAATGGCATTTCTCTTTGGTTTTCATGCAAGGTTTTATTTCTCTAACACGAGTTGCTATGCAAATACATTCAAATAGGTTTAGTTTTGTGATCCAGTGTCAGATGAGAGAAACAATTTTTGCTTGAAAACTTTGCATATGCCTTTAATTTGGAAAGTAAAGATCATTTGTTTGGAAACCTTTAGTAGCTGTTTGAACCATTATACTTGTCCTGTTTTGTCAGTTATCTATTGAGGAACTTACCTACTGACTTTACAGCACAATCCAGTTTACTTCCAGTGAAGATGGCGCAACCAAACATGTGCGATAGCTTCCTGGTAGTCAAAAAGCTAAGAAAGCCAACTAAAAACATCACTAAAAATACCTTTCCTGAGATAAATTGTATTAAATTATCACCGCAAACAGTGAAGGGACAAGCAATGACAAGGGGATGAATTGATGCAGATGAAATTCCGATGCCTGTACAGCAGGCCTGGGAACTAGGCTGGAGGGCTCTGGGTGCCTAAAGAGGAGTCGAGGCCCAGGCAGAGGAGATTCGATTTTGATGCTTGTACAACTGGCTCACGTGTGAGGTTGGATCGCCTGGGTGCAGAGCTGATTTGAAGAGCTTGAAAGCAGCTTCAGGCTGGGTGACCACATCTGGGCTCAGAGCGAGTCACTGGGCAGTGTGGACTAGGCCCAGGGCCCTTCAAGGCAACGGTGCCTGGGTCGTAGTGCCAGGTACAATGCGCTGTTTAGACAATTTAAACCCCGGGCCAGACTGGAGGCGAGAGCTGGTTTTGCTCATTCTCCACAATGTTCACTCCTTGCTCCAGAGTGTCCAGCCCCTTTGCTGTTATGTTATTTGGTTAATTTAAACACCGACTCAGATAGACTGAAAAGACAGGGTGTCGGTCTGGGACAAAAACATATTTCACTATTTCACCACAATAGACATCTCCATGGCACTGAGACTATAAAGACTGCCCCATCTACTGTGCTCCATGCCCAGTAATATGATGAAATGATAAGCAAGGCTCTGGGCCTACTCCAGACTGCTGCAGGGTTTGGATCTGAGGACTCATTTTTGGTTCGGAATGCTGTTGTTCACTTCAATTGTTTGCATGATCTGTATTTTTTTTCTCTTGCACATCAAGTGTTGGTCTTTTATTTTTATTCTTTTCTTTCTTTAAAATGGGTTCTTTTGGGTTTCTTGCTTTGTGGCCAGCTCTGAGCAAGTAAATCTCAAGGTTGTATAATTTATACATCTTTGATAATAAATGTACTTGAATCTTGAATCTCTATCAACTACAGTCAAGCTCATCAGGAATACATTTGAAGTACATTTTACTCCAGTCTTTCACCTTTCCCACCCACCTGGCTTCACTTATCATCTTCTAGCATGTCCTCCTTCCCCTCCCCCCACCTTCCTCTTCTGACATCTTTCCCCTTCCTTTCCAGTCCTGATGAAAGGTCTTGGCCTGAAACACTGATTGTTTATTCATTTTCATAGATGCGGCCGGATCTGCTGAGTTCCTCTGGCATTTTGTATGTGTTGATCTGAAATACCAGCTGGATACCTGCCTTCTGTGATATCTGGTGGCAGCAATTCCCAACGGGTGGCGATTAGGACTCAGGAAAGAGGCCACCCCCATCCCTGCCATTCATAGGCCCAACCTTTGTCTTACCTGTCCTCACTCCTCCTAATCCCAACCTTCCATTTGCCCCAAACCCGACTCTTCCAATACCCTTTTGTCTAAACCAGCCCCTCCAAATGACCGCCCCAAATTCAATTCGCCAAACCTCATCACCTAAACCTGAGCACACAAAACTGTGTCCCAACCCTGACCAAACCCAACCACACAAAACTAACTGCCCCATTTCCCAAACCTCACACACCCAAAGCTAACCCCAACATTGACCCTACACAAACTTATATAGAAACACTCTAAACCCAACTCCTAATAAACTGTCTGCCCAGACCTAAACCAGCTCCAACCTACCCCCAAAACCAAACCCTGATCCCAATAACTCACCTCCAAAACCCAGTGCAAAATTTGAGTTTCCTTCCTTCCAAAGAACAACAGACTTACCAAGCTGATTCCTTAGCCAGGCCTCTACTCCCAACCATCTCCCCACACCCCCACATTCTGCTGGTGTTCCTTCGTCACCCTTATCTCATCTTCATCGAAAAAGATGATATACAGGTTGTGGCAGAGATTGTTGGTCACGGTTATTCTTCTGGTTCCTGTACTGCAGCATTCTCATTATCCTGCATGGTGTAAGCAGACTTTCAAAGCTTCCTCCCCCTCCCCCCAATCTCACACATACAGCCTTCTTACCTCTTCAACTCTCTGGAAAACACGGAGAAAGTTATTTCGCAATACAGCTTTCAATTCTTTTTCCAGCCAGTTCCGCTTCAGCAATTCTTCTATGAGTGCAGGATATTTTGACACATCTTCGAGACCCTGAGGAAAACTGCAATCCACCATAATGTCAGGAAGTGTTTGGCAACATAACAAAAGAATTAACTGTTGGAGTTCTGCAGCATACAAACCCGGAAGCACCATCATAGTCCCCCCCTATTCCAACCGACTGATATCCAGCGATCTTCTTGATGTGGTCAAAGTGATCTGTAACAGCAGCAGCAAGATGCAACATAGACCTTGATAAGAAGTTCAGTACTCCAGTTATATGCTCAAAAATCTTCAAAATTTGACGAGCAGAAAGCAATCTGCTGGAGGAACTCAGAGAGTTGATCAGCGTCTGTGTGGGGGTGGGGAGGAGACTGTTGATGTTTAGATCAAGACCTCCAGTACTCCAGCAGTTTGATTTTTGCTCCAGTTTCCAGCATCAACACTCTTTAATGTCTCAAAATTTAAAGGTTTTGTTCAATATTGTCAAAAATTACTTTTTTTAAAAAAACAGAATGTCAGTGGTTGAGTGTACAAGTTTCAGGTTTTTCACCTGCTCTATTGGTTTACATGTACAAACTGACTGAGATATTCAGAAGCATGGCTGGACACCATTAAACCCATTCCACCCATTTCAGAAGTTGATTCTTCTAAAGCCACTAAACCAATTTCCTCGGACTTCCATCATATCACATCCTTAAACACATATCCTTTTGAAATATTTACCTAACTTTCCTTTATTTATCTTTCATCTGAGCCTCGACAGGTACCATGACAAGGTTTTCAGATTCACTTGTAGAACAGAAGCTCCCCAAATGCTAATTACACTGACTGATTAAAGTTCACTGCACGTATATTGCAATACTCTAGTAGCAACATTTACTTATTATGGTCATATCCTAGAACCTCTGTGCGTTCCTCTGAGCTTTTCACTCCAAATATGACATCTTCTTGACCATATTTGCTTGATAAAGACACTTTCGAAAATAATTTAGCAATGATGAATGTTCTGTTCATGACTTTAATTTAACTCTTAAATGTAAACTATATATAATTCATTGAATTATAGAAGGAGGCCATTGAGTCCTGCAAATCTATGCTGGCATTCCCTGTAATCTATTTTATTTCTCTCTCTCAACACCTTACTGACCCTGTTATCACCCACCTACACTAGAAGTATTTTACAATAACCGATCAGCCTGCTTAGCAGCACAACTTTGCCATGTGGGAGAAGACCAAGTCACCCAGGAAATTGGTGCAGGTACAGGGAGAAGGTAGGAATTTGTCGGAGGCAGTGCCTGAGGTCAGGTTTGTACCTAGGTCACTAGAGCTACGTTTCAGTGGCAGGAGTAGTGTAGCACTGCCATCCTGAGATTCAAGCACAGCTTTCCCCCACATTTCTCAACTATCGTTAGCTTCAAAACCTTTTGTTAGTGGACATATAGAAAATCATTTAATTATGAGGTGCAATTGTTAATTTAGATAAATATTGAGACATCAAGAAGTGTACCCCCATCCTCCCACCCCCGGTGAAAGAAATCAATCGATAAAGCCAAATAAAAGAACTGAAGAGCATAAGACCATTTCCTTAAACAAACATGCTTGTTTAAATCCTGTACCTGCAACTAGAGAAATGTTTGCCAGCTCCTGACAGGCCACAAAACCAGGGTAAAAGTTCACCATCACGAGACCTTCTTTCTCTTTCTGAAAAGTAGAAGTAGATCACAGCTGCACTAATTGTGTAGGCGTCGAAACCAGATTGCACTCAATTTTGGAGCATCAGCACACGGTTGCATTTAGCAAGAACAGCAAATTCTGTCCCCCCTCGAAAGAAACATGAATCTGGATAAAATTCATTTTGAAGTACATTGGGATGGATAACGTCCAGAAAGGTGTCCTAAAATAAAAGCTGTGTTCCTGAACATGACCAGGCACACTTAAATACATCTGAGAGCATTTTGCAGTACTGCACTCAGAATTGCCTTTAAAGGCATTCTCCCCATGACAGCCAGGCACACTAACATTATGCCACAGCTACTCCAGTGACAGAGCAGTTAGAAACTGCTGCACAGAGCAATAGCACAGGGAAAATCTCACAATCTCACAGATACATCAGGGCAACTTAGACACCACTATAAATATACTCTTAAACATACATCTACACATTAAATTCAGTGAATAATCAGGAAAGTGACACTATGATAATTCTTGTTAATGATAACTATAAAATAATCTTCAGGGAGGAAAGCTACCATCCTTATCAGCTATCCAGCTCTGGTCTAGTCTAAATGTGAGTCATAACTGATGCAATATTATTGAAATTGGACTGCACTCAATTTTAGAGCATCAGAATATAGTTGCATTTAGTACGAAAATGTAATTGTGCCCCTCTCAAAAAAAAAATTCATGAAGCTGAACAAAATCCATTTTGAAGTGTGTTGGGATGGCCTTAAAAGCACACAGTTCACCAATATATACTTCAGAGACTATTTGGAATGGGGTCCCAAAAAAGGATTTTTTTCAATGTAAGGGATTCCTGTGCATCTTCAAATTCATCTTTACCAACTCAGTAAGAGGGAGCAACTTTCTCCAGCCAAACTGTAATTCCAGAGCAGCTGTTTCATTTCAGTATTCAACCTCCTTTGGTTTTCACTGCCCCTCATGCCTCACTGTGACATATTGCTATGATCAACTGCCTGTGAAGTGAGATACTAGGGTATGTAAGGGGTTTCTTCTTTTATGTTACTGCATAGGCTAATCAAAATGGCTTCTTTGTTATATTAACTGAGATGTAAGTTCTCTCTCTCTCTCTCTGCTTGTTTGGGTTATATTATTGATAAGAGAGAGAACGAACCAATTGGGATAGATGTTATTCTTTCTTGTGTATCTGTAAGCTATTGTTTATCGCGGGCTTTGGGGCAGAAGATGCGATGGGGACAGAGAGAGGAAACACGATGCTGTAAGCTGGCTGACGGGATGGACCGTGAGCGGGAGTCCGAGGCCCAGGGGCTTCGGCGAGGAGAGAGGACGAAGCCAGACTCGTGTGGAGTGTCCGGTCGACCACCGTGGTTGGTCCCAGGCGGCGGGTCAAGGTGGTCGGAGGGGATCGAATGGTGGAAAGAAGACTCTGTTCATTGAGCTTCAACTGTTGTGCACGAAGTGGTTGAACTTTGATAAGTTTGGCGCCTTTTACTTTCCTTTTACATTTTATCTCTATTAATTATATAGTTCCAGTAATATCTATAAAGTGTAATCATTTAATCGCATATGGTGTATTGTCTGTTATTTGGTGGGGTGGGGTACATCACACAGCATCCACACAAACTTGATTACCCAGTTTGGCGGGGCTGAAGGCTGCTCTCCCTAGATGAAAGTGAGCTGAGCGAGCCTGAGGTTTACCAGGGGGCTACAGGTATTAAGACAGTGTAATAAGTTTTGATTAAGGTATTATTGATTTGGTGTTTTCATAAAGTACTCTGAATGCACCTGGGCTGCTGAAATGCATCTTAATTACTGAAAATAGGATGCATTTCAGCTGCCTGAGTGCAAACTCAATGTGCCAAGCTAAGTTACAAAGGTGTAGCAGCTGCTGGCATCACTGCCTATCCTCTCCTAGACAGGTTAATGTCTAGCATTTCATTTGAATATACTGAAGCTAAACCTTGTTTGAAACTGAACATTGAATGATGCTACCTCCTTAATTATAGCTGAGCTCTAGTCTGAAATACTTAACTTATGTCATAGCGGTCACTTTGTTCTTCCAATATTTGTGTGTAACTCTCAAGGCAAGTTGAGTACTTTCTCATGATTCTTATCTCCTATTTGTCCTGCTCCCCGAATAGGAGGGAGGGACTTCAAGGTGAGGTGGAAAAATGTGCCAAGTTATTTTGCTGAAATGAAACATCTGCTCTATGTTGCCCCTTCTTTAGGAACAACCCTTTAGGTTGGGGGATTGAAAACATCAGGATTAGGTCAGGTAGAACTAATAAGAAATTATGGCTTGTTCAAGGGAGTGTGCCATCACTACATTGATCAGTGTCAATTGTAGATGGTACATTATTTATTGAGCTCCATTGTGTAACTTAAAATGGTTAATTGTTGCAATGACATAAAATTAATATTGCCTCATTCCTGGAGTCAATTACTCATGGCTGGGTGACTGAAGACTTTACGGGCTTAAAATATTAGCCCATCAAAGTGTCACTCAATACCAAACTGATCAAAATGTGAATGCATTATTCACATTTCCTGGAACAACAACACTTAATTAAACTTTATTGATGTAGAGTAGCAGTCCAAAGGCTTCATGATCTTGATCAATGTTTAGACCTGAAGAGAGGAACTGATCAGAAGAAAGTAGATATTGACTAGAGGTCATAGTTGCTTCTGCAAGGCATCTCTCATCAGGAAACATAGAGAAGTTGTATCAAGCCATATACGTATGTAATGGAATCAGTGAGTCATTCATTTCAGTGTTGTACTCAATGCAATCCTACATGCAGGATATGAGGACTTCTGTTTCATGCAGCTTTTCTGCTGATTACTCATTGCTCTAATGGCTTTGTGGACACAACTTGGTTTTCCAATGGAGAACTTTCTTCTGCAGGTTCCTTACATGAATAATCCTCTTACCCTGTGCATGCTGAATGCCAGCCTCCACTGGAGGGTAAGGCTCTGGAAGATGAGCAAGGCCAAACTTGGCCTCAAGGCCTTCCTGCACCTTCTCCCTGCTGCACCAGTGCTACCTTCAACTGGTAAGGTTGTGCAGCCTGCCTCCAATGATGATGAACTCTCAACATCTCATTGGTGTACACGAACTTCGACAATAGGCAATGAAGTTTTGATGTTTTCCACTCCAGGCAATCGTTGTATCTATGTTGATGGTGTGGCTGGAGTGGGCACTGTTGTGAAGAGCCAGCAAGTTTGTGGGTAGCTTTTGTACCCCAACATCTATCCTTACAGGCAGAGCTGGCAGCTGGAAATATCTAACAATGTGAACTCCTCAGGATGAAGGAGTCATGTATGCTTCCTGGAAACAAATACTTCTGATTCATTGCTACCTGCACCCTGAGGGTAGAGAACCTTCCATGTTCTTAAAAGCCCCTAGACTATGAAGGGAAACTCTTTGGCCACACGAGTGCACTAATAGGAAGCAATGGTATTGGGCAGTCTCACTGCCTTTGTTGCTGCCTGTTCCTCACAGAGACCAAAGTAAATGCAACGATTCCTTCTCAGGTTAAGATCTGGGTTATTCTCTACTGCAACAGTTTGTCTCTCAGTATGCTGCTACCTGTTAGAGTCACAGAGATATACAGCACAGAAACAGGCCCTTTGGCCCATCTAGGCATGGACTAGCAGGGCCAAAGTACCTGCTTCAGTGCTGTACTTCTCGATGACTCTAACAAGTAGCAACAAATTGTAAGGCATGGCAATGAGCTCCTGTGGTCTACTTTAGATCATGTGATGACAAGGCTGAGAGTCAATTTGGCTTTGAAATCCCAGAAAGGAGAGTGTGGCTAAAAATTTCCTGTAGAATATCAACTAACTTCAGTGATAAAGTCTTGGGAAACCTAAATCTGTGAATACATTATTCTTCAGGGAGGTCCAGTATGATGTGGCAGCTCTGAATTTTTTCTTACTGGTATGCCTCTTGACCTGAGGCTCCAGACTCACCGTAAACAACCATCGTGGCAGGTCCAGTCATGGAGTGCTACCAGTAGTGTCAAGACTGACAGATTTGAGAAACACAGCAAGTAAATACCAGGAAAAAGACACCATCTCTGAGATGTAGTACACTCTTAAGTCTTTGGAAGATGCTTGAGTGCCTTTACTCAATTCTGTCACCTGTCGTGGATGTCCGGAGAAAGTCCCTTTAAATAGCAAACAGAATAACCAACCTGTTCTCATTGAACTTTTCAACAAAGGAGCAGCTTTAGCTGTTAATTAATAAGGATAGAAATGGATGCTCTGTGAATAGTGGTGATAAATTTGGTGCGCAGCAACGCTTGGAATATCAGGTGCACTAGCTCAAATAGCTCATGCAAGTGACAGATCCAATTCATCTTCTGTCATAATTTCACACTGAAATGATTTCCAGTGCTAATTACTCCCATTAGAGTTAAAGCTGGACCACATAGCATCCAAAGTCTCATTTCTAGTCTGTGTCTCATTAGATTCTCACTTTTAAAGCTTCTTTTATTTTACATCTCACCTTCAGAGCTTCTTGCATCATCCTAACTCAGAGAATGAGCTGACGAAATGGAAGTAGGAAGAGGCCATTTGACCCCTCATACCTGTTCTACCATTCAATATCATGGCTGGCCTTTTATGCCAGCATCACTTTCCTGTACTAATCCTGTATCCCTTGCTTCCTATATCGAACACTCTCACAATAGTTTCCTTAGTGTATCAATGAATGAGGCACGAAGGCAGACTAGGCTCCCTTTCATTATTTTGCAGCATCAATCAGCCTCTATTTGAAATCTTCCTTCTGCTGACACATCTATGATTGGGACCTTGCTCCAAGGGAAAACAGAAAATGAAGAAATACTTTTATTCCTTTTTGGACTTGGCAATGTTTAAAGAATAACACACTGACACGCTCTTATTATAAACAGAAGGCTTAAATCTAATACTGAAGTAAAATGTCATAAAATCCTACAGGGATCAATAGAGATACACAGTGGTGCAGCGGGTAGTGCAGATGCTTCCAACTCCAGTGACTCAGATCCACTCCTGGCTTCTAGTGCTGTCTGACAACATGGATTTCCTTCCTATATCCCAACAGCGAGCCGATTGTTCAGCAAGTTGTCAACTAGAGCAGATGGTGGTAAGAGAATCAGGGGTGGTAAATGAACATTGAGAGAGAAGTGGTTACAGGTAAATAAATGTCAGCGTGGGTTTAGTGGGAAGGCTCTCAGAGTTGACAGATCCAATCAGCCAAATGGTTTCTTTCAATGTCATTACAAAATATGGAATATGAAATCTGGGAAGTGCCATGTTACAAAGATACAGCAGGATATGCCTGAGGGAATTTCCCAGCTTATATCAATGAGTTTCCTCTGATTTTTCTAGTGAAGATCCACTGCCAAAAGGCTATATCACAGATCAGCAATTTGTAATTTTGTACACTCTAAGGCATTAGCAAAGTCATTTTTGTAGAGTTGAGTTAAAAGCACTTACGATCAAGTGAAGAAGCTTATCTGGAACATTCCGGGGATGCTTGCAGATGGCATAGGCTGATGAATGACTGAATATGACCGGAGCCTGGGAAACCTTTAGGACCATCTCTGCTGTGTCTGTGGCAGTGTGGGAAAGATCTATTATCATCCCCAGTCGATTCATCTCCAGTACCACCTCCTAGAAATTCAATGAGAAATTCCATGTTTTGGTTATTCACGTTCTTACTGGAGCTTAGACTGAAGGGAATTGAAGTACATTACTGAAAATAAACCTCGTTAGCACTGTTTTAATATTCAGAGTACTTCTTGACAGGTGTGCAACAGCCAGTGAATTGGAGCTGCACACAGACAAAATCAATTTATTCAGAAACTGTCTAATGAGCAAAGGAAACAAACCATAGCAACCTCCCCAAAACAAGAGATTAAATTTCCCAGGGAAAAATAGTGGGTGAAGGATACTTATGTATAAATTCTGTCAAATCATAGAATTGTACAGCACAGAACCGTACAGCATATACACCATTTGGAAGAACTCATCCAGACCAACTAGTGGGCACCCTTTTATATTAACCCCATCACTCAGCACTTGATCAGGAGTCCTATATGTTTAAGCATTCAAGCATTCATCTAGGCACCTCTTACATGCTTACTTAACATTAAGAAGGCTCAAGGTGAACTAGAAAACCTACCTTCTCCAGTTTCTCCTCATAACTGAACTATTCCAGCCCAGGCAAAGTCTTGCTAAATCTCCTTCGAACCCTCCCCAGTGCAATCACATGCTTCCTGTACCTTTACGACCAGAACTGAATGCAGTACTCCAGCCAAGGCTTGACCAACATTTTATAAATTGAAGCATACCTTCCCTACTTCTTTTTTTTCCCAATGCATAATGTCTTGGGAAATCCAAACCTGTGAACCTTTGCTCTTCAGGGAGATCCAGGTAGGGTACAGAGCCTCTGAGTTTTTTTCACTTTGCATTCTCACATATGGTAAGCGACATTTTGTGTATAAAGTCAATTTACAGCAACATATTCACCAAAGTTTATTGACAGTAATCACCAACCCATTTCCATGCTGTCTGCCTATTATTATCAAACTGTGTAGGATGTAAAGCTGGCTTTTAAACTCATTAAAGTGAACTTGTCAGCAAATGCCAAGGGTTGAAACATGCATCAACAAATATTTATTCTCTATACTGACCACTTCTAAACGTATTAAATCAGAAGCACACGTAGCAACCTCTGCATCATATCTACTTTTGGCTCCATCCTAACTTCACAAATTTGAAGTAGCAAATGACAGTTTTATATGTGTCCTGTAAATTACACTTAAACTTGGCAGTGATATTGGCAAATGATGTGAGCTTACACTGTGATCGTATTCCTGCTGAGGCTGTGACTACAGCCATCAAACCAAACACATGCTCATTATTACAGATAATCCATAGTGTCTCCTGAGAAATCGATTGCTCTGTTCTCCATATTACAGCAGTGATTATGCATCAGTATCACTTCAAAGTAGTCTTCCTGGACAAATTGTGAAAAGTGCTTTGTAATTGGAAATTTTCTCTTCTCTCTCGATCTACGACGTCATTTGCTTGTTTCAGTACATCACAGAAGGTTGATCCTCTCCACGCAGCCGTGTTGCCATATCGTCAGTGGTTCAAGAGTTCCTACCGTGTCTTCCCGAACTTTTGTGTGGCAGCCTGCTCCCCAAGTTCTGGGTAACTTACATATTTATGATATTGAGTACAAGTTTTTTACCTGGAACTGCATTGCTGCTGAGAACCATAAACTTCATTGGAATGCAGGAAAATACAATGGAAATGGGTGTTAAATTGAAGGTACTTCATAATGTCAGACCACAACACCACATTTCAAGAGAAAGGAAACAGGTGTATTGTCATCTAGTGTAGAGCTAGGTGTGAGAATTTAACTATTAGAATCAGCAAAGCCTAAATGATTTTCAATTTTACAATTATGATAACGTTGTTAAAAATTGAATAATGTCAATAATGTATAATGGTAGTTAGCAAAAAAGCAACAGCAGTTGCTCCTGACTTTGAAGAAAGTTTCCCACAAAGAGACAGCCATCTCTGTAGTGACAGCTCCCCCTTTTCTGATATCTGATCTCTTGCCGGGTGCTGGTTCAGCCAGATCCCTGGAGTCCAACATCTACTAGCATCACAGAGCTCTATGAGGTTTCGAGATACCAGTACAACAAAGAGGGCAACTTTAATCAACGTCCAATATATGTGTGTGAATAAAGCAGAAGTTGGAATATCATTACCGTAATGAGATTATTTTTAAATACCCTGCATTTTGAAATATTTATGAGTGAATTACAAACAAGTTTTACCAAATGATTGATTTTTCAGACTCATCGGTTTTCTAAATTGTAATCATTGCGTAAACTGGTCATTACAAGCTCGCACTGACCTGGTGTCACTAGGTTCATCCATCTCTCTGGTGAGAATCCCCCATTTTCCAATCCCCTTTGTTAAGCTTACAGGGCATTCTGTTGTGGAACAAGATCATAAAGCATTTCCTCTGTCCTGGCTGATTTCCCGCCTTTTTTGCAAATGGTACATGCTTGTCCAGGTGAGCAGGTTAGGATTGGGGTGCAAGTAACAAGCAATTTCTTGGATTCAACATCATCAGCTTCTCCTTAGCTGGGCCCGATAACCAACCCCTTCTAACCACATCCTGTTCTGCTGAGCATGTCCTTAGTACGACTGTGAGGAAATTCAGGCCTCAGACCATCAGTACATTGTCCCGTGATCGAATGAAATGTGAGACTGCTATAAAAATGTACTTTGTTTATTGTATTACGTTTTTCATCGTAACCCTCACGACTACAGGCAGTGAGGGATTATCTTCTCAAAGTCTGGCTCATCAGATCAATTCAAATGGATTAACTGCAGAGCACCAGCTTGTTCACGTAGCTGGAACCTAGCTAATTGTTAGTAGGGTTTGATTATTGGCAGCATTGATTGACTAATGATGCTGAATCCAAGAAAATGTCCAACATTAAAACCCAAACAATGATACAGCATCACTAGATCGTGATGAATGTCAGGAGGAATCGAGTTGTTTCTACATCTCTCAGTACCATTATTAGTTCATTAAAAGCATAACTGAAATGCAACCAATCTCCCAAACACAACTAGACTGAGATCAAAGGGAATTGACCTGGGTGAGGAGCTGATTGTACCATAAACTAAATCAATTTTTGGAAATGATGGCTACTTGCACACAACTAGTTCAGAGGTCAAGGAGTACTGGTCTGAATGAGGACTTAAATCAATTTGCTGAAATTAGGGTTACTTCCTTTGGAGTCTCCTTGAAAATATACAACAACCCAACCAAACCATAGTCCATGGCTGCTCAGAGTGAGAAGGAGCACGATTGGCACTGAGAGCTTGATGGTTGGGAACAGAGAAGCTCAGTATAAACAGCAGACATGGACATGGTCTCTCAACAACCCAGCTGGCAGCCTCCCCAAGCACCTTCCGACCCACCAGTAGCAGAGTCTCAACATCCACAAAACTGGAGTGAAAGCAGCTCACCTTCTACTCCAATGCAGGAGGAAGACTTTCCTGACACAAATATATTCAAATCTGCATCATACTAATGGTGTGCATTTACGTCAGCCTTGTCTAAGATGATTTTTATTGTAGTCAAGATGAATACTCATCAGAAAATTGTTTTTTTTTTTGATAGCACTTAATAAAGTCTTCCTGCCAAATGGTTTCGGCCCAAAACATTGACTGTACTCTTTTCCTACTGAGTTCCTCCAGCATTTTGTGTGTGAGGAGCTTGGATTTCCAACATCTACAGATTTTCTTTTGTTAATAAAGCCTTCCATTATTTGTTGTTCAAGCTGGTTCAGCCTAGCCTTTTTTTCAAGAGAATGCCATTTTATTTGCCTGTTTCAGAACAGTACAGTACAGCACAGCACAGCACAGGAACAGGACTCTATGACATCTGCACCAAACACAAAGCCAGATTAAACTGACTCTCTTCTGCCTGTACATGATTTATATCCTTCCATTCCTTGCATATTGTGTCTCTATCTAAAAGCCTCTTAAATGCCACTGTATCTGCATCTCATGATTCTCCAATTAGGAGCACTTTTGACTACTGGAAATTCTGAAAAAGAAGAAATTTCTTGAAACTCTGTTTTGCTTATGTTATAACTTTTATTTTAGGCTCTGGAGTGAAGACCAGATCTTGGCATTGATCATCCTTTAAGAGAACTTTTATCTTTTGAGGCGTTTTGCAGAGGTTTCATGGATGAGTGTCATTACCATCACACTATCAACTGAATTTAATTTAAAATGAAATGACAAACAAAGATTTCAAAGTCAATCCTGCAAATAAAAACCATGCCCTTTACTAAATTTGTTTAAACTCATTTTTAAATGCAGTCAAAATATATTTTTGAGACACATTTTCTTAAGTGTGTCAATATATTTTTTGGCTAAACAACAAAACATTTGTTTATTAATTTGACTATTGGAACTTTAACCCTTTTTGACAGAATGCAAATTTTTGCATCAAAGCACTTGACTCCAGGAAATGAGTTCAGACCCATATTACTAGACAAAACTTTATTTCCCATCAAAATATGCACTGTAATGGTAATAGTTTCGACATTGACAAACAATGGTTTTAGTTTAACATTAACTCTGACAAAACATCTGTCCAATTAGAAGAAGCAACACTTACAAATAAAATCACTTCCTCGTAGTGTGCACTATTTATCAAAATTACTTAAAAGAACTTTGTTCAAAACATCCACATGAAACACGAACATAGGCAGCCCAGCCAAACTAGGCATTGTCTAATCTTGTTAAAAAAAACAATAATGCTTACAAAGTGTCTGCCTACTTCCCAAATCTGGTATAAGCAGCAATTCATGATTCAAACAGATTAGAGAGATCATTATTTTTCAACTGTCCATAGGAAAGAACACTTTTTTTAAACACTGACAAAATATTTACTCAACCCTCTACACACTTCTTTCTAAATCAGTAAAACTTATAAAACATTCACATAAATCTCAACAACTCTGAAAAAAAGCAACACTTGAAATTGAAAGTACTTTTTTATAGTCTCCATCAGCGCATAGGTGAAGCCTCAGGAAGATGGAGGTCATTCGATTCTTGTTGCTGGCCCACTGGGGATCCTGGCAGGGTATTCCCTGCTTTAAAACTTTGTACTGCCTGACTTTCCTTATCAGCAGCCCTTCTGTTACTTTGATTAACTCTCCGCTGTCACCTCTTCGGTCTCTGTTTGTGCTTTGGTAACTATGAGATATTTTAAGTTTTCCTGCCTCCCTTCTCTTCTTGTATCTCTGTCTTTCAAGGTACTGCTGATATTTCACTGGGTCTTCTTTAATTGTATCTCTGTATTTTTTGATTTGTCTGCTGATGATTTTGACAACACCACTAGTTGTGTGATGTTAAAGATGTGATGGTAATGACATTTCTCACTTTTTAACAAAACAGTTGGCTAAGTCTCATACTTACTAACTCAACTGGATAGCTAGCTTACAAATGTAAGTTAAATATACAGAAACAAAGTGAAGTTATTCATTTCTCAGATAAAACACTCAAATAGTAACTCATTTGGTAACCCATAATAAACATACTCTCTGATCAGGAGGTACAAATCTTTAAATCACTCATATTTTGACATCAAAATATCAGTCTTCTGCCACGGCAGCTACAAGCTCCCCTGTCACTTCTCATTTCGATGGCAACCACATAAGCACTTGTTTGAAAAAACCTGAAATGTGTTGCATGTTGGTAATGACATGTGTTGGGGACTATGGTTCTTTGCCATAAAAAAAATGTACAAATTGTATAAAAAATAACCCACACGAATTTGACATGTGTTTTGAAAGCTCTTTTGAGAAAATATAAACTAAATATTTCATAACTTTGATATTTTACTTCATTTTGAAGACAGTCTGGGTAGGGAAATTCTGGCACATTCAAGATTTTAACTCACTTCAAAATTAACAAAATATTGTTTATGAAGCATATTGAAAAAGTTTAGAGTTACTATTACATAACTTTTAAAACAAAAGTATCTGTTTTTGTAAAGACTATTTTTTTCTTGAAAATCTAGCCCGGGGCAGAAAAGTTATCCTAATTAAAAAATCACCCTTCATCACTACCCCAGCAGCCTTTTCCAGGAATCTATTACTCTCCATGTAAAAAAATTGACTTCACTAATCTCCTTTAAACTTTCCCCCACTCACCTTAAATACATGTCGTCAAGTACTTGATAT